>NC_063354.1:2404232-2415171 GCF_021869965.1 Rhincodon typus | reverse complement strand
AGCAATGACTTTTCAGTTACTCTCAATAGAAAACATACCTAAGGAGTTTGAAAAAAAAGGTGAGATTTTAACTATTTTTCTCTTTGGGTACAATAAACTGAACTGGAAGTTGGATTGTTAAAAATGGAACACCACAAGAGTTTTACAACTTGAAAACCAAATACTGCATACAGTTGAGTTGTGCACTACTAAGTTGCTTTTTAAAGCAGAATAGAGAGTATTCGAGATTAAGCAGCACCAAGAGTGTGTTGAGTTAAGGAAATTCTGCCTGATGACAGCCCTCAGATTGGTTGAGCTGCAGGATGTTAAAAGCAAAGACAGAAACATCCAGAGCCTGCAAACTGAAAGCATCCATCTCTCCCCCTTGTTTAGTGTAGGGTGAAAAGACAGAAAAACAAGAAAGCTTTAAATAAGAATAGACCATATCCAACCAAGCAATGATTGAATCAAAGAACAACGATTACCCTGCAGATAACAGTGTGTCATCAATGTTAAAATTTCAAGGAAAATACTGTTTGACATCATTTAACCCACCCTTGAAATCTGGATATTCAGATCTTCTGAATTGTCAGAATTGTATTTACCTTGTCTATATTCTTTTTCCACCCCTGTACATATGTCAAACGGTTTCTTTTTTTTAAATCTGTTTTAATTGTGAATGAGTGTGTGCGCATTTGGAGATTTTAAAAGGGGTACAGTTTAATTTGTTCAGGACCAGATTAGAAATCCTTTCTTTCTCTGCATTTTTAAAAAGGTAAGAATGTTACAATAAACAGTTACTTTCTGTTAATAGTGAAACCTGGTGTGAATTGTTTTTGTCCAAAATAGCAGTCAGTCAGGCAAATTGATCAATAATGTAAAACAAAGAACTGCACATGAAACAAAAACAGAATTTGCTGGAGAAACTCAGCAGGTCTGGCAGGATCTGTGGAGACAAAGCAGAGTTAATGTTTTGGGTCCGAAGCTGTCAAATAGTTTGCAGAATCACCTTTGGGCTCAATTTATAAGGAACAGCCCTTTGAGTGGGATAATAGGCTGGGAGGTGCAGAATTATGTCAAACAATCTTCACATTAAGGGTTGAAAAATCCAAGGGAACAATAAAAGTCTGCTCCATTTAAATTCTGACTGAGTGCTAAGGGAGGGAAGGACAATTCAGGAGACATTGAAGTGCACTGACGTCCATCGCTGCGAGAGTTGAACAATGAAGATGGAATGGATACTCTGTCTGGAATTGGCAGCCCACGATGGAATTTTGTTCCCTCATCGAAGTCCAGAGTTAGGTATTAGGGGTCCTGTCGCAGATATCCACACTGGCAGGTCTCCACTGACACTTCCCTAAATATTGTTCAGACAAGACCAGGGGCTTCATGCACAGGACAATCTCATACAAAAGTCAATCTCTTTGCAGTTTCTATATGGTTCTGAGCCGAGCATCTATACACACATCTTCTCCACCACCAACCTGTCTACTTTTACATCCTACAAAACAAAAATGAAGAACTGCGGGTGCTGGAAATCTGAAACAAAAACAGAAATTGCTGTGGAAACTCAGCAGGTTTGGCAGCATCTGTGGAAAGAGAAAAAGAGTTAATATTTCGGGTCCAGTGACTCTCCTTCAGAACAGGCTCAGAACTGCATCTTTACAGATGCTGCCAGACTTGCTGAGTTTTCCCAGCAATTTCAGTTTTTGTTTTACTTTCACATTCTGTTACATTGACTATCTTCCCTGCAGCCTCAGCTCATCAGCTGCTGAAATCCTTGCCCATTCTATACTCTATATTCTATACTCGGCCCAGGTGCAGTGATTGTAACAAGGTCGGCCAACTGGACCTCATACAGTATGAGCTCCCTGACTGGGGCTGTTAATCTGGGCTGATCAGGGAGCCCTGGCTGGCAGATAAAAAGGGTGAGTGTTATAGATACCGACACTCTGTTGCCTGAATCTGTACCAGGCAGTATCATATTCAAGAGCTGTTCATGTGTAAAGAAAGGGTGACTTGATAATGGAATATTGGCCTCTGTGGAATTACTTCAGTGGCAAGGAGAGTAAAGCATGATCCTGAAGAAACTCTCAACAGTCATCAACCGCAGTATTCCTAGCCCCTGATCTGCTCTTAAAGCCACTGTATTTATACAGTGAATCCAGTTGAGTTTCTGGTCAATGGTAACCCCCAGATATGTTGATAGTGGGGGATTCAGTGATGGTAATACTACTGTCAAGTGATAGTGATTAGATTGTCTCTTATTGAGATGATCATTGTCTGGCATTTGTGTAGTGCCAGTTTTACTTGTCACTTGTCAGCCCAAGCCTGGATATTGTCCAGATCTTGTTGCATTTGAACATGGATTGCTTCAGTATCTGAGGAGTCACAAATGGTGCTGAACACTGTACAATCATTGGCGAACATCCCCACTTCTGACCTTATGATGGAGGGAAAGCCATTGATGAAGCAGCTGAGGATAGTTGGCCCTAGGACACTACCCTGAGGAACTCCAGCAGAGATGCCCTGGAGCTGAGAAGACTGACCCCCAACAATTGCTTTCTGCCTGATCTCCACTGATTCCAGTTTTGCCAGGACTCCTTAATGCCACACTCAGCCAAATGTAACCAAGGGCTGTCACTCTCACCTCACCTGACAATTTAATTCCAATAGATTTGGGGTGTCTAGAGAATTGCTAAATTAGATTCCTACTCAGAAGTAAAGCCCAAATGATTCATGTTTGATGCAGCTGAGCTTTCAGGAAGGTAACGTCATTAGAAAACCCAATTATGATATCAGGACCTTACAGATGGGTCAGACAGTAAAAATTAAAGAGGGTGGGAAAGACAATCTCTATTTCGGTAATGGAATACTTGTGCTCCAGAACTTGCTGCTTCCACAGCCAAGCTGTTCCAGTACAGTTACAACCCTGGCATCTACCTGACAAAGTGGAAACTTGTCCAGGTATGTCCTGTACACAAAAAGCAGGACAAATCCAACCCGTCCAATTACCGCCCCACCAGTCTCCTCTCGATCATTAGTAAAGTGATGGAAGTGTCAATAATACTATCAAGCAGCACCTGCTCAGTGATAACCCCAAACCCCACCTCTGACGGTATTAACACCATCACTTTTCTATCCCCTTCAATTCTGGGAAGGAGTTGTATGGACTCAAGATGTTAAGTCTATTCCTCCCTCCTCAGAAGCTGCAGGACTTGCCGAGTTTCTCCAGGACTTTTCATTTTTAATTTCAGATTTCTGGAATCCACAGCAGTTTGCTCTCAACTCTATCAAGTAACTCAGTGACTTGATTTTTGCCATGGATGTCCACTGTTGGAGACAAGCACAAAATGGGAAAGATGTTTTAAAGTCAGTATGGATCTGAATGGAGGGCATGTTCTAGTCATTACACTGAGCTGTACCTGGCTTCTGACACAGGTAGACAAACAGGAGGCTGGAAGAACACAGCTAGTCAGGCAGCATCTGGAGGAAAGGAGAAGTCAATGTTTCAGGTGTTAACCTTCTTCAGTTCTGACACAATGTGGAAATTAGAGTTAGGCAGTTCAGGGATCATGTCAGGAAACACTTCCTCACGAAAAGTGCAATGAAAATCAGGCACTCTCAACCCACACCCCTCCACCCAAGAGGTTATTCAACCTCTTCAACAGAAAATTTCAAACTCAATATTTTGGTAGGATTTAGGGTGACACTGTGGCTCAGTGATTAGCACTGCTGCCTCACATCGCCAGGGACCTGGGTTCGATCCCATCCTCGGACGACTGTCTGTGTGGAGTTTGCACATTCTCCCCGAGTCTGCGTGGGTTTCCTCCGGGTGCTCTGGTTTCCTGCCACAGTTCAAAGATGTGCAGGATAGGTGGGTTGGCCATGGTAGACGCAGGGTTATAGAGATAGTGCTGTGTCTGGGTGGGATTCTCTTTGGGAGGAGGGTGATCTGTGCAGACTTGATGGACTGAATGATCTCTTTCTGCACTGCAGGGATTCTATGATTCTTTGTTAGTCTACTGTAAGGGATATAGAATAAAGTTGGATGGATGGAGTTACGATACAGCTGAGTTGTGATCTAACTGAATGGTCGACTAGGTTTGAGGGGCTGATTGGCTCCTTTCATCCCATGTTTGAAACAGCCACTTGGGAATGTTGGGATGGGAAACCTCTGGGCCTCAGAGTACACCTACCATGCTGGAATTTTTGTAACAATCAGAAAAAAAACAGCACAATGCTGTGAGTCTTCTTTATAATTGGGTCAATGCTCTGGGGACTGCAATTTTTTTCAATGTTCCTTCATGTGGGTGCTTTCTCAAAGTTTCCACATTAAAATGCTGTTTTTCTCTTTTCAGTTGCTGCAGCTGGCATTCGGTCTGTAAGGAGGCTGGGCTGTGTTTCCTTCTTTGGAAAAGATTAACACCACCTCATGAAGCTATGGTTTTACACTATGGCATCTTTTACCATTAAAAGAGGTTGTGACAAGTTTTTCAGCTCCTGGAGGCAATCAGTCATGACTCTAAGAACAGAAACAAACCTGTTGGTGATAATCAGTGAAGCATTCGAAGTAAAGAGGTCTCTCACTGCAGCTGGCTTTTAGATCTTCAGGAACACAATTGAAGTCATGATGAGAACTATGAGTAACATCCAAATCCTAATCACAGAACCACAGTCAACACATATTAAAATTATCTCACCACTTTCTAGAAACAAGAGGCTGTTCCTGTTTTCCTGTCACTTTGTACAAGTGTAAAGTTTTTCCATCAATTGTGGAAAAGGATTTAACTCCAAAAAGGAATGGAGCAGAGCCGAGCGCCAGCTTCAGTCAGCAGAAATCCTGATGAATGCTTGAATTACCCCCCTCAGAACATCAAAAACATTATCAAAAACTCCCCATCTCGATGACAGACCTGCAGGGCTGGCAGTAACAAAATGAATAATCCTCACTGAAATGTTTATCATTTTCGATGGCTTGACAGTGTAGGTGCTGAGCAGCTGAAGAACTAATTTCACAGTTACAGAACATGGGGTCAGCCAGTTAGCACTGAGATGAGGAGAAAATTCTCCACTTGGACTGTTGCGAATCTTTAGAATTCTCTACCACAGCAAGCTGTGGATGATCTGTCATTGAGTACACTCAGGATCGATAGATATTTGGCCATTTAGGGAATGAAGGAATATTGGAAAAGGGAAACTGAGTTCAAAGATCAGTCATGATCATATTGTGTGGTGGATCAGGCTCAGGAGCACATAGCCATTCCTCCAATTTCACATATAATTTCCCTTGATGTAATGCTTTTGAGGCAGGAGACATTTTCTAATGGCAGATCGTTTGCAGACAATTTGCTGTTTAAACTACTGCCCACCACTTCCTGAGACTTACACTTAATGCCACGGACCACCACAGACCTATTCTCAACCTTTTTCTTCAATAGCATCCGCTCAGTCTCAGAGATGCCAAAATGCTCATCTTTCTCCTTATTAGCTGCTTAAATAAAACAATTTTTTTTGTTCTTTTCTGGTTGAGATGAAGAGTTATCAATATGAAACATTAATTCTGTTTCTTTTTGCAGATACTGCTTGAACTGCTGGGCAATTACAGCTTTCTCTGCTTTTAGTGCACCATTAACTGTGATTTCTTCTCCAACTTGACAATCTGTTTATTGGTCGTAATCCATAAATTACCTTCAATAATGTTTTGTTCACAACAAGACACTAATATAATCTGTAATTCCAGCTAGAACGGCATTGAGTGACAAACATTTAATCCCCTGATATCCTGTATGTGTTACAATAAGTTACCACTCTCTGGGTGAAGAAATTTCTCCTAACTGGCTTATTCTGTATGCTTAAGGTGTGACCCCAGGTTCTGGTCTTGCTGGTCATTGAGAGCATCATTCCTGTGTCTATCCTGTCTAGTTCTGTTAGAGTTTTGTAGGTTTAAGGCACAGTATCTATGAGAGGACATGGTGCCTTTGTGGCAATGTTACTAGATTGGTAATCCAGAGACTAAGGCTAACACTCCTGGGATAAGGGTCCAAATTCCACTGTAGTAACTGAAATAACTCCATGAAGGCCAGTATCTCGTCACCAAGTGACCCTTTATTTACATATGCATGACACTGACCCAGCTAGCTCAGAGCCAGTTTCTAGGGTGAGCAGAATCCCTGACACTCTCATTTATATCCATCAGCCAGGGGTCCCTGATTGGACCGGGTTAACAGCCCCAATCAGGGAACTCACATTCTATGAGCTTCACCTGGCTGATCTTGTTCCAATCACAAGAGTAACCAATGGGATTTGGATTCAGTTTATAAAGTTAGTCTCAGCATACTCATGGTGACCATGTCAACCAGATTTTTTTTTGTTGGTGTTTGAAAGTCTATCAGGCTCACTAATGTCCTTGAGGGGAAGAAATCTGCTGCTGTAACCTGGGAGGGGTACACGTGGCTCCTGACCCACAGCAATTTGGTTGACTCGGAAATGGCCCATCAAGCCACTCAGTTCAAGGACAAGGTAATAGGCAAGATATGCTGGTCTTGCCAGTGACTCCTACATCCCTGGTAAGGATAGAGAAAAAAAAGAAGAAGAATGGATTTTGGAAGAAGGGGACAAGTTGGGATGATGTAATAGGAACGTATAAGTTTGTGTGGAGTCTAAGAACTGCTACATACCAGTAAGGGTGAATGGCATCTGTTTGTACTGTAATGATTTTCTCATAACACTCTGTGACTATCCAACTTCAGATGTACATTTTTCCTAACAGATTGGGTGTTCTGGGTTATGCAATCTATTAAAGGTTTGATTTTAAAAAAAAAGTCTTCTTCTAATATAATCTGCTGCAATCTAATATCAGCTGGGTTTGTCCTGGCTTCTGTTTATCCTTACTTCGAACTAAATCCAGTTCCCGTTTTTTTTGCCTGATCCTTACCTTGTGCTAGAATGTTATTTTGTCCCTTAGTTGGGGACACTGTATTCTATCAGAGACCATGACAGCAAGCAGTTAAAATAGAGCTTAAAATAATCTTTCAATAAATTTTTAACATTTCAAATCTTGTAAATACAGAAATTCATAGGGGTTGGGGAAGGGGCAGTAACAGTTTTGGGGGCCCCCACACCTACCATGAACGAAAGATGAGATGTGATCTATTGACAGATATTGTGAATGCTGCTGTGGGACAAAGGTAGCGTAGGAGATTAGCGGGAAATCCCTGGTAAGGTATTGGTGAAGTCAAGGATGTTATTGTTTGCTGGTGGTGGGGCTGGATGGGAGATCTCTGGGAACTGAGAGAAGTACTGATTACAATAGTGATTCTGCTCAGTGATAACTTTATCTTGTGGTATTACCGTGATAGTTCAGGTGGGGTTTCTCTGAGTGTGATGCCATTGGGTAAGACTGAAGCAGTTTTAGGCTGTTTCTTTATAGAGGATTTATCACTTACTCCAGGAAACAGACATCTGTTATTTGTCCTTGCATATAGCTTCTTGCCTAACATTTTGGGATTTTAGGAGGCTATGTAAAGGCTGAAAGACAGGCATCACAAATCCCCCAATTCACTTGAGTTTGGTGGTGTGTTGGTGAAGTCACTGGACTAGTGATAGAGAACCCAAGGTTAGAGGAAATGGGTTTGAATCACAGCATGGCAAATGGGAAAATTTAAATCCAACGAAACAAAATCCGGAATAAAGAGCTAATCTAACTGGTACCATAAAACTACTGTTGTTAAAAAAAACTTAATGGGTACACAAGGGGCCCTTAGGGAAGGGACTATACTGTCCTCAGCTGGCCTGAACGATCTGTAACTTCATATCAATTGGAATTGAGATCTTCTGCTTGTATTCTAATGCTGCTTTAGCCTGGAGTTGCAGCTTAAAGACCCAGGGCTTCTCACACCTTAGCAGTTGTGGTTGGCGGAAGTCACCTTTCACATGGTGATTCACTTGCTGTCTGGGGTCTTGGTCTCTGTTCATTCAAAGTCACTGTGATCACTGCAATTTGCAATGCCTATAATGTGCTACTTTTCACTGGGCAATGTTGCTCTTATAACATATTGATCCCCATTTTAACAAGCCTGTGACCTGCCCAGACTGACAGAAAGTGGATGTCTCCTGTTTCATGAGGTAGATTTTATCAAGTGACAGATGTGAGGTTATTCATGAGCTGCAATACCCAGTGGTGCTTGGATTCAAGGTCATTAATAAATAAAAGAAAGAAAATAGAAGGACTTGCATTTCTCTCACTTTTCTTCAGAATATTCCCAAAGCGTTCTACAATCAGTAAAGTATTTTTAAGTACTGTCATTCTTGTAATGTGGGAAACGTGGCAACAGCCAGTTTAAGCACAAGGTCCTACAAACTGCAACGTGATAATGTCCAGATAACCGAGCCTTCAGTGAAACTGGTTGATGAGAAAACTGGGAATAACTCTTTGTGACACAATGGTTGTAATATCTTTTACAATCACCAGAGAAGTTGACAAGACCTCAGGTTGATGCCTCACTGAATAACTATATCACAGAAGCCTAAATCTCAGATCAAGCGAGTGTTTCCCCCTTGTGTTGTGACAATGAAAGTCTATTTACTTACAAACTTTCAAACATTTTTTGAGATTACGAGTAACCTGAACTCTCTTATTCTCACAAACTAGTTCCTGTGTGTATACAGTTAAAAGTTTTACAGGACCTCCTACATAAACATGTATGTAATTTATTTGTTCATTTTCCGTTCTATTCTCTTACAGAAAATACTTTTTGGACTATAAGCTTCTGCAAATACCAGTTTCCAAGTGACTCTTTGTGACAATTTGTTAAATCCCACACGTACAGCTAGTAATTGACTGAAAAAGTGAGTACATTCTGTGGAATTCAATCATAATAATCCTGGAACCACACATAATTGACATCGTCCTGCTACTTCCAAGAGTGACCCTACTTGTGTCAACCCAAACTACAGCTCGCAAACACTATTTAACAAAGTGGGCATCATAACAAAACCAGATTCTACGTACACACAAGTCGAGATTTGGTGACAATATCAAGACAGTGAGGTACCTAATTGGTTTGTTGGTATGGAGAAATCCTGGGGTTGTTGGTGCAGAGAAATACGGAGTAACAAGTCTTTGCTGGTGATCAAAAGGGTCAGATGGTGTGAGTAAAGTGTCAACAGCTGAATAGTAAGTGAAGGGATGACCTATGATCCTATTATTAATTCCTTCACTTTACTTGACGAAGGAGCAGCACTCCAAAAGCTTGTAATTGCAAATAAACCTGTTGAACTATAACCTGGTGTCACGTGTCTTCTGACTGTGTAAGGGAAATGTTTAATAATAGTTGGCCACATCTGGAACAAACTGCACCACTGCCACTATGGTGAATTTTACATAGGACATAGAACAGTACAACACAGTATAGGCCCTTCGGCCCACAATGTTGTGCTGACCTATTATCCTACTAAGATCAATCTACCCTGCATACCCTACATTTTACTATCCTCCATGTGCCTATCCAAGAGTCGCTTAAAAGTCTCTAAAGTATCTGACTCCACTACCACTGCTGGCAGCGCCTTCCAAATGCCCACGACTCTCTGTGTGAAGAACCTACCTCTGACATCCCCCTTATATCTTCCTCCAATCACCTTAAAACTATGCCCCCTCATAATAGTCATTTCCGCCCTGGGAAAAAGTCTCTATCTTCAGATACTAGTTCTGCCAGCCTGGCATCTTTTGTGGTCACATCTGTCAGGACCATCTGAGATGACTTAGGTAGATTCACTGTTACTAATTGTCCCTACTGTTAACCGTCTAAGTTACTGATACCAAGTGAGGAAGGATGCCCACACAAAGTCTTTGGCAGAAGTTAGGATCATGCTCGATAAACAGAATAAATTTATTACATTGTACTTAATAGCTAGTTACGTTACATTTGAGTTACACAAGAGACCTTTGCAAGAACTCAGGCCTGACTTCAGTAAGTAAACATTATTGTTATCTACAGTTTGTATTAGTTAGACTGAACACTAGAACAATGAAGTTGATGGATCTTCCCAGGATCAGTCCTTTATATCCTGATGGTTGGAGTTTATCTCATGATATCAGTTAATCCTAACAGTTAGTAATGCCTTAGACAAAAATAATAACCAAACTGAACCATTAGAAAAAGATTAACTTGCTGGAATAAGGAGAACAAGTGAGAGGGTGGGAATTAATTGGCTCATTCTTTCCAAATGCTGGCACTATAGCAGGCTGAGTAGCTCCTTCTGGTACAACAAGGTGCAGGGCTGGATGAACACAGCAGGCCAAGCAGCATCATAGGAGCAGAGAGGCTGACGTTTCGGGCCTAGACCCTTCATCAGAAAAGGGGGAGGGGAAGGGGGTTTTGAAATAAATAGGGAGAGAGTGGGAGGCGGATAGAAGAGGGATAGAGGAGAGGATAGGTGGAGAGGAAACAAACAGGTCGAAGAGGCGGGGATGGAGCCAGTAAAGGTGAGTGTAGGTAGGGAGTTAGGAAGGGGATAGGTCAGTCCAGGGAGGACGGACAGGTCAAGGGGGCGGGATGAGGTTGGTCGGTAGGAGATGGAGGTGCGGCTTGAGGTGGGAGGAGGGGATAGGTGGGAGGAAGAACAGGTTAGGGAGGCAGGGACGAGCTGGACTGGTTTTGGGATGCGGTAGGGGGAGGGGAGATTTTGAAACTTGTGAAATCCACATTGATACCATTGGGCTGCAGGGTTCCCAAGCGGAATATGAGTTGCTGTTCCTGCAACCTTTGGGTGGCATCGTTGTGGCACTGCAGGAGGCCCAGGATGGACATGTCATCTGAGGAATGGGAGGGGGAGTTGAAATGGTTCGCGACTGGGAGGTGCAGTTGTTTGTTGCGAACCGAGCGTAGGTGTTCTGCAAAGCGGTCCCCGAGTCTCCGCTTGGTTTCCCCGATGTAGAGGAAGCCACACCGGGTACAGC
>NC_063354.1:2380079-2403732 GCF_021869965.1 Rhincodon typus | reverse complement strand
GGAGAGGTTGAGGCGATTGATGTCTCGACGGCAGTTGGAGATGAAGAGGTCGAGGGAGGGTAGGAGGCCTTGGGGTGGTGTCCAGGAGGAGGGGGTGTGTTGGAAGCGGGAGAAGGGGTCTAATGATTCTAACATGGCATGACAAGCAGCAGCATGCAGATAGGATCCAAGAAAGATGATGGTGTAGCACAGGGAATTTTCAAAGGATGAAGAGCTACAGTAAACTGGGATGGCTCTAAGCTCAGAGGGCCATGGTGTGAGAGGCTAAGGAAGAACAGGGGTTACAGATAGCCAATGTCACTGAGTGACTCACACAGAGGCATACAGCTGACTGAAGTGGTCAGACCAGCTCAGAACTGACAATGCTGGAGTAATCCATTGGGTCCTATCATTGTTGCTGATCGAGCTGACTATTGGGAATTCAGTCCCTGTGCACCAGGCTTAAATCATTTATGTAAATTGAGAACAGAAGAGAGTAACAGAAGCTCCCCAGGCTTGAAAACTTGTTCAATTTCTTAATCCTGTCCTTGAAAATCTACACTTTGTAATTCTATGTTTAAAATCCCTGATGAACTGTCACTTCTCAAGTTCAAAACATCAAAAGGAGCTCATTGATCATAAAGCAATTTAGGATGCTCCAAAATCAAGAAATGCAAGTCTTTTCTTCCTAGTGGTCTAAACATGATCTTTTTTCACATGCTGTATGTCAATACCAAGTATTGAGGAGGTAATGTTGGCAGCAGTTGAGCTACAGGCGAGTGGTACAGCACACAACTGGAAGTGAACAGCACTCCTTTTCCTGGGGTTTGCTGACTGTCGTCACTGAGTTAGTGAACCAGGTGGAAGGGTTTTTTTTTTAACATGGATAATAATGTACAAGTAGATAAGCTGACACTGAAACAGGCTATGTTAAACAGGACAGAATGGTTTCTTTTACCTTCTGTGCACTGTGTTTGAATCAAAATTGACACAAACAAATCAAACCAAGATAGGTATGAATTGTTCCGTTTTTAGTCTGTGTTTACTGTACGTGAAAAGGATTAGACAGTGATGTACAACCAAGCTGCACAGCATCAGACTGGAATGAATTGTACAATTTAACCAGTGTGTGCCCTCTCAGACACAAATGAGTTGTATTGTATTGAATGGAATGAATGATTTCTTGCACCTGGTGTATAATGAAAAATCTCTCAGAAATCTTTTTATTGTTCCTTAAATATTTTTTGATTTGATTGCTGACCAGAAAAGAACAACTGTGTTAATTGGAGATTTCTCTGAATACTGAAAATCTAATTACTAAATTACTACGCTCCTGATGATTTAATCTGACTCATCATCGGCCCCCAATGAGAAATTGTGCAGCAAATTGATTTGGAAAATGCAAAATTGAAAAACGCATTGGTTTTAACGAGGCCATTACTTCAAACGACCACACAGTGTGACAAATGAAGCTGAAATGCTGGAGAACAGTTGGAGGAGTGCCCAACATGGAGGTCTTGTTTTCAAAGTACTGTCAGGTAAATGGTGCTATGCACTGCAATGGAGCCTCGTACCATTCTGCAGAATTGATAAGGATGAGCAGAGCAAAGTTGGTTCACATCTAAGCATGAAAAGACCAGGAAGGTATGCCAGGAGTAGCACCAGGCAAACCAAAAAAGGTGTCAACTTGGTGAAGTTACTAATCACGACTACATGCATGCTAAACAGCATTAGCAGCAAGTGATTTACAGAGCTAAGTGATCCCACAATCAATGGATCAGATCTAAGCTCTGCAGTCATACAGTCATAGAGATATGCAGCATGGAAACAGAACCTTCAGTCCAATTTGTCTATGCTGGCCAGATATCCTGAATAAATCTAGTTCCATTTGCCAGCATTTGGCCCATATCCCTCTAAACACTTCATATACCCATCTAGATGCCTTTTTTTGTACCAGCCTCCATTACTTTCTCTGGCAGCTCATTTCATACACACACCACCCTCTGCGTGAAAAATTTGTCCCTTAGCTCCCTTTTAAATCTTTCCCCTCTCACCTGAAACCTGTGCCCTCTAGTTTTGGATTTCCCAACCCTGGGGAAAAGGCCTTGTCTATTTATGCTATCCATGCCCCTCATGATTTTCTAAACCTCTATAAGGTCACCCCTCAGCCTCTGACACTCCAGGAAAACCAGCCCCAGTCTATTCAGCCTCTCCCTATAGCTCAAACTCTCCAACCCTGTCAACGTCCTTGTAAACCTTTCTGAAGTCCCTTGCATTAAATTGAAGGCATTGAGGGATGACTGTACTAAGTGTTTAGAAATGTTGAACTAATTCCTATTATTGTGGAAACAAATATGATATGGGTCCTAGTGGGAAGCTTGTGAATTGGAGTCATCTCAGCTGCTAAAGACTGTTTCTGTGATCAGTAAAACAGCCGCACCATAATCGACCTCCCTTGGACCTGGGTGACCATTTAACCAGATGTTTATTTTGATTGGTTGTTGCTGAGCAGTTTAACTGTTCCAAACCAGATACAGGTGGACTGTCCTGGATACTGGCCTATTAGTTCTGTTACTCAATTTAGGTCCAGTGGGGCTTTTTGTTGTCTTGAGTCCGCACACCGGCAGCAACTACAATGGTTCGCCGGCCTGAATCCTGAAGAAAATTTTAATTGTTTAGCCGAATCTTGGCCTTGTTTTGGGGTTGTGCTGAGAGCTGACTTAGAGTCCCTTTGTTTAGGATATGTCCTGAGTGAGGCTATGCAATTGTCTTCACTAAAGTGGTTCCCCAAGCTCAGTCCGCCTGGTGAGGGTGTCCACTTCCATTGGAATGCCCTGTAACACAGATGCTCCACTTTGCAGCATTTCCAATGATAAAGCCAGTTGTACTGCCTGTTTGAAGTCCAGCTGGACATCAGGTAGTAGGTGGTTTTGCACGCTTACACCATTAATCCCTCATACCAAAAGTCTCTAAGCATCTCATTAAGGGTTAATCCTAAATCACATGCCTCTGCCAGCCATAAAGACATAGAGTCGAAGAGTTGTACAGCACAGAAACAGACCGTTTGGTCCAACTCATCCGCACTGACCAGAATTCGCCAATCTAATCTACTTCTATATGCTAGCATTTGGCCTATATCCCTCCAAACTCTTCTTATTCATGTACCTATCAAGCTGCCTTTTAAATGTTGTAATTGTACCAGCCTCTGCCACTTCCTCTGGCAGTTCATTCCATACATGCACCACCCTTTGTTTGAAAAAGTTGCTCCTAAGGTCCTATTTAAATCTTTCCCCTCTCACTTTAAACCTGTGCCCTTCTAGTTTTGGACTCCCCTACCCTGGGGTAAAGGCCTTGCCTATTTGCCGTATCCATGCCCCTCATGATTTTATAAACCTCTATGAGGTCAGCCCTCAGCCTCCAGTGATCCAGGGAAAATAGCCCCAGCCTTCAGCCTCTTGCTGTCGCTCAAACCCTCCAACCCTGGCAACATCCTTGTAAATCTTTTCTGAACCGTTTCAAGTTTCACAACATCCTTCCTATAGCAGGGAGACCAGAACTGAAAACAGTATTCTAAAAGTGACCTAACCAATGTCCCGTACAGCTGCAACATGACCTCCCAACTCCTTCACTCAATGCACTGATCAATAAAGGTAAGTGTAACAAATGCCTTCCTCACTACCCTATCTACCTGTGACTCCCCTTTCAAGGAACTATGAATCTGCATTCCAATCTGCATTTGTTCAGCGACACTCACCTGGACGTTACTATTAAGTGTATAAGTCCTGCCCTTATTTGTCTTTCCAAAATACAGCACCTTACATTTCTCTAAATTAAACTTCAACTGTCGCTCGTTGGCCCACTGGCCCATCTGATCAAGATCCCGTTTACTCTGAGGTAACCTTCTTTGCTGTCCACTGCACCACCATCATCTGCAAACTTACTAACCACACCTCCTGTGTTCATATTCAAATCATTTTATATAAATGACAAAAAACAGTGGATGCAGCACCGATCCTTGTGGTGCACCACTGGTCACAGGCCTCCAATCTGAAAAGCAACCCTCCACCACTACCTCTATCTTCTACCTGCCACATCCTTTTATGAATGGTGGTAATCAAACAACTCACTGGAGGAGAAGGCTCCACAAATATCGCACGGTTCGCAACAAACATCTGCACCTCCCAGTCGCGAACCATTTCAACTCCCCCTCCCACTCCTTGGACAACATGTCCATCCTGGGCCTCCTGCAGTGCCACAACGATGCCACCCGAAGGTTGCAGGAACAGCAACTCATATTCCGCTTGGGAACCCTGCAGCCCAATGGTATCAATGTGGACTTCACAAGCTTCAAAATCTCCCCTCCCCCTACCGCATCCCAAAACCAGCCCAGCTCATATCCGCCTCCCTAACCTGTCCTCCCACCTATCCACTCCTCCCACCTCAAGCCCCACCCCCATCTCCTACCTAGTAGCCTCATCCTTCCTCCTTGACCTGTCCGTCCTCCCTGGACCGACCTATCCCCTCCCTAACTCCCCATCTACACTCACCTTTACTGGCTCCAATCCCGCCTCCTTGACCTGTCTGTCTCCTCTCTACCTATCTTCTCCTTTATCCATCTTCTACCTACCTCCCCCTCTCTCCCTATTTATTTCAGAATCCCCTTCTCCTACCCCATTTCTGAAGAAGGGTCTAGACCCGAAACGTCAGCTTTCCTGCTTCTCTGATGTTGCTTGGCCTGCTGTGTTCATCCAGCTTTACACCTTGTTATCTCAGATTCTCCAGCATCTGCAGTTCCTACTATCTCTCCACAAATATCCTCATCCTCAATGATGGAAGAACACAGCACATCAGTGCAAAATATAAGGTTGATGCACTCGCAATAATCTTCAGTCAGAAGTGTTGAGCAGATAATACATCTTGGCCTCCTCAGTGGTCTCTAGCATTACAGATGCCAGTCTTCAGCCAATTCGATTCACTCCATGTGATATCAGGAAGCAGGTGGAGACACTGCACACTGCAAAAGCTGTGGGCCTTGACAACATTCTGGCAATAGTACTGAAGACTTGTACTCCAGAACTTTCCATTCCCCTGGCCAAGCTGTTCCAGTACAGCTACAACACTGGGACTTATACGACAATGTGGAAAATTGGCCATGTATGTCCTGTACACAAAAAGCACGACAAATCGAACCTGGCCGATTACCACCCAAGCATTCTCCTTTTGATCATGAGTAAAGTGATGGAAGGTGTCTTCAACAGTGCCATCAGGTGGCACTTACAAAGGAATAACCTAATCAATGACGTTCAGTTTGGATTCCATTAGAGACACTTGGCTTTGACCTCATTACAGTCTTGGTCCAAACATGGACAAAAGTGCTCAATGCCAGAGTTGAGATCACAGCACCACTGAAGCTGCATTCAACCAAATATGGTATCAAGGAGTCCTAGCAAACTGGATTCATTGGATATCGGGGGCAAAACTCTCAGTTGGTTGGAGTCATAGCTGGCACATAGGAAGATGGTTGTGATTGTTGGAGTCCGTCATCTCAGCTCCAGGACATCTCTGCAAGAGTTCCTCAGGGTAGTATCCTAGGCTCAACTACTTTCGGCTGCTTCATCATAAGGTCAAAGTGGGGATGGTCACTGATGATTGCAAAATGTTAAGCACCATTCATGGCTCCTCAGATACTGAAACAGACTGTATTCATATGTAGCAAGATCTGGACAACATACAGTCTTGGATTGATAAATAGCAAGTAACATTGATGCTACACAAGTGTCAGGCAATGGCCAACTCTAAAAGATGATCTCCTAACTATTGCACTTTGACATTCAATGGTGTTACTATTACTGAATCCTCCACTATAAAAATCCTGGAAGTTATCATTAATCAGAAATTGAACTGGTAAGAGACTAGGAATTCTGTGGAGAGTAACTAACCTCTGGTCTCCCAGAGCTTGTCCATCAGCTATAAGTCATGAGTATGGAGTGCGATGGAATAGTCTTTGGTTGCTTGCATGAGTGCAGCTCCAACAACAGCCCATTTGACTGGCACTCCATCCATTTCAATGCTCCTTCATTTCCTGCAGCAGGTGGTGAGGAAAGCCAATGGCATGCTGGCCTTCATAGCAAGACGATTTGAGTATCGGAGTAGGGACATCTTGCTGCAGTTATACAGGGCCTTGGTGAGACCACACCTTGAGTATCGTATGCAGTTTTGGTCTCCTAGTCTGAGGAAGGACATCCTTGCTATTGAGAGAAAGGTTCACCAGACTGATTCCCAGGATGTCAGGACTGACATATGAAGAAAGACTGGATCAGCTAGGCTTGTAATCACTGGAATTTAGAAGCATGAGGGAGGATCTCACAGAAACACACAAATTCCTGATGGGACTGGACAGGCTAGATGTGGGAAGAACATTCCTGACGTTGGGGAAGTCCAGAACTAGGGGGTCACTGTCTAAGAATAAGGGGTAAGCCATTCAGGATTGAGATGAGGAAGAATTTCTTCACTCACAGAGTTGTGAACCTGTGGAATTCTCTACCACAGGAAGCTGTTGGGGAACAGTTTGTTAGATACATTCAAGAGGGGGCTGGATGTGGCCCTTGCAGCCAAAGGGATGAAGGGGCATGGAGAGAAAGTGGGATTGGGATTCTGAAATTGTATGATCTGCCATGATCATATTAAATGGTGGTGCAGGCTCAAGGAGCCAAATGGCCTACTCCTGCATCTATTTTCTACATTTCTATGACTGATGCACAGTGTAGCAGCAGTGTGTAACATCGAGAAGATGCAGCACAGAGATTCACAAAGACTTCTTTGGAAGCACGTTTCAAACCTATAACCTTTACCATCTAGAAGGACAAGGATAGCAGATACATACTCCCTGCAAGTTCTCCATCCTGACTTGGAAATATATCACCGTTCCTTCACTGTCACTGGGTCAAAATCCTGGAATTCTCTCCCTAATGGCACTGTAGGTGTCCTTACACCACATGGACTACAGTGTTTGAAGAAGTCAACTCACCACCATCTTTTCAATGCAACTCAGAATGGGCAATGAATACTGGCCTTGAAAAAAAAACCCTCTCTTAATGGAACCAGGGACCACAGATTAGTCATATAAGATTAAAATCAATTCTGCCACCTGGGCTCCATGCTGGGAAAGGGAGTCAATGATTCTCACTGTAGACCAGTGGAACTCAAAATACATCAGAAACAGAAACTCAGCGGGTGGCCTTACACTTGCTGAAATTGAAGGTTGGCGGGAACGCATACCAGTCACTTGCTGTGAGACTGCCTGTTTTGTGCTACTGTCCAACAAAGATAATTACCCCTTGTAATGTGTTTATATATCAAAGGAGACTACTTCAATCTGAAGGGAAGTAAGGATCAACCTTAGCAATGAATGCCAGCAGCCATGCAGAGCTTGCACTGCCACTTTAATGACATGTCCTTGGCCTCAGTTGGTCAGGATCAATCCAGCTCCAAGTGATATCAGGAACAGGATGCCCTTCTGTTATCTTTGTTGGGCAATTCTCGCAGTTGTTATATGTATCACTGGCAATGAATGGAAAGGTCACCTCTACCTCATTAGGAATGTTGGCATTGCTGCAGTAACATCATAGGCTAGGTAATGATGGTGGCACTGTTATACCATGAACCACAGTCTCTAAATCTGCATTGACGCATCCATATACCAAAGCGTAGCCCTCTGTGACTGGAACTACTGAATAACTTACCTTTCTCTTCCCTACACCAATGAAGTGAACAATTTCTGCCAGCTGCTGAACTGAATTATGTAGAACTAACTGCACAGAAACTGGCTATTCAGTATGTGCTAGTTTTTATACTTCACACAAACCACCCTACTTCACCAGATAACATCAACCTCTATCCCTTACACCTTCACATGTTTATCTCGCTTCCCCTAATTCCTGCTGCAGTGAGTTTCGTATTCTTTCTGGCTTTTTTATTTTGTTAGTTCATGGGATGTAGGTGTCACTGGCTAGGTCAGCATTTATTACCCGTCCCTATTTACCCAGAGGGCAGTTAAGAATCAACCATGTTATTGTGGGTCTGGAGTCACGTGTAGACTAGACCAGGTAAGGATAGGATAGTAAGAACTGCCAATGCTGGAGCCTGAGATAACAAGGTGTGGAGCTGGATGAACACAGCAGGCCAGACAGCATCAGAGGAGCAGGAAAGCTAACGTTTCGGGTCGGGACCCTTCTTCAGGTAAGGATGACTGTTTTGTGGCGAGGGAAAAATATTTTGAGATCTTGCAATTAAGAGCAGATTAAAATTAGAAATAGTATTTTACTTTCAGAGCATCAAAGCCAAAAAGACAATCATGTGCCAGTCAACAGCTGACTTACCTGAGTGAACACAGCACAGCTCCCTTCTGTAAGGTTTCCAATGTGTCACGTACCAGTACACAGCCTTCTTGCCCCAGGCAGTTTCCTAAAAGAGAAATTTAATTAAAAGGTCTATTTTGTATCACCACGTACATGCATGGTCATTTCCCCCTCTGCGAACGCTGGTCCTGATCACAGGTTCACAGACTTGTGCTGTTATTTGTAACATGGATGTGCTCAGCCAGGGAATTAAGCCTAATTCCAGAGTTCTAATTGACCATAAGGCATGACAGTAAGTCAACCTACGCCCATCTGTGTTACTCAATAACCATTTCCTTATTTCAGTAAAGTTCTGCTCACCACAGTCTGATTTAGTTACAAGCTGAAATAGGTTTGTTGCTATATCTGTTACAAACTAAAGAACCATTTTCTATTGATAAATGGGAACAATCCATTGTGCATACTCTGAGTACAGTAGAGAACGATACACACCCATTCATTCCTACACAAACTGTGCATTTCCTCGTCTCTTACAATTTACTTTGAAAATCTTGGGCTATGTTTGAAATCTTTCTTTTGTATTTCATGCATAATATTTGTTAGCTTATATGGTGCCTCCAGCTAAAGGAACATGTTTATAAATGACTCATCACTCTGCTTTTCCCACATTCCCTGTTTCAAACTATTGAAGACTGAAGGTTTAGTTTCCCTGGAGAAGGGAGCCGGAGGGACGGGTAAGCAAAAAGTACAGAGTTGGATGAGGAAGGCTTTGGGGGCTGGAGAGGATATCACCTCTGCCTCCTATGGGTTACACAAAAGTGGCACAAAATGGCAACTGCATTGGAGCGGTTTGAGTGGGAGACAGATTCATTACTCAATTTAAAATATCTCATCCTCATTTACAAATTCCATCAAGGCCCTGTTGCTCCTAACTCTGTAACTTCCTTCAGATCTTCAACTCTCTAAGATATGTTTGCTCCTCCAACACATTCCTAACTTTAATAGCTCCATCCCTGGCATGGTAAACTCTAGAATTGATTCCCCCAAACCTCTCTCTCTGTCTTTCTTTCTCTTTCTAAACACATTGTTTAAGGCCCAGCTCTTTGACCAGGGCCACTTAAACGCCACATTCCTCCTCCACCATGGCACTATATGCATCAGGGGAGGGGAGAGGACCTCCTTTGGAGGATCCTAAAAGATTGTTCCCCCACCCCTTCCTCCAGTCTCTACCCTTGGCCACTAAAACCCATTCTCCCTCACTGGGCTCGGCCAGGCAAGTCCATTGAAAATCCCCGAATGACCTGAAATCCTGGATCTCTGTAAAGGAGTAAATTATAGGTGAAGAAGAAACCCAGCGGGACAATAGGACAGTTAAGCAATCAAAGGGATGGATAATGGTAAACCAGGGAGACACAAAAGCTGATAGTGGGGATAATTCTTGTGAACTGTCCTGATGAGAGCAAGCTTTGACAAAATGTCTTTTGTTGAGCAATCCCATGTTCTGTGCTTCCAAACAACTATAAAACAGCAATGTGATCATGATCAGCTAACCTGTTTTAGGGATGTCAGCTGATGGATAAATATTAGCCTAGGACGTTTGGAAGAGCTCGCATTCTTTTCTTCAAGCTTATCACGAGGAATCTTAAATTTACTGGACAACAATGCAGATGGTGCCTTGGTTTAATATTTGAACTGAAAGGCTGCATCTCTGACTCAGTCCTAGCTAACTATTTTAAAATGATGTTGAAGGGATCAGACTTTTTAGCAGCCGAGATTCATATGTCCTTCAAATTGCAAGTATGCAATGCCTGTTAAAGAAGTGATCCAGAGTCAGCATGTTATCTGCAACCTTTGACTTACAATTCCTGCCCGTCAAGTTTATATTGCACAGGGGGACAGTGTCCAAATGTGTTCCATTCAAATTCTGGGATGTCATTTAAGAAAAGAAGAAAATACAGTTGACACTTTACAACATCAAACAGCCAAAGTTTTTTTTTATAAACAGAAACCTGCTGTGAAATGTGCAATTATGATCTTCATGTATTTCTCTGCCCATCACAGATTACTGTCTTAGGTTTTATCACACCGAGCAATAGATGAAAAGCTTCTGGCAAAGAGACCATAATGTCAATGAGCATTCAATGTCAAACATCTTACTGGGGATGGTGCAATAGGCATTGATAAAGGTTGGTGAGGCATGAGCTTTGCTTTTCTCATACTGATACAGCAGAAATGTATTATTAATAACTGCTGTTTTCATTTATTTTGTGACATCTGTCACCAATACTATTACTTGAATGAAATATCTGCAACCTTCTTGCTGAAAATCTGCGTGCATCTTTATATATTTGATCTGAAATTACAATTCTCAGTCCCAGATCATGAAAAGAAACAGTGCAGATTCAAACCTGAAACTTTCAAAAACAACTACTTGCATTTGTCTTGAAAGAAACGAAGATTTTCATTTCTAATGAACCTTTCCCAACCTTTGGAAGTGTGACAGCCCATCTGCAGATAGCAAGCTCAGACAAGTAACTTTAATGACACTGACTGAGGCTTAAATACTACTGTGGGATCTTTTACATTCACCTTGTAAAACATCACATATTTTTTGTTTTATGTGAATATACACAGGGAGTAGTCATAGAATCCCTACAGTGTAGAAACAGGCCCTTTGGCCCATCAAGTCCACACTGAACCTCACAGCATCCCTATAACCCACCCAATCTACACCTCCCTGAACACTACAGGCAATTTAGCATGGCCAATCCACCCAGCCTGCACATCTTTGGACTGTGGGAGAAAACCCATGCAGACATGGGGAGAATATGCAAACTCCACACAGACAGTCACCCAAGGCTGGAATTGAACCCAGGTCCCTGGTGCTGTGAGGCAGCAGTGCTAACCACTGAGCCACCATGCCACCCCAAGCAAAGATGCCCAGTCAAGAGTAGTCAGCATGGTTTTGTTAAGTGGAGGTCATGCCTGACCAAATATTTTGAAGAGGTGACCCGATGTGTAGATGAGGGCATTCAACATAGTCTACTTTTGATAAGATTCCACATGGAAGACTGTTAGTGAAGACAAAAGCCCATGGGATTCAAGGAAATTTGGCAAATTGGATCCAGAATTGGCAGAGTGGCAGGAAGCAGAGGGTGATGATCGCGTGGTGTTTTTGTGACAGGAAACCTGTGTCCAGTGGAGTTTCACTAGGATCAGCATTGGGGCCCTTGCTGTTTGTGGTATATACTGAATGTAGGAGGGTTGATCAGTAAGTTTGCGGATGATACAAGAATTGATGGGATGGTAAATTGTGAAGATGATAGCCCTCGATTACAGGAGGATATTGACAGACTGGTCAGATGGGCTGATCAGTGGTAAGTGGAATTTAATCTTGACAAATGTGACGTGAAGCATTTGGGCAGGACAAACAAGGCAAACAATACATGACAAACAGTAAGACCCTGGGAAGCACCAAGGACCAGTGGGGCATTGGTGTGCACCTATGCTAGTCCATTAAGGTATTGGTACAGGTGGACAAAGTAGTTAAGCAAACATAAGGGATACTTGTCTTTATTAGCCAAGGGTACAAAGTTTAGGGGCTGGGAGGTTATGTTGGGACTGTATCGAATGTTGGTTAGGCCACAGCTAGAGTATTGTATGCAGTTCTGGAATCCACATGAAAGGAGGGATGTTAAAGCACTGGAGAAGGTACAGAAGAGACTTACCAGGATGCCACCTGGACTGGAGAGTTTTAATTATGAAGAGACATTGGACAGACCAGGGTTGTTTTCCTTAGAGCAGAGGAGAATGACAGAGGACATAATTGAGATGTAATTATGAGTGATATAGATAGGTTAGACAGGAAGAAAAATTTCCCCTTGGTGGAGGGATCAACAACCGGGGAATAGATATAAGGAAAAGGGCAGGATGTTTAGAGGAGATGTGAAGAAAAACTTTTTCACCCAGAGGGTGGTGGGAATCTGGAACTCACTGCCTATAAGAGTAGTTGAGGCAGAAAACCCTCAGAACATTCAAGAAGTATTTAGATGTGTACATACAATGCTAAGGCATATGAGGCTATAGGCCAAGTGCTGGTAAATAGGATTGAAGTAGTTAGGTAGTTGTTTAACACTGGTGCAGGCCTCGATGGACTGAATGGCCTTTTTCTGTGCTGTAGATCTCTATGACTTTAAACTGAAGTGAAGTGGGACTCAAAGATTGGTTGGGGGGAAACAGGTTCAAATTTATGGGATATTGGCATTACCGGGGAAGGGTGGAGCTGTTCTGATGGGACGGGTTCCTCCTGTATCATGCTGGGACCAGAGTCCTGGTGAATCACATAACCGAGACTGTGGACAGGGCTTTAAACTAAATAGTGGGTGGGTTGCAGTTGCATGGTAAATTATAAATTCAAAGGTAAAGGAAAAGGTGGGTCTGCAGTTTAATGATGGGGCTGATTGTTATCAGAAAGCAAAAGGAACACAGAGTTGAACGTAACACTGCACCAAGGCAACATTAAAGTGCGGGGAAATGTACTAATGGAACACACTCAAAGGCTTTGAATATTAATGCACAAAGCATTCGGAATAAAGTAGATGAACTGATGGTGTAAATCGAGGGTGAGGTGATGGCCTATGGTGTTATTGCTAGACTATTAATACAGAAACTCAGCTAATATTTGAGGTGAAATTTGAATTCAATGAAAAATGATCTGGAATTAAGAATTGAACAAGGTCTAGAGACTATCAAAGGAGCCAAGGCCACCTTGTATGTTGACCAGGAAGCAATCACATGAATCTGCAAGGCAGGCCCAGTGCAATTTGCCTTATAGGCAAAAGTACAGGCAGAAATCAGAAGGCTGGAAAGTGAAGGACTCAGTCCAGTTTGTGGAATGGACAGCATCGTCCTAACTGATTGTGAAGTCTGACAGGTCGGTTCGCCTTTGTATGAATTTTAAACGAATGGTAAACCACTTTTCACAGCTGGATAAATACCCAATCCCTCACATAGAGATTTATAAGCAAAGCTGACAGGGGCTGACTATCACGAAGCTGGGCATGAACCATGCGTACCTGCAATTACAGTTAGATGAGGATTCCCAGAAGTATGCTATAACTAATACCCATAAGGGATTGCACCAATATATAAGACTGCCATTTGGGGTATCATCAGCTTGTGCTATCTTTCAGCAGACAACAGAGAACATTTTACAAGGTCTACCTCAGGTCGCCATTGACCTAGATGATGTGTTAATAACAGTGAAGACCAATAAGGAGCACTTACAGAATTTGGACATAGTCCTTAGATTTTTATCCCAGGCGGGCATACGCTTTAGAAGGGAAAAATGTGTGTTCCAAGTGCCCCACCAAGTGACCTACTTGGGCTACAGAGTCGACAAGACTGGGTTACACCTGTTGGAAGACAAACTGAGGGCGATCGAAGGTGTCCTGACTCCCTCGTCCTGGCACCTTTGCTTCAACTCTTTAAAAAGTATCAGCCTTGGAAATGGTCGTGCAGCCAAGCTGCAGCTTTCAGGGAAGTGAATAAACAGCTGTCATCCTCTAAGGTGTTAGCACACTATGATCCCAAGAGAGATCTGCTATTGACATGCGATGCGTCCGATATGGCATCAGGGTAGCATTAGCTCACAGGGGGCCCAATGGGGCGGAATGCCCAATAGCATATTCATCAGGACTTTGGCCAGTGCAGAGTGTAAAAATGCCCAGATAGAGAAGGAAGGTTTGGTGATCATATTTGGAGTTAGGAAGTTCCACCAATACCTTTGCAGATGTAAATTTGTAATAATAATGGACCACAAACCCCTACTGGGTCTACTAGAGGACAAGGCAATGCTGCCAAATAGATTCAGGCTAAATTTGGTGGTAGGCTGTGATACTAAGTGTGTATAATTACAAGTTGGAACACTGTCCAGGAGCACAAGTAGCGAATGCTGATGCAATGAGCTGCCTCCCACTGGCAGATACACCCCCGATGGTACTGCCACTGGAAGAGTCTGTAATGGTTTTAAATTTTCTGAACACATTTCCAGTCATAGCTGACATTATCAGACCTTGGACACAGAAAGATCCCAGTCCTGGCAAAACTGAAACAGCTGGTGGTGATGGGAGAAACCAAAGGGCTGTCACAAACAGAATGGAAACCATTGTGGTCCCAGAGAGGCCAGCTCACAGCAGGGGACGGTATATTATTATGGGGAGCAAGAGAGATTGTCCCAAGTAAAGGTCGCTACCAGGTACTGACTGAACTCCACCAGGTTCATCCAGGGATTTCCAAAATGAAGATGTTGGTGAGATGTCTGGTGGCCAGGATTGGTTGTCAACATAGCTACATTGGTGGGGCAGTGTCCAGAGTGCCAACAAGATCAGAAGTTACCACAATAGTTCCCCCACATTTATGGGAATGTCTAGGGTAAACCCTGCACTTGGTTACACGTTGACTATACAGGTCCTTACATGGGTTCAATGTTCTTAGTCATTATGGGCGTCCACTCAAAGTGTCTGGGATAGAATAACAGCCTGCATCTTTTGCAATATATGGACTCCTGGGCCATCATTTACCAGTAGGGAATTTGTGTATTTAAAGAAGTCGAATATGGTATTCTATATATAAGGACAGCCCCATATCATCCATCATCCAGTGGTCTGGCAGAAAGAGCAGTCCACGCTGTGAAGGCTGATTTAAGAAACAGTGTACAGCTTCACTAGATACCAAACTGTCCTGGTTTCTATTTGATTATAGGACCAACCTTCATGCAACTACAGGAATAGCTCCAGCAGTGTTGTTAATGGAGAGACGGCTCCACACCAGGTTCAATCTGATCTTCCCGGACCTGGGAAGGGGAAGGGTGAGACGGTATCAGGAACACCAGTGCTGGACACAAGTCTCCACGAAGTGAGAGAGACAGTTTACTTCAGGGATGAAGTTTGATGTAGGAACCACAGGAATGACCCTGCAGGGGTAAGAGGCAAGGCTGACACAAGGTCAGGTCCAGAGACATATAAGGTGCAATGGTCCTGAACAAACATATGGACCATACAAAAGCTGCAAACTCACAAACTGTCTCTGGCTCCTCAACAGTTTTTCCAACTCTTCTGGAACCTATGGGTTCTCCTTCTTTGTTAAGTGCTGAAGATACCTCAGAATCTGAGATAGACACGTGGATGTTGCTGCCTTGACGTCTTTGTCTGCCTGAAGAAGAGAATAAACTTCTTCTGACACCCTCTGGCACAAGAGGCGAGCTTCTGTGCATTACATGCTACCTGTATCAGAGGCAGAGTTAGAGGAACCTGACCTAGTGCCCCAGGAGCAGATAAAACAAACCCAGAGCAGACCCAGAGCAGGAAGGGTTGAAATGATTGTGACAAGCTCAGCTGGGTGGACTCACAGAATATGAGTTCGTTGATTGGAGCTGTTTATCTGATTGACAGATATAAACAGGAGTATCAGAGGTTCTGTTCACTCTGAGAGCTGGCTCTAAGGGAACTGGATCAGTGTAAAGGACTCTCCTCATGTAAATAAAGGGTGACCCGGTAACAGGATTCTGGAATCTGTGGAGTTATTTCAAAAGGACTTTACCATCAACCATTGGCCACAAGTCCATAGACCAATCAACTTTCAAACAGAGCTCCATCTGAACACAGGCCTCTTTATCTCCAACCACTTCAATTACTGCTTGGTCAAACAACTCTTTAAAGAATGCTTGCCATAAGTATCATAAGAACAGGATACGATGCTCAACTCATTGATCGCCTGTTCCGATGTGCCACAGCGACAAACCGCAGTGACCTTCTCAGAAGACAGACATAGGACACAACCGATAGAATACCCTTCATTGTCTAGTATTTCCCCGGAGCGAAGAAATTATGCCATGTTCTTTACAGCCTTCAAAATGTCATTGATGACGATGAACATCTCACCAAGAACATCCCTATGTCTCCACTTCTGATCTTCAAACAATTGCCAAACCTTAAACAGATCATCGTTCGCAGCAAACTACCCAGAATTCAGGACAACATCGAACTCAACACCACATAATGCTGCCATGCAATCATTGTAAGACATGTCAGATCATCAACATGGACACTACCATCACACGTGGGAACACCACCACCACATACACAGCAGATACTCATGTGATTCGGCCGGTGTTGTGTACCTTATACACTGCAGGCAAGGACACCCTGAGGAATGGTACATTGACGAGATCATGCAGACACTACAGTAACAGATGAATGGACAATCACCAGATAGGAATGTTCCCTCCCAGTCAGGGAACACTCCAGCAGTCAAGGACATTCAGCCTCCGATCTTCGGGGAAGCGTCCTCCACAGCTGCCTTCATGATACACAACAACGCAGAATCGCCGAGCCGAAACTGACAGCCAAGTTCTCTACCCATGAAGACGGTCTAACCATGATCTTGGGCTCATGTTGTGTTACATGTAACCCCACCACACTTGTTCTGTATCTATAAAATCTTCCTTACTGTCCTGTTTTGAATCATCACCTTGATGACTTGTTATGATCCCTCTACCATTACTAGTTTGTACAGTTTTGGATTACTTGTTACTTTGGTTAGACCCTTGTCATTCGACTCTTGTACCTATCATGTTATTGCAGCTGTTTGGTTTGTCTCCAGCACCACCTTATTTTCACTTTTTTGTAATTACCTCTCTGCCTCAATTATTTGGATTATAAATCACCCCTTCACTTACTATTCAGCTGTTGACGCTTTACGCACACCATTTGACTCTTCTGATCACCTGCAGAGATTTATTATTCAATCTGTTGACACTCCACTCACACCATTTGTATGATCTTTTGATCTCTGTGCTATATCTTCTGTGCCAATGTGCCTCTCTACACTTCACCTGAAAGCTTGTGATTTCACATAAACCTGCTGGACTATAACCTGATGTCATGTGACTTCTGAAATCAGTCTCAGGGTACTTTATTTTTAATACACGCAGTAATCCTTTAAAATATTGGCTTTACAACAGTTCTTTCTCAGTTCAGACCCCATTTTAAAAAAGCACAAACCTAAAATAAAATTTTTTAAAGAGTAGCTTTTGCCCAGAATTTATGAACTAGAGGCTAAACTACAGACATGGCAATCCATCAGGGAGGGGGAAAGTCACCTGCATTAATTGTACCAGAAGGCAGTCACACTTGTTAAGACAGGGTCTTCTCATTTGGTCAGTGTTCAGGAACAGGGGAGTGTGAATGTGAGTGAGACAGGCAAGGGGAATCCAGAGGGCTAGATGAAGGAGCCTCAGCTTTTGGCAATGTCCAACAGGTCTGATGTTCTTTCAGCCTGTTTGAATGAAAGTAGGGGCTGCATGTGGATTAGCAAACTGGCCAGAGAACTGTGGTACAGGTAGAACAGGTTGGGGGGGGAGGAAACAGGTTTGTAGTGATAGTAGATGACTGACATTGTTCCCTGCAGCAAAAAGAGAGTCCAGGCAGCTGTGTTGCCTGCCCTGCACCAAGGTGTGGGAAATTTGTTCCGAGCTGGAGAGAAACGTGAGGTGGGAGGGTGAGGATCCAGGCATGTGGCCCATGCAGGTACGAATGACATAGACAGAAAATGAAGGATGTTTCATGTAGTCAATTTAAGGAACGAGGAATCGAATTATGAATCAGAATTTAAAAGATCATAAACTCTGGATTATTACCTGAGCCACACGTGACTTGGCAAATCAGATTAGAGAGACAAAGGTCTGGTTCGAAGACTGATGGAGAGTGAGTTTAGGTTGTGGGACAGTGGTACTAAAACCGGGAAAAATAGGATTTGTACCACTGGGACATCTCCATCTGAACCATGCTGGGGCCTGTGTTCTTGCCAGCTGCATAGCTGGGGAAGTAGAGAAGCTTTAAAACTAAATCTTGAGGAAAAGGGCTTAAATTTGGGATGATGTGGTAAATCAAAGAGTAGAGACAAGGCAATAGAGAACTGTCTTAATATAGGAAAAGATAACCAGACTGTTGCAGGAAGGAATATAGAGTACAAATCTAAGAGATAACTCAATGGGTAAGGTTAGAGGCTACAAAAAGAATAAAAGGATAAAACTGAAGACTGTATCTGAATAGGAGTAGTATTCAAATCAAAAACAATGAACTGACACCACAATTGGAGACAAATAAGTACGATCTAGTAGCATTGAATATCGATAGCTAGAGGATATTCAGGAAAGACAGAAAGCCAAGAAGACGTGGAAGGGTGGCTCTGTTAATTAAGTATGGTATTAGTGCTGTTGAGAGAGAAGACCTAAGATTAGTTATCCAGAATGTGGGAACTGTTTGGGTAGAAAAAGCTGCAATGTCATTTGTGGGTTTTTGAGGGCAGATCTGGAATTATGCAATGTGAAAGAGTTAATTAAGGATCTCATTGAACTGACCCCTAGTAACAGTAACCATAATATGAATGAATCTTATATTCAGTTTGAAGGAGAGAGGAATGGGTCTGAGATGGTTTTTTTCAACTTAAATAGGGGAAATTATGAGGGTGTGAAAGCACAACTGGCCAAAGCGAATTAGCAGATTAGGTTAAAGGATAGGCCAATAGAGTTGCAGTGACAAACGTTTCAGGAGATTTATTCAGAATAGATACATTCCAACGAGGATGAAAACTTCTAAGGAATGGACCTAAAATTCGTGGTAAACTAGAAATGTAAAAGATAAAAGCTAAAGAAAAAGTTTATAATTATGAAAAGGTGACAGCTCAGAAGATTGGACAGAATTTAGCAAACAGCAAAGAATGATTTAAAAATTAATAAAAAGGAACAAGAATGGAGTACGAGGGTAAGCTATCCTGAAATATAATAACAGATTAAAGACTTTTGATAAACATTTAAAGAGGAAGTTAACAAAGTGAGTATTTGCCTGACAGAAAGTGAGTGTGGAGAATTAGTAACAGAAAATAATCACTTGGCAGTTGAATTGCACAGATATTTTGAGTTAGTCTTCCTGTAGAGGATACCAGTAACATCACAGAAACTGCAATAAATCAGAAAATGGAATGGAGCAAGGAAGTGAGCAAAGTCTCAACCACTGGGGAAATGCTTGAACAAATTGTTGGAGCTGTGGCTGAGAGGTGCTTGGGTCCTCATGGACATCAAGAATCTTTAAAGAAGTAGCCAGTGAGGTGGACAATGCATTGGTTTTAATTTTCCAAAACTTCAGAGATTCAGGGAAAATTCCATTAAAATTCATAGAAAAAAACAAAAATCACCCTCTGTAACTCATTGCTGGGTTATTGTATTGATAAACCACCCCGAACCACTCAACTAGATTCCAATCTGTAACTCACTCCCAGGTATCTGTTATTCTATATGTAAAACGCCCCAAACCACTCGACTAGATTCCAATCTGTAACTCATTCTCCGGTTTCTGTTATTCTGTATATAAACTACCCCGATCCCCTCAATTAGATTCCAGTCTGTAACTCCCTCCCGGTTATCTGTTATTGTGTAGATAAACCACCCGAACCCCTCGATTAGGTTCCAGACTGTAACTCACTGTGGGGTATCTGCTACTGTATAAATAAAACACCCCGAATCCCTAGATTAGAGTCCCGTCAGTAACTCACTCTCGGCTATCTGTCAGTATGTTTACAAATCACCCACACCCTATGATTAGACAGTCAACAGTCACACAGCCTTGCTTTAAAATATTTGTGGTACTTGATAAACCAGCTGCTTTTTTGCCTCGATTATATTCACAAGTAATGAGGCCATAAGAGGAGTGAGAAGTTGGCAGCTTTGCCATGAATTGATGAGAGCAGGCTGGCAGTGCAGTCACAGCGCAGCCGTTTAACATGTAAGGCCAGTTGATTAGCTTCTTGTATTAGTAACCGTTTTACTTCGGGGAGCAGGCACAACTGGAAGTAATTCTGTCTCCAGTCTCCCTGATATGTTTTGGCCGATTAATGAGATGTGCTTGAGCAGTAGGTGGTGCACAGACTGACAGCTCTTGCCACAGTGCCCAGGCTGTCTGCCCAGGGGCACAGTCAGCTCATGGGTTTCAAGCTCAATGTATCAGTCACCTTTTGTGATTTTCACAGAATGTATGCTTTTCCAGACGGCCTTCAACCTTTTGCGAAGCTCCAAATACATATTATGATTAATCTACGCTGTCTCCTAATTTCTGGTGAAGGGTCTAGGCCCGAAACGTCAGCCTTTCTGCTCCTATGATGCTGCTTGGCCTGCTGTGTTCATCCAGCTCTACACCTTGTTGTCTCAGTGTTTCATAATCCTTCTGTGGATTTTAGGATTATTATTCCATGGACATTAATCAGACATTCACAATTCATAAAATGTGACTGTTATAGAGCATTAGCTAGAACCGCTATCAACAAGTGGTCATTCCCACTTGCATGTACGAAACGCCCAAAGAACACAGAATTAAATTTCATTAGCTACAGTGCAAAGTGAATTCCTCAGAATTTAGGATTTTGTCTGTCGGGTCAGGTGAATCCTTGGATAACAGAAGAGCTCAATTTTGGATCCATGTGTTTGTCTGCAGTGGGGGTGCAGAGATCTTTAAAATGCCAAAAACAGGTGCAGAAAATAATCAAGAAGGCTAACGGAAAACTGGCCTTTATATCTGGAGGCTTGGAGTACAAGGACATAGAAGCTATGTTGCAGCAATACAAAACCCTAGTTAAAATTCTATTTGGAGCACTGTGAGCAGATCTGGGCGCCACATCTTTGGAAGGAAATATTGGCCTTGGAGGGAGTATAGTGTATCATAGAATCATAAAACCCCACTGTGTGGAAACAGGTCATTTGGCCCATCGAGTCGACACCAATCCTCCGAACAGCATTCTACTCAGACCCAGTCATCAACCCCATCCCCATAATGCCCTGCATTTATCATGGCTAATCCATCTATCCTACACAGCTCTGGACACTACAGCCATTTTAGCATGGTATATCCACCTAATATGCACATCAAGGAAGAGAGCTTGGTGTCGTGGTGCAATGATAACAATCTCACCAACCTTTACAGATGCACCATGGAAAGCATTCTATCTGGGTGCATAATGGCCTGGTATTGCGACTGCTCTGCCCAGGTCTGTAAGAAATGTTGTGTGCACAGCCCAGACCATCACAACCTCCCATGCATGAACTCTATCTATACTTCGCGTTGCCATGGAAAAGCTGCCAACATCACCAAAGACCCCTTCCACCGAGGTAATACTTTCTTCCAACCTCTCCCGTCAGGCAGAAGATACAGAGCATAAACCCACGTACCAATATGTTCAAGAACAGCTTCTTCCCTGCTGTTACTAGAGTGTTGAACAGACCTCTCTAATTTCAATCTAATGTTGACATTGCTTTTGTGCACCTCCTGTGCAGTCATAACTTGTTATTCCTCATTCTGTCTAAGCACCCTATGATCTGTATGTCCTTGTTTGTTATGATCTGCCTGCACTGCTCACAAAACAAAGCTTTTCATTGTACTCAGGTACATGTTGACAACAGTAAACCAAATCAAAATCTTTGAAGTCTGGGAGAAAACCAGAGCACCCCAGAGGAAACTCATGCAGACATGTGGAGAACATGAAAAGTCCTCATAGAGAGTCACCCGAGGCTGGTTTCAAACCCAGGTCCCTGGTGCTGTAAGGCAGTAGTACTAACCAATGAGCCACTGTGCTGCCCCATGTACAATGTAGGTTAATAAGAATGATACCTGGACTTCAGGGGTTAAGTTATGAGGAGAGATTATACAAATCTGGCCTATTTTCTCTAGAATTTATAAGGTTAAGTATGCTTTTATTGAAATGTTCAAGGTACTAACATGAAAAGACAGGCTAGATAAACTATTTCCAGTGGTTGGGGATTCTAGAACTGGGGGCATAGTCTGAGAATTAGGGCCAGACCGGTCAGGAGAAATGTTAGGAAACACTTACACACAAAGGGTGATAGATGTTTGGAACTCTCTTCCACAAATAGCCGTTAATGCTTGAGTCAGTTGTTAATTTTAATCCTGACATTTGTGTTAAGCAAAGGTATTAAGGGATATGGGCCAAAGGCAGGTATATGGAGTTGGGCTACAGATCATCCATGATCGCATTGAACAGCAGAACAGGCTCGAGAGGCTGAATGGCCTGTTCCTGTTTCTATGTTCCGAGCGGGGGCATGTTGTTGCTGAGTAAATACAATTCTCAGCCCTGGCTTAACTTCCTGCTCCTTCCTCTCTCACTGATGAGGTGCAGACTGAATTGTGCCTCTGTGCTGAGTAGTTATAACTTTCTCAGCCCAGTCGGTGGTGTCACTGGCTCAGTGCTTTAGTGTGACCTCAAGCATATCCGTGTACCTTTCACTTTGGTCACCCTTTGAGCATTAACCATTGGATTCGAGGGAGACAGAGCCTGCTGAGGGAGGCTGTTTTCAGGCACCTGGACACAATGGCCCGTCCACCATAGGAGGTTCTCTAGGAACGGGGAGACAAAGCCTTTGGCAATCCTCCCATCTGATTCCCTAGGATTTGATTAGGGGAGGCAATGGCCTAGTGGTATTATTACTAGACTGTTAATCCAACAACTCAGGTAATGTCTGGGGACCTGGGTTCAAATCCCTCCACAGCAGAGATGGAATTTGAATTTTATAAAAATCTGGAACTAATAGCCTAATGATGATCATAAATTCATTGCTGATTGTTGGAAGAACTCATCAGGTTCACTAATATCCTTTAGGAATGACAGACAACAAGGTGCAGGGCTGGATGAACACAGCAGGCCAAGCAGCATCATAGGAGCAGAGAGGCTGACGTTTCGGGCCGAGACCCTTCATCAGAAAAGGGGGAGGGGAAGGGGGTTCTGAAATAAATAGGGAGAGAGTGGGAGGCGGATAGAAGATGGATAGAGGAGAGGATAGGTGGAGAGGAAACAAACAGGTCGAAGAGGCAGGGATGGAGCCAGGAAAGGTGAGTGTAGGTGGGGAGTTAGGAAGGGGATAGGTCAGTCCAGGGAGGACGGACAGGTCAAGGGGGCAGGATGAGGTTGGTCGGTAGGAGATGGAGGTGCGGCTTGAGGTGGGAGGAGGGGATAGGTGGGAGGAAGAACAGGTTAGGGAGGCAGGGACGAGCTGGACTGGTTTTGGGATGCGGTAGAGGGAAGGGGAGATTTTGAAACTTGTGAAATCCACATTGATACCATTGGGCTGCAGGGTTCCCAAGCGGAATATGAGTTGCTGTTCCTGCAACCTTTGGGTGGCATCGTTGTGGCACTGCAGGAGGCCCAGGATGGACATGTCGTCTGAGGAATGGGAGGGGGAGTTGAAATGGTTCGCT
>NC_063354.1:2379238-2379579 GCF_021869965.1 Rhincodon typus | reverse complement strand
GTGGTCGAGAACGCCCTCAACCGTGTCTCCCACATCTCCCGCAACTCATCCCTCACACCCCGTCCACGCAATAAGAACCAAAAAAGAATCCCCCTCGTCCTCACGTACCACCCCACCAACCTCCGGATCCAACGCATCATCCTCCGACACTTCCGCCATCTGCAATCCGACCCCACCACCAAAGACATCTTTCCCTCCCCACCCTTATCTGCTTTCCGGAGGGACCACTCTCTCCGTGACTCCCTTGTCCGCTCCACACTCCCCTCCAGCCCCACCACACCCGGCACTTTTCCCTGCAACCGCAGGAAGTGCTACACCTGCCCCCATACCTCCTCCCTCAC
>NC_063354.1:2378586-2379138 GCF_021869965.1 Rhincodon typus | reverse complement strand
CATCCTGGGAGCAGATGCGGCGGAGGCGGAGGAATTGGGAATAGGGGATAGCATTTTTGCAGGAAGGTGGGTGGGAGGAGGAGTATTCTAGGTAGCTGTGGGAGTCGGTGGGCTTGAAATGAATAAGAACCTCATCCCTCACACCCCGTCCACGCAATAAGAACCAAAAAGAATCCCCCTCGTCCTCACGTACCACCACACCAACCTCCGGATCCAACGCATCATCCTCCGACACTTCCGCCATCTGCAATCCGACCCCACCACCAAAGACATCTTTCCCTCCCCACCCTTATCTGCTTTCCGGAGGGACCACTCTCTCCGTGACTCCCTTGTCCGCTCCACACTCCCCTCCAGCTCCACCACACCCGGCACTTTTCCCTGCAACCGCAGGAAGTGCTACACCTGCCCCCATACCTCCTCCCTCACTCCCATCCCAGGCCCCAAGAAGACTTTCCACATCAAGCAGATGTTCACCTGCACATCTGCCAATGTGGTATACTGCATCCGCTGTACCCGGTGTGGCTTCCTCTACATCGGGGAAACCAAGCGGAG
>NC_063354.1:2363013-2378486 GCF_021869965.1 Rhincodon typus | reverse complement strand
CTCCCCCTCCCATTCCTCAGACAACATGTCCATCCTGGGCCTCCTGCAGTGCCACAACGATGCCACCCGAAGGTTGCAGGAACAGCAACTCATATTCCGCTTGGGAACCCTGCAGCCCAATGGTATCAATGTGGATTTCACAAGTTTCAAAATCTCCCCTCCCCCTACCGCATCCCAAAACCAGTCCAGCTCGTCCCTGCCTCCCTAACCTGTTCTTCCTCCCACCTATCCCCTCCTCCCACCTCAAGCCGCACCTCCATCTCCTACCGACCAACCTCATCCCGCCCCCTTGACCTGTCCGTCCTCCCTGGACTGACCTATCCCCTTCCTAACTCCCTACCTACACTCACCTTTACTGGCTCCATCCCCGCCTCTTCGACCTGTTTGTTTCCTCTCCACCTATCCTCTCCTCTATCCCTCTTCTATCCGCCTCCCACTCTCTCCCTATTTATTTCAAAACCCCCTTCCCCTCCCCCTTTTCTGATGAAGGGTCTAGGCCCGAAACGTCAGCCTCTCTGCTCCTATGATGCTGCTTGGCCTGCTGTGTTCATCCAGCCCTGCACCTTGTTGTCTCGATTACAGAGGAAGTGGGCTTGGGCCAGTGACAGAGCCAGAATGGGAATGAGCTGCATTAACGTCAGCACAGATATGGACATGAGCACAGGTGTAGCACAGTCCTCTCACTTTTCCTGCTGAGCGCTGCATGTTAATTCAGCTCCTTTGTTCAGCCTGCTCTCCCCTGATGATGTCAATACCACGCACTCTACATACAAAATCTATTGAAAGCAATCAAACTGAAATTGGGGAAATAAAACAGTGAGGGACCAGTCACACTTCTGTATAATGGCTGGGTTTTTACAAAGACAAATAATAATTGGTTTTATCTTTTATTCTGATGCTTGCTCAGGCTGGTGCCAGCTCTCAGCATTCACACAATTCAATCTCATCCCCAAGGCCTGTTGACAGAAGCACAGACACATTTACAATTGGATTTACCCTGGCCTACCGTATTCACCCTAAATAAGTGACAACTCAAAGGCAGCTTTTCAGCAAGAAAAAATGGCCAATGATTTTAGCTTCTTGTGACCTTTCAGTGGCACTTTGAGAAATCCTCTCCTCCCTCTCCAAGCCAACCATTCTTCAAGTTTCAGTGGGACAGCAGATTTACATCTACCCCCATTCTCTACCATAAGCCCCTCCCATACACACTCTCAGCCCCCACATCCCCTCACCCCACCTCAGCACCAACCTAGGTATTTTAAAGTTGCTCCATCAAATGGTTGAGGTTCATGAAACTGTGAAGCTATGAAATCAAGCTGATAGGGAGTGGATGCTTGTCTGGAAGATATTTTTGAACTGACCTGTTCAGAGATGTTACTACACACCTTTGGAGCAGGTAGAACTTGAACAATGGTCTCCTGGCTTAGTGGTAGGGACACTGCCAGTGAGCTATAAGAGCCCTCTCCTCCCTCAGCTCCATATGTTTTTGATTCAACCTGTTCAGAGATGTTATTACACATCCTCTGGAGCAGGTGGGGCTTGAACCCAAGCCTCCTGGCTTAGAGGAAGGTACACTATATACTCCTTCTTCCCCAGCTCGACTTTACTAGAAAAGATTTAAGACAGTTGGAGCAACATCCCCTTAACCTAATGAACACTGCAGTGATTGTAACGAGGTCAGCCAGGTGGACCTCAGAGAATATGAGTTCCCTGATTGGGGCTGTTAATCTGGTCCAATCAGGGAGCCCTGGCTTACAGATATAAACAGGCGTGTCAGAGGTTCTGTTTACTCTGAGAGCTGGCTCTGAGGGAGCTGGATCAGTGTCAAGGACTCTCCACATGTAAATAAATGATGACTTGGTGATAGGAAACTAACCTCTGTGGAGTTATTTCAGCGGTGACGAGAGAAAAGCATGCTCCCATAGAAATTTGCTCACAAGAGTTGTCTTTGAGTTGGGGCAAGTATTTCTGGTATCAGGATATCTTTTGGGAAGCTTGACTCGATTGACCCAATATGTGGAAAGAATGCGATTTTTTTGGGCAAGTCACATTGGGACAGATGAAAAGCAACAGAAATTCTCCAGACATCTGGTGCAAGCCTAACTTTCCCTGAGGCACCAGATACTAAAACCTTTCTAGAGTTGATGGATGTATTTAAGGAATATTACAACCCCAAGCTTCCTCTAATTCTGAGACACAATCATTTTTACTTGATAATTCAAGAACCAGGGGAATCCGTATTGGGAATTTTGACTAGATTAAGATGACTTGAAAGTGGAGTCCCAGGTAGACAAGATAGTGAAGAAAGTGTTTTGTATGCATGCCGTTATTGGTCCATATTGGGAGTTGGGAGGTCATATTGCAGCTGTACAGGACATTGGTTAGGCCACTTTTGGAATACTATGTTCAATTCTTGTCTCCCTGCTACAGGAAAGAAAACTTGAAAGGGTTCAGAAAAGATTTACAGGGATGTTGCCAGGCTTGGAGGGTTTGAGCTGTAGGAAGATGCCAAAGGCTGGGGCTATATTCACCAGAGCTGAGGGGTGACCTCATAGAGGTTTATAAAATCATGAGGGCCATGGATAGGGTGGTGGGTGTATGGAGTGAACTGCCAGAGGAAGTGGTGGAGGCAAATACAATTACAGTATTTAAAAGGTAACTGGATAGGTACATGAATAAGAAGAAGTTAGAGGGATATAGGCCAAATGCTAACATATAGAAGTAGATTAGATTGGCGAATTCTGGTCTGTGCGGATGAGTTGAACCAAAGGGTCTGTTTCTGTGCTGTACAGCTCTATGACTCTATGACTTTATGGCTGGCAGAGGCGCGTGATTTAGGATTAACCCTTAATGAGATGCTTTGAGACTTTAGGTATGAGGGACTAATGATGTAAGCGTGCAAAACCGCCTACTACCTGATGTCCAGCTGGTAGGTCAGCCCTCAGCACAACCCCAAAACAAAGCCAAGTCTCGGCCAAACAATTAAAATTTTCTTCAGGATTCAGGCCGGCGAACCATTGTAGTTGCTACCGGTGTGCGGACTCAAGACAACAAAAAGCCCCACTGGACCTAAATTGAGTAACAGAACTAATAGGCCAGTATCCAGGACAGTGCACACCCTGGGAAGTCCACCTGTATCTGGTTTGGAACAGTTAAATTGCTCAGCAACAACCAATCAAAATAAACATCTGGTTAAATGGTCACCCAGGTCCAATGGAGGTCGATTATGGTGCGGCTGTTTTACTGATCACAGAAACAGTCTTTAACAAAATTTACTCTGAACTCCACCCCTTAAGTTTTTGCAAGACCTCGGCTAGACTGAGAATCTATACTGGGGAGTCTTTACAGACTAAGGATATGGTTTTGGTTCCAATCTCATAGGAGAAGCAGCTGGTTCAGTTCCCACTGATGGTAGTAAAAGGCTCGGGCCTAAGCTTGATGGGGCAAAACTGATTGAGAGGCATTTACCTAGAATGGCTCAACATTTTTCGATGAGAAACTGGCTGCCTGAGTGAAATCCTAATTAAGTACCCAGAGGTTTTTCAGGAAGGTCTAGGGACTATTAAAGGAGCCAAGACCACTGTTTATGTTGACCAGGCAGCAATCCCACAATTCTGTAAGGCCCAATCAGTGCCATTTGCCTCGTGGGCAAAAGTCGAGGCAGAAATCAGAAGGCTGGAAAGTAAAGGAATCATCAAATCAGTAGTTTGCAGAAGGAGCAGTACCCTTTGTGAAGCCTGATGGGTCGGTTCGCCATTGTGGGGATTTTCAACAAACAGTAAACTGTTTCTTGAAATTCTGGGTAAAAACCCAATCCTTTACATAGACCATTTTTACACAAAGCTGGCGGGAGGTGGGGGGCGGGGGGTTGTGGGGGGCGGGTGGGATGTCCTTCACGAAGCTGGACATGTGCCATGCATATCTGTAATTGCATGAGGATTCCCAGGGGTATGCAACAATTAATTGGTTGGTTGATTGATTGATTGATTTATTGCCACGTGTACCGAAGTACAGTGAAAACCTTTGTTTACGAGTAATACAGGCAGATCATTAGTAAGCAAGGATGTACAGATCAAAAAGACTTAGAGGCATACAGATTACATTGCACAGGGTGTGCACTAGGCAAGATCAACGTCAGCAAGGTCAGCATTATTTGAGGCTACAGAGTCCATTCATCAGTCTGATTACGGCCAGGAAGAGTTTGTTCCTGAACCTGCTGGTGCGTGTGTTCAGGCTTCTGTATTTTCTGCCTGACAGAAGAGGCTGTGGAAGGTCATTATTGGGGTGCGATGGTCTTTGATGATGTTGGCCACATTTCTGTGGCAACGATCTATGTAAATGGAGGCCATGGATGGAAGGTTGGATTCCATGATGGTCTGGGCTGTGCACACCACTTTCTGTAGTTGCTTACAGTCCTGGGCAGAGCAGTTGCCATACCAGGCCGTTATGCACATTGACAGTATGTTTCCAATGGTGCATCTGTAGAAGTTGGTGAGGGACGTTATGGACACCCCAAATTTCCTGAGCTGCCAAAATCCAGGACAGATTGTTATCATCACCTCAAGGAACTTGAAGGTCTCCACCCTCTCAACCTCAGCTCCGTTGACGTAGATGGGGGCGTGTTCTCCTCCTTTCTTTCTGAAGTCGATCATCAGTTCTTTAGTTTTGCCGACATTGAGAGACAGATTGCTTTCATTGCACTGTGTCACCAAGCCCTCTATCTTCCTTCTGTATTTTGACTCGTCATTGTTAGATATCCGTCCCACTACAGTCGTGTTGTCAGCGAACTTGTAGATGGTGTTCGTTTGGAATTTGGCAACACAGTCATATGTGTACAGGGACTACAGTAGGGGGCTGAGGATGCATCCTTGGAGTGGGGAGGGGCTTCAGTGTTGAGTGTTATTGTGAAGGAGGTGCAGTTACCTATCCTCACTGATTGTGGTCTATGGGTCAGAAAGCTGAGGATCCAGTTGCCATAAGGGTTTGTACCAATGTATGAAACTGCCACTTGGGGTATCATCAGCCTGTGCAATCTTTCAGGAACGATGGAGAACATTTTACAAAGTCTATCCCAGGCCGCGATTTATTTAGATGACATGCTAATAACAGGAAAGACCAATAAGGAGCACTTAGAGAATTTGAACATCATCCTTAGATGTTTCTCCCAGGTGGGTGTACGCCTTAGAAGGGAAAAATGTATGGTCTAGGCACTACAAGTGACTGACTCGGGCTACAAGGTTGATAAGACCAGGTTATACCTGCTGGAAGATAAAGTGAGGGCAATCAAAATCCCAAAACCAGTCCAACTCGTCCCCGCCTCCCTAACCTGTTCTTCCTCCCACCTATCCCCTCCTCCCACCTCAAGCCACAACCCCATCTCCTACCTACTAACCTCATCCCGCCCCCTTGACCTGTCCGTCCTCCCTGGGCTGACCTACCCCCTCCCTAACTCCCCACCTACACTCACCTTTACTGGCTCCATCCCCGCCTCTTTGACCTGTCTGTTTCCTCTCCACCTATCCTCTCCTCTATTCATCTTCTATCCGCCTCCCCCTCTCTCCCTATTTATTTCAGAACCCCCTTCCCCTCCCCCATTTCTGATGAAGGGTCTAGGCCCAAAACGTCAGCTTTTCTGCTCCTCTGATGCTGCTTAGCCAGCTGTGTTCATCCAGCTCTGCACCTTGTTATCTCGGCAATCAAAGGTGCCCCAGCTGCCACATCTGTACCAGAGCTTAGGTTTTTCTTTGGGCTGGTGAATTATTACAGAAGGTTCATACATAACCTAGCCTTCATCCTGGCATCTTTGCATCAACTCTTAAAAAAATAGCCTTGGAAATGGACGCATAGGTAAGCCCTAATTTTCCGGGAAGTGAAGAAACAGCTATCACTCTCTAAGGTGTTGGCACATTATGATCCCAAGCGAGATCTGGTATTGACATGCGATGCCTCTTCGTATGGCATCAGGGTGGTATTACCTCCCAGGCAGCCCAATGGAGAGGAACACCCAATACTGTATGCATCCAGGACTTCGGCTAATGTAGAACGTAGATATGCCTGAACAGAGAAGGAACGTTTGACAATTATATTTGGAGTCAGGAAGTTCCACTCATACCCTTTTGGATGTAAATTTGTCATAATAATGGGCCACAAACCCCTGCTAGCTCCAGTTAAAGAGGACATGCTGCCCATAGATTCAGGCCCAATTCAGCATTGGGCTCTAATACTAAGTGCATATAATTACAAGTTGGAACCCTGTCCGGGAGCCCAAGTAGCGAATGCTGATGCATTGAGCCGCCTCCCATTGGCAGATACACCACCGATGGTAACGACCCTGGAAGAGTCCGTAATGGTTTTAAATTTTCTGGACACTGTTCGAGAAACAGCAGACAATATCAGACTTTGGATGCAGAAAGAGCTGGTCCTGTCAAAACTGAAAAGACTGGTGGTGATGGGGGGAGCCAAATGGCCGTTACAGATCACCGTAGAGGCTGGAATAATATTATGGGGAGCAAGAGGGACTGTCTCAAGCAAAGATTGCCACCAGATACTGGCAGAACTCCACTGGGGTCATCCAGGGTGTCCAAAATGAAGATGTTGGTGAGACGTTATGTCCCCTTGCCAGGACTGGATGCTGAAATAGCCACATGGAGGGGCAATGCCCAGAGTGCTGACAAGGACAAAAGTTACTGCCTGCAGCACCCCACACTCGTGGGAATAGCCAAGTAAACTCTGCATTTGGTTACATGCCGACTATGCTGGTCCCTTCATGGGCTCAATATTAGTATTCATTGTGGATGCCCACTCAAAGTGGTTGGAAGTGCCTAAAGTTCATTTGTCAAACACTGGAATGATGATAGAAAAACTGTGCTCATCTTTTGTTATACACAGACTCTCAGAAATGTTGGTCACAGGTAATGGGCATTTATAACCAGCAGGGAATTTGAGTATTTCCTAAAGTTGAATGGTATTTGTCATATGACAACAGTTTCATACCAACCATCATCCAATGGGCTGGCAGAAACAGCAGTCCAAACTTTGAAGGTAGGTTTAAAGAAACAGCCTACAACTTCACTAGATACCAAATTATCCCAGTTTCTAGGAGAAAGCAAGAACTGCCGATGCTGGAGTCAGAGACAGTACAGTGTGGAGCTGGAGGAGCACAGCAGGTCGGGCAGCATCAGGGGAGCAGGAAAGTCGACGTTTTGGGTTAACACACTTCATCAGGACTGGGGAGGGCGAAAGGAGAAACAGACCCCACCACCAAAGAGATATTTCACCACCCCCCCACCCCTATCTGGCTTTTGTAGGGACCGCTCACTCTGCGACTCCCTCATCCCCTCCACACTCCACACTAACCCACCACCCTTGGCACCTTTCCCTGCAACCGCAAGAGGTGCTACACCTGCCTCTACACCTCCCCCCTCACCTCCATCCAAGTGCCAGACAATCTTTCCAAATATGACCTGTACATCCTCCAACCTGGTCCACTGTATCCCTTGCTCCTGATGTGGTCTCCTCTACATCGGTGAGACCAAGCGCAGATTCGGTGACCAATTTACAGAGAATCTGTGCTCTGTACACTATAATCAACATCACTTTCCAGTTGCCAACCATTTTAACTCCCCCTCCCACTCCCTGGGTGACACGTCCATCCTGGGCCTCCTCCAGTGTCACAATGATACCACATGCAAACTGAAAGAACAGCAGCTCATATTCCGCCTTGGGAGCCTACAGCCCCATGGCCTAAACATGGATTTCACCAGTTTTAAAATCTCCCCATGCTCGGCCTCATCCCATGTCCAACCCTCTCTCTCATCCCTGCCTCCTTGACCTGACACAACTTGTCCATCTTCTTTCTCACCTATCCGCCCCACGCTTCCCACTGACCAATCTCCACTAACCCCGACCTGCATCCAGCTATCACCATCCCAACCACCTTCTCCCAACCCCACCCTGTCCTCTATTTATTTCCCAGCTCCCTTCTCCCTCCTCAATCCTGATGAAGGGTATAAACCCAAAACATTGACTTTCCTGCTCCTCTGATGCTGCCTGACCTGCTGTGTTACTCTAGCTCCACACTGTACTATTATCCCAGTTCCTATTTGATTACAGGACCACCCCTTGTGCAACTACAGGGATAGTTCCAGCATATTTCCCAACTGGGAGAAGACTTCGCACCAGGTTAAATCTGATCTTCCTGGACCTTAGGTCGGAGGGGGTGAAATGGCATCAGGAACACCAATGCTGGACACAAGACTCTGCTAAGAGAGAGAGACAGTTCACTTCAGTGGGATGAAGTTTCGTTAGGAACCACAGGAATGGCCCTGCGGTAAGAGGCATGGTCAATGTGAGATTAGGTCCAGTGATATATAAATTTTGGGTAGGTGCCACGTCCTGAACATGCATGTGGGCCATATGAAAGCTGCAAATGCGTTAATGGTGCGGGAACAAAATGGGTCCGGCTCCTTGACTGCCTTTCCTTTCTGGAACCTGTGGGATCTCCCTCTCCATCAAGTGTTGAAGATACCTCAGAATCTGAGATGGACATGGCACCTTTGCTGCCTGAAGAGGAAAATGAATTTCTTTTGAGACACTCCAGGAGCAAGAGGTGTGCTACTGTGTGTTACACGCTGCCCGTGTCAGAGGCAGAATTGGAGGAACTTGACCAGATGCTAAAACGCCCAGGAGGAGTGAGAAAAAAAAGATCCAACTTATGTCCTCGGATTCAGAAGGGGAGGGATGTAGTGATTGTAATGAGGTCAGCCAGGTGGACCTCATAGAGTATGAGTTCCCTGATTGGGCTGTTAATCTAGTCCAAGCTAGTTCAATGTCAAGGACTCTCCATGTGCAAATAAAGGGGGACTTGGTGACAGGACACCAGTCTCTGTGGAGTTATTTGAAACATGATCCAGAGAACTTGACAATCTTGACTTAGCTAAGCTAGGGCTGTTGGACTTGCTTCAGTTAAACACCAACAGAACTGGTCAAATATCCATTCTGGTGTTCTGAAGCAAAATAAATATACTTTCAACCAATTATCTGGAACAAGAAACATTGTTTTGCTGAACCAAATGATTTTCCACCTTTTGTTGCCAGTATCAGCAAAAACCCCATGTAAGTTATAGGGTCAAGCTCCTTCAATACTGTGCATCACCTGCAAATCAGCAGCACAGAATTCTGAACTGTACTGCATTTATTCAATTGGTTATTACACCATCTGTCCTGACACAACTCATACTATGCTGTGGTATTTTGCAACCAGGCTGAGACAGAACAAACTCATTTCACATTGATCCCTAGAGGAGAGTGTTTCATCTGGAGAAGGACTTTCAGCCCCCCAAGCTAGTAAATTTGATCATTGTGGATCCAATTACATAAGTTTGCTCCATTCCTTTTACTGAGTTAGCAATTCAAAAACCTGGACTGATGACCCAGAGACATAAATTTGAATCCTACCACAGCACTAGGGGGCAGTTAAATTTAATTTAAAAAGAATGAATCTGGAATAGAAAAGCTCACATCAGCATCAGTCACCTTAAAACTATCAGACCATGGTGAAAAAACCCATCCAGTTCACCAATGTCTGTTAGGACAGGAAATTATACCTGGCCTGGTCTATACGTGACTCCTGACCCACAGCAATGCAATTGTCTCTTATCTGCCCTCTGAAACAGCCCAGCAAGCCACTCGGTTAAAGCCAATCAGGGATGAGCAACATATGCTGGACAATCATCCCCCAATCCTGGCAATGAATAACAGAAACAAACAGATTTAAGAACAGCTTCTTCCTTGCTGTTCTTATGAACCGGCCTCTCATATATGAGAGTTGATCTTTCTCTGCAACTTCCCTGTAGCTGTAATACTATATCCTGCATTTTGTTGTACCTATGTAAGGTATGATTTGTCTGGTTAGCACACAATACAATATTTTTCACTGTATCTTAGTCCATGTGACAATAATAAATCAAATCAAATCAAAATGTATTAATCTCAGTGAAATGTTGCATGGAGCCCAGCACCCCACAGCCTTTTAGGAGGGATAGTTCTGGGGTGGCATGGTGGCACAGTGGCACAGTGGTTAGCACTTCTGCCTCACAGTGCCAGGGGCCTGGGTTCAATTCCACCCTTGGGCAACTGCCTGTGTAGAGTTTGCACATTCTCCCTGTGTCTGCATGGGTTTCCTCCAGGTGCTCAGTTTTCCTCCCACAGTCCAAAGATGTGCAGGCTAGGTGGATTGGCCATGCTAAATTGCCCATAGAGTTCAGGGATGTGTAGATTAGGTGGGTTAAAGGGGGATGGGTTTGGGTAGAATACTGTGAGAGTCGGTGTGGATTAGTTGGGCCATAGGGCCTGTTTCCACACTGTAGAGATTCTAAGTTTAAGTCATTTCTTTGTGAGAAAGTGTTACCTGATTACTTGCCTGCCTGGCCAGCTCTAACCTGGCAAATGTGCCAAAAGGCTCTGGATTCTTCCTACCTGAGGAATCTGTTTCTCTGACAAGAATTTAATGCCCTCCCCCATGGTGGGATTGCTGGCATGAGGGGCTCTTAATCAGATGTATAGCTACCTCCTTTCTGTCTCTGCCCCTAACAGGACTGGGTTGGGAGGGCTGGGGGTCAGTCTTCCTGCCCCGCTACCAGCTGAGGTACTGAGTGGGGCATTAAGTAATGAGGGTCCCCAATGCTGAGATCCAGCTGCAAGGAGACAGTGAGTTCCCCTACACAGGGTCCACAGGTAGAAGGTCAAGTCTCTTATTGTGTGTGAGTACCAGAACCTCAGGAGGCTCAGGTGTTCACAACAGCTCAATGTTGGTGTCTGCAGCTTCTGAGATCACAGACACCTTTGGGGGGTGGGGAGTGGGGGGGTTGGCTGTAGTGGTAGGGGGCATAAAGATCACATGGCCAACAAGAGTCTTGTCATCAAAACCCACCCTTCCGTCACCAAATCCCTTCAATCCACATCCCCACCACCTGTTACCTAGAATGTAGAACATAGAACTGTACAGCACAGAAACGGGCCTTTCGGCCCACAATGTGGTGCCAAACATGACGCCAAATGAAACAAATCCCTCTGCCTGCCATTGGTCCATATCCCTCCATTCCTTGCATATTTATGTGCTTATCTAAAAGCCCCTTAAATGCCCCTATTGTATCTGCCTCCACCACCACACCTAGCAGTGTGTTCCAGACTCCTACCACTCTCTGTGTAAAAAAACTTGCCCCTCACATCTCCTTTGAACGTTCCCCCTCTCACCTTAAATGCATGCCCCCTAGTATTAGACATTTCAACTCTGGGCAAAAGATTCTGACCATCAACCCTATCTATGCATCTCAAAATTTTATAGACTTCTATCAAGTCTTGCCTCAGCTGTGCTATTCGAGAGAAAACACCCCAAGATTTTTTAGCCTTTCCTTTTAGCTCATATCTTCTAATCCAGGAAGCATCCTGGTAAATCTCTTCAAAGTCTCCACATCCTTCCTATAATGTGGCGACCAGAATTGAACGTAATACTCTAAGTGTGGCCTAACCAAAATCTTATAAAGCTGCAGCATGACATCCTGAATCTTGTACTCAATTTACTGACCAATAAAGGGAAGGAGTCACCTGCACTGAAGAGCAGAACATCTGACAACAGCCTCTGTGCTCAGCAGGAGAAAGAGTATCCAGCAGAGGGCAACTGAGAGGGAGAGGCATCGCTTCAGCCTGTACATTGGAGCCTGAAAACAGTCACTTGCACTGAAGGGTGGTTTGTCATAGACCTGATATTAAGGAGTGTTTAACGCTAAACATTATATCATAGTAGTGTTTCCTTCTCTCTTTCCCCCTCTCATCAAAAAAGGGGGAGAGAGACGTGCCATTGAAAATTTGTTTGTAGCAGAGTGAGAAGTCAGACGTTGGGTTGAGAGGCTTTGGTGAGCAGCAGCTCAGCAAAAAATACAGGTAAGCTCAGGTAAAGTTCTGATAACTTTCCTCTTTAGTGTTAGAGCATTTGAGATGGTAGTTAGGGCAGTGGCATGCTCCTCCTGCAGGATGTGAGAGCTCAGAGAAACTTCCATCGTCCCTGATGACTTACAACTATGGGAAGTGCACTTGGTTGCAGCTCCTGGGAGACCGTATTAGGAGCTGGAGTTGGATGCACTCAGGATCATCAGAGACAAGAGTTTTACTGAGGTAATCACACCTAAGGTGCAGGTAGAGAGTAGCTGGGTGACCACCAGGAAAGGCAAAGGGCGTTGGCAGATAGTGCAGGAATCCCCTGTGGCCATTCCCCTCGAAAACAAGTATACCGTTTTGGATACTGTTGGGGGGGAATGACTGTTCAGGGGAAAGCAACAGTAGCCAGGTCAGTGGCACCACGACTGTCCCTGGGGCACAGCGGGAAAGGGTAAAGGTAAATAGGACCTTGATGACAGGAGATTCGATAGTTAGGGGGACAGACTGGAGATTCTGTGTCTACAGACAGGAATCCAGGATGTTACCTTCTGGATGTCAGGGTCCAGGATGTTTCAGAGCGGCTGCAGAATGTTCTAAGGGAGAGGGTGAGCAGCCAGAAGTCATTATGCACTTTGGCACAAATGACATGGGTAGAAATAGGGATGAGATCCTGTGGAGTGATTATAGCGAGCTGGGATAAAAGTTAAAACCAGGACCTCAACGGTGGTAATCTCTGGATTATTTCCAGTGCCATGTGCTAGTGAGGGTAAGAATAGGAGGATATGGCAGAGGAATGTGTGGTTAAGGAATTGGTGCAGGGGACAGGGATTCAGATTCCCGGATCATTGGGATCTTTTCTGGGGCAGAAGTGACCTGTTTAAGAGGAGCGGGTTTCACCTGAACTGGAGGGGGACCAATATCCTGGCGGGCAGATTTGCTGGTGCTGGAAGGGAGGGTTTAAAGTAGATTGGCAGGGGGTGGGATCCTCAACAGCAGGGAGGCAAGTGTGAGGCTGGAAGGAGATACAGTAATCAGAAATAGCAAATTGAAGAGACAGACCCTTCATCAGAAAAGGGGGAGGGGAAGGGGGTTTTGAAATAAATAGGGAGAGAGTGGGAGGCGGATAGAAGAGGGATAGAGGAGAGGATAGGTGGAGAGGAAACAAACAGGTCGAAGAGGCGGGGATGGAGCCAGTAAAGGTGAGTGTAGGTAGGGAGTTAGGAAGGGGATAGGTCAGTCCAGGGAGGACGGACAGGTCAAGGGGGCGGGATGAGGTTGGTCGGTAGGAGATGGAGGTGCGGCTTGAGGTGGGAGGAGGGGATAGGTGGGAGGAAGAACAGGTTAGGGAGGCAGGGACGAGCTGGACTGGTTTTGGGATGCGGTGGGGGGAGGGGAGATTTTGAAACTAGTGAAATCCACATTGATACCATTGGGCTGCAGGGTTCCCAAGCGGAATATCAGTTGCTGTTCCTGCATCCTTCGGGTGGCATCGTTGTGGCACTGCAGGAGGCCCAGGGTGGACATGTCGTCTGAGGAATGGGAGGGGGAGTTGAAATGGTTCGCGACTGGAAGGTGCAGTTGTTTGTTGCGAACCGAGCGTAGGTGTTCTGCAAAGCGGTCCCCGAGTCTCCGCTTGGTTTCCCCGATGTAGAGGAAGCCACACCGGGTACAGCGGATGCAGTATACCATATTGGCAGATGTGCAGGTGAACATCTGCTTGATGTGGAAAGTCTTCTTGGGGCCTGGGATGGGGGTGAGGGAGGAGGTATGGGGGCAGGCGTAGCACTTCCTGCGGTTGCAGGGAAAAGTGCCGGGTGTGGTGGAGCTGGAGGGGAATGTGGAGCGGACAAGGGAGTCACGGAGAGAGTTGTCCCTCCGGAAAGCAGATAAGGGTGGGGAGGGAAAGATGTATTTGGTGGTGGGGTCGGATTGCAGATGGCGGAAGTGTCGGAGGATGATGCGTTGGATCCGGAGGTTGGTGTGGTGGTACGTGAGGACGAGGGGGATTCTTTTTTGGTTTTTATTGCGTGGACGGGGTGTGAGGGATGAAGTGCGGGAGATGTGGGAGACACGGTTCAGGGCGTTCTCGACCACCGAGGAGGGGAAGTTACGGTCCTTGAAAAACGAGGACAACTGAGATGTACGGGAGTGGAATGCCTCATCCTGGGAGCAGATGCGGCGGAGGTGAAGGAATTGGGAATAGGGGATAGCATTTTTGCAGGAAGGTGGGTGGGAGGAGGAGTATTCTAGGTAGCTGTGGGAGTCGGTGGGCTTGAAATGAATATCGGTTTCTAGGTGGTTACCCGATATGGAGTCAGAGAGGTCCAGGAAGGGGAGAGAGGTGTTAGAGATGGTCCAGGTAAACTTAAGGTTGGGGTGGAAGGTGTTAGTGAAGTGGATGAACTGTTCGAGCTCCTCGTGGGAGCACGAGGCGGCGCCGATACAGTCATCAATGTAACGGAGGAAGAGGTGGGGTTTAGGGCCGGTGTAGGTACGGAAGAGGGATTGTTCCACATAACCTACAGAGAGGCAGGCGTAGCTTGGGCCCATGCGGGTACCCATGGCTACCCCATTTGTCTGTAGGAAGTGGGAGGAATTGAAAGAGAAGTTGTTGAGTGTGAGGACGAGTTCGGCTAAGCGGATGAGGGTATCAGTGGAGGGGGACTGGTCGGGCCTGCGGGACAGGAAGAAGTGGAGGCCCTTAAGGCCATCTGCATGGGGAATGCAGGTATAGAGGGACTGGACATCCATGGTAAAGATGAGGTGTTGGGGACCGGGGAATTGGAAGTTCTGGAGGAGGTGGAGGGCGTGGGTGGTGTCACGGACATAGGTAGGGAGTTCCTGGACCAAGGGGGAGAAAATGGAGTCTAGATAGTTGGAGATCAGTTCGGTGGGGCAGAAGCAGGCAGAGACAATGGGTCGACCAGGGCATTCAGGTTTGTGGATTTTGGGAAGGAGATAGAAGCGGGCAGTACGAGGTTGGGGAACGATGAGGTTGGAGGCCGTGGGTGGGAGGTCACCTGAGGTGATGAGGTTGTGGATGGTTTGGGAGATGATGGTTTGGTGCTCAAGGGTGGGGTCATGATCAAGGGGGCGGTAGGAGGAGGTGTCGGAGAGTTGGCGTCTGGCCTCGGCGATGTAGAGGTCAGTACGCCATACTACAACTGCGCCTCCCTTGTCCGCGGGTTTTATGGTGAGGTTGGGATTGGAGCGGAGGGAGCGGAGGGCTGCACGTTCTGCGGGGGAGAGGTTGGAGCGGGTGAGAGGGGTGGAGAGGTTGAGGCGATTGATGTCTCGACGGCAGTTGGAGATGAAGAAGTCGAGGGAGGGTAGGAGGCCTTGGGGTGGTGTGCAGGAGGAGAGGGTGTGTTGAAAGCGCGAGAAGGGGTCAGTAGAGGGAGGGTTAGGTTCACGGTTAAAGAAATAAGCGCGGAGGCGGAGGCGGCGGAAAAACTGCTCTATGTCCAAGCGTGAGCGGTATTCGTTGATCTGTGGGTGGAGGGGGACAAAGGTGAGCCCTTTACTGAGGACGAACGGTC
>NC_063354.1:2361785-2362913 GCF_021869965.1 Rhincodon typus | reverse complement strand
GGCTGTGGGCGGAGTTGCGTCGGTGGGCAGAGTTGTGTCGGCTGTGGGCGGAGTTGCGTCGGTGGGCAGAGTTGTGTCGGCGGTGGGCGGAGTTGTTTCGGTGTCGGCGGTGGGCGGAGTTGCGCCGGCGGTGGGTGGAGTTGCGTCCGCGTCGGTGATGGGCGGAGCGGCGTCGGAGGTAGGAGGAGCGGGGTAGGCGGCGGCAGTAGCGGTGAGGGTGGTCACAACTTCAGTGTCGGTGGCAACGGCAGCGATGGTGTTTGCTGTCCCGGAAGTGGGGAACCAGGCGGTGGCGGATGTGACGTCATCTGTGGGTTCTCCGATGGTGGCCTCATGGCCAATGGCGGCGGACCCATTGTGGGGAAGGTCCTGGGTACGGCTGGGGATTTGGCGGGTGGAGGAAGCCCGTTTTGGGTGATAGGCACCAGTAAGTTTACTGTACTTATGGTTTTTAGTGTCCAATAAAGCTGAGTAGAATTGTGAGTTCAGGTTGTGGATCCTACGGAGAATAAAAAACAGGAGAGGTCCTTTGCAGGTCTGGGAGAGGGAGGCTCTGAGCTGGGGTAGGCTTGATTGTAGTGCCTGGAGATGCCGGCGCATTGCTGCAAGTGTGTGTTTCAGGAGTCGCAGGGAGAAACGCTTCTGAAGGATCTCAATACCATGAGTGTAGATATTGTCACGGTTGGGGCCAAATTGGGAAGGCTTGAATGTGGATTGTAGTCCATTGGGGATGATCTGGTTCCGTAGGCAGGTGCTAAGGAAGGTGATGTGGCTGTAGTACCTGGTTTGCTTCAGGACGTGGTCGAGCAGTTTCAGGGCCGAAGAGATTACGAGAGAGTTGCAGTGGGAGAGAGATCCCTTGAGGTTTGTCCGGAGGGAGGAGGGTAACTTCTTCAGGCTAGGCATCCTTAGAAGAGGCTTCGCAGTGGGGTTAAAATTGAATCAGAGATAGTAGGAACTGCAGATGCTGGAGAATCCGAGACAACAAGGTGCAGGGCTGGATGAACACAGCAGGCCAAGCAGCATCATAGGAGCAGAGAGGCTGACGTTTCGGGCCTAGACCCTTCATCAGAAAAGGGGGAGGGGAAGGGGGTTCTGAAATAAATAGGGAGAGAGTGGGAGGCGGAT
>NC_063354.1:2346816-2361285 GCF_021869965.1 Rhincodon typus | reverse complement strand
TGAGGAAGTAATGGAGGCTGGTACGATTACAACATTTAAAAGTCATCTAGATAGGAATATGAATAGGAAGGGTTTAGAGGAATATGGGCCAAATGCTGGCAAATGGGACTAGGTCAGATTGGGACGTCTGGTCAGCATGGATGATTTGGAACAAAGGGTGTGTTTCCATGCTGTGTCACTCAATGGCTGTAAATGGGCTAAAGGCAGTTTAGCTTTTGCTGTGCTAGAATGCCACAACAAAGTAAGGTCAACCCAGAAATTACAGGGCAATAATCCAATCAAGACTGTAACAGCATAAGATATAAGAGCTGAATTAGGCCACTCCGTCCATCAAGTCTGTTCTGCGATTCGATCATAGCTGACATATTTCTCAACTCCGTTCTCCTGCCTTCTTCCCGCAACCCTTGCTCCCCTTACTAATTGAGAACCTATCTATCTTGTCTTAAGTTCAGTCAATGGCCTCCGCAGCCCTCTGTGGCAATGAATTCCACAGAGTCACCTCCCTCTGGCTGAAGAAATTCCTCCTCATCTCAGTTCTAAAGGGTCATCACTTCCCCTGAGGCTGTGTCCTCGGGTCCTATTCTCTCCTACTATTGGAAACATCTTCTCCACAGCCACTCTATCTGGGCCTCTCAGTTTTCTGTAAGTTACAATGAGGCTCCCCCCAATCTTTCTAAACTTCATGGAGTACAGACGCAGAGTTCTCAACTGCTCCTCATATGACAAGCCTTTCATTCCCGGGATCATTCTTATAAACCTCTTCTGGACCCTCTCCACAGCCAGCACATCCTTCTGTAGATATGGAGCCCAAAACAGATGACCATATTCCAAATGTAGGCTGACCAGAGCCTTGTACAGCCTCAGCAATACATCTTGTATTCTGCTCTTGTATTCTAGCCCTTTTGAAATGTATGCCAACATTGCATTTGACTTCCTAACTGCCAAATGAACCTTCATGTTAACCTTAAGAGAGATCTGAAGTGGCACACCCGAGCCCCATTGTGCTTCAGATTTCCAAAGCGTTTGCCTGTTTAAAAAATAGCCTTTGCTTCTATACTTGCTACCAAAGTACATAACCTCACACTTTCCAACATTGTATTCCATATGCCACTTTTGTGCCCACTCTCCTAGCCTCTCCGAGTCCTTCTACAGTGTCCCTGCTTCCTCAACACTACCTGTCTCTCCACATTTATGTCATCAGCAAACTTAGCAACAATGCTCTCAGTTCTTTCACTCAGATCGTTAATGTATAACTTGAATAGTTGTGGTTCCAACACTGACCCCTGTGGAACTCCAATAGTCACCAGCTACCATCCCAAAAAAGACCCCTTTATCCTCACTGTCTGCCTTCTGCTAGTCAGCCAATCCTGTATCCATGCCAGTACCTTGCTCCTAATACCATGGGCTCTTATCTTATTTAGCAGCCCCCTCTGCGGCACCTTGTCAAAGGCCTTCTGGAAATCCAAATAGATCATGTCAACTGGCTCTCCTTTATCTAACTTGCTTGTTACCTCCTCAAAGAATTCTAACAGGTTTATCAGGTAGAAGTTTTCCTTGACGAAGCTGTGCTGACTCTGTCCTATTTTACCACGCACTTCCAAGTACTCTGCAATCTCATCCTTCATAATGGGCTCTAAAATCTTACCAATGACCCAGGCAATTCATCTGTCTTCAGGTTTCTCAGCTTCTCCAGCACCTTCTCCTCAGTGATGGCCACTACACTCACTTCTGTCCCCGATTCTCTTAAAATTTTGGTGTGCTGCTGGTGTATTCCACTGTAAAAATTGATGCAATGTACCTACTCAGTTCTTCTGCCATTTCTTTGTTCCCCATTAATACTTCACCAGCTTCATTTTCCAGTGGTCTAATGTCTACTCTTGTCTCTTTACTACCTTTTGGATAGCTAAAAACAAACTCTTGCAATCTTCTTTTATATTACCAGGTAGCTTACTCTCATAATTCATTTTCTCCCTCTTTATTGCTATTTTAGTTATCTCTGCTGGTTTTTAATGGCTGTCAGTCCTCTGGCCTCCCACTAATTTTTACCACATTGGATGCTATGTACCAAGAGACATTGTAATCAAGAGATTGAATCATATCAAACAGAAAGAGCAAAGCTCGGGCAGGATGAGATATAACTAATATCTGAACCTTGAGATTGGATTAGATACTGAAAACACTCTCAAATATTTAAAATGTGCACTCTACCAGTTTCAGGCTCAGTTATTATCTGGTTTTGGCTCATTTTTTGCTGCAGCATGGTAGCTGCCTGTGAGTTCTGTGTCCCTGTGAGTGACAAATGTTTCAAAAAGTCAGAATGATTGACTTCATTACTGTACATTTCACTACAGTTACCACAAAATAAACTGGGAATTGAGTGACACAGAGTCAGAGTGGCAGCATGCATAACAACATAATGCTGATTCATTTGTAGGTGCCTCCTGCTTTATTCAGTCCCTAATCTGAGCAAGTGCAAGTAGGGATTAAGGATTTGAAAATAGTGGATAGGAGCATGTCATGAACAGTCCACTTACTCACTGGGACATAATCGTGTGGTTAAATAATATCTTTGAGTATTGGTGGCACACTTTTCACGTATTAATATACATATTTCAGATGATGAAATTCTATTCTATGGAAACCGCATTTTGAACAGTGACAGTCACAGAACAGTGTTGGGGAAGAAAGCCTGAATTGTAACAATATCATGACAAGCCACTTTTGGACTAATGCATTCAATTCTGGTCTCCTTGCTATAGGAAGGATGTTGTGAAACTTGAATTGGTTCAGAGGAGAGTTATAAGGATGTTGCCGGGATTGGAGGGCTTGAGCTATGGGGAAAGGATGAATAGGCTGGGGATTTTTTTCCCTGGCGTGTTGGAGGCTGAGGGGTGACCTAATAGAGGTTTATAAAATCATGAGGCGTATTGATAGAGTGAATAGCCAAGGTCTTATTCCCAGGGTGGAGGAGTCCAAAATAAGAGCGCACATGTTTAAGGTGAGGGGGAAAGATTTAAAAGGGACCTAAGGGGCAACTTTTTCACACACAGGGTGGTGTGTGTATGGAATGAGTGCCAGAGGAAGTGGTGGACACTGTTCCAATTACAACATTTAAAAGGCATCTGGATGGGTACATGAATAGGAAGGGTTTACAGGGATATGGGCCAAATGCTGGCATATCGGACTAAATTAATTTAGGATATCTGGTCAGCATGGATGATTTGCACTGACGGGTCTGTTTCCATACTGTACAGCTGTATGACTCAAAGTATCAAAAGATATCTTTATTTGCTGTGATTATTTGCTTGCTGTGATTTCCACAGAGTTCTTCGCATGTGGCTGGTTCAGTCTACAACATCAGGGCTGCTTTCTGACTGGTTGGCACAGTATCCTGGATGTTATGAAAGGAAATTTCAGCACACTTTGTTTAAAATTCTTGAAGATGAAATAAATTGAAAAACACATCTCAAATCACAGTTTCCCTTCGCATTATTTCAGTGGTATAATTTTATAAAAGATATCTGTAGACACTATCCTGGGGTCTGAGCCTGGGGTGTAACATATACAATAAATATGCTTATCATGTTTCAAACTTTCTTGACTCAACACTAAATTTAATAATTTCAGAGAGCATTGCTGGTGTTCCGTTTCTTTGGATTGCAGCTGCTGGCAATTTACTATTTATTCCTCCTCTAGATCTACATTTTGTTCCCTTACTTGTTCTGTTACTTTTGCCTTGTATCATCAACATTTTTTTATAATTTAATCTTTCCTGCCTTTGTCCCTATCATTGTCCATCCCTTTAATTGTTCCCTTCCTTCCTTCCCTTGCTTGGTTATGTATGGGGTTTAAGCCCACTGCATTTTGTTACACCCAGACTGCAGGTGAGATTGCTTGATCTGTTATGGTTCCCGATGGGACACCCCACTTTGTTAGTCTCTCGGGTGAGGAGGGATAAACTGGTTCCCCTTCTTCACCCCTTTAGTTGGATTCATTGAGGTTAATTGAAAAGCAGATCCCTTCCTTTGTGGATACCTTTCTCCCAGAACCAAATAAACTTGTGTTTTATTACAGACAAATCTAACAAGGTTTTCTCCTGTTAACAATACAGCGAGTTAATTCATAACTAAACATGAGATGAATGAGTAACACAAACACATAGATTTGAAACAGGTTGTGTTTACTGACACAAAACTGAAATATGGAAACATTCAGGGTTGCATGTTGGCTCAGTGGTTAGCACCGCTGCCTCACAGTGCCAGGGACCCGGGCTTAATTCCACCCTTAGGTGACTGTCTGTGTGGAGTTTGCACATTCCTCCTGCGTCTGTGTATGTTTCGTCCGGGTGCTCTGGTTTCCTCCCACAGTCCAAAGATATGGCTTGGCCATATTAAATTGCCCATAGTGTCCAGGGGCGTTCAGGTTCGGTGGATTAACCAGGGAAATGCAGGGTTACAGGGTTAGAGTTGGGGAGGCGGGGGGGTGGTGGGGGGTGGTGGGACTGGGTCCAGATGGGATGCTCTTCAGAGGGTCGATGTGGACTCCATCAGCCAATTGGCCTGCTTCCACATTGTACACATTCTGTGATAAGAGGTGTGTCCAAAAGGATAAAAGTTAATAAAGAACACAGATACATAGATCAATCTCTGAATTGTTTGCAGAATGGATCATTGAACATTGCAACCTATGAATGGAGGTTCATGGTGGCATTAACATTGATTGTTGGTCAGTTTCATTAGTTTTGCAGATTGCTTGAGATTCTGTGGTTCTGATTCCTTTTGATTGAATTCTAGAATTCAGGGTGGGTGAAAGTTGTTCTGATTTGTTTTATCTGACCTCTAGTTAGCCAACCTATAGCATGCAGATTGAGTGATGATCTTCCTTTACCTGAAAAATAGGGGTCAAATAGGGGCTACTTTGTTATCTGTGACCTTCAGAGCATCCTAACCCTTGAACCCAGGGTGGTACACATGACAATTTTTAGTCCCATTCACTAGAGTCAGCTAAATGACATCTTTCAGCTATGGCACAGTCAAAAATCATCCATTGTGTCAGTGCTCTGGTGAAAGCTCAGCCTGGGTTTATGGAATTTCAGTTCACTGCCAGACTGGATCAGACTGCTGCTTTTTTGCCTGTGGATACCTGTGTCCATAGATGTTTTCAGAATCCTGTAACAACCCAGCTCTGGGACCAAGCAGTATGTCAACATTGTGGTGGTAGGACAAATGATTGCATTAATAACTGTAGAGAATCCTCCACACTGCATGAAGAAATTACCAACCATTGCTTCAAGGCTTAGAGCACAATAAATGATTTGCCAAGTTCTCTTTGGATCATTATTTATGACTTGGCTTATTACAAGCACATGGTAATTTGGAACCAGTGCATTGTTAGTAATTATCTGGGATCATTTTCTGAAAGCTCAACCTACTGCAAGTAATTACAGAGCTGCAAAATGAATTTGAGAAGTTGCAATGTGTGTTTATGTCTCTTTAATATAGGATAAACAACTTGCTGCCTTCTAATTAAGTTTTACTATATTAATGTGTGCACAGTATGGCTTCAAGTCCTGGAAAGAACAACAAATTGTGTGGACATTCTTGTAATTTGTGCCACTACATCTTTACGTCATTCTCTCTGGCAGCAATGAAGAGCAAGTCTAATGTTAGTATGAAGATAATTAATAGCAAAGTGTTAAACCCCAAAAAAATTGAACATTACAGCATAATTAAAGTACCAGGAACAATACTAAAAGCTATAAAATGAGTTGTGATTTAAAAAAATGAACAAAGTATTTGATCAACAAAGATTTGATCATACACAGGAACAATATCTTGATAACTTCCTGTGCGCTTTAACATGGATGTGAAGGTAGGCCTTTTAACCCATGTTCAGAGATTAACTATGAATAAATAAGGCAATCACAACCAGAAGGCAACATTTAATGTTTAGGTCTAAAATATCCAGGTGCTACAGGTGTTTTAGATCTCGACGAAAGACATACTTTGGTAGGTTAGGGGGCATTGGTGGTGTCCCTGCTGTACAAAGAACAAAGAACACAGCACAGGTACAGGCCCTTCAGCCCTCCAAGCCTGTGTTGACACATTTTGCCCTTCCACACTAAAATTGTCCTCACTTACAGGATCCGTATCCCTCTATTCCCTTCCTATTCATGTATTCATTCAGGTGTTTCTTGAATGCCGCTATTGTAGCAGTGCGTTCCAGGCACTCACCACCCTTTGTGTGAAAAACGTGCCTCACTCGTCTCTTTTAAACTTCCCCTCACGCACCTTGAACCTGTGTCCCTTAGTAATTGACCCCTCCACTCTGGGAAAAAGCCTCATACTTCCCACTCTTTCCATGCCATTCACAATCTTATAAACTTCTATCAGGTTGGGCTAATAGTTCCCTGGTTCAAGTCCCACCTGCTCCAGAAGTGTGTAACAATGTCCCTGAACAGGTTGATTAGAAACTAAATACCTTGATAGGTTATTTTTTGTTTCCCAAAAGATGTTTAATGGTACGACCATAAAGTACAGAGGAACGGATCCCAAGGTGTTGGCGCAGAATTGGCATTGCATGGCAGATGCAGTATAATGTGAACAGATGTGAGGTAATCCACTTTGGTAGCTAAAATATAGAAGCAGATTCTTATTTGAATAACTGTAACTTGCGACAGGGTAGTGTGCAATGAGGCCTCGGTGTCCTTGTGCACCAGTCACTGAAAGTAAGCACACAGCTGCAGCAGGCAGTAAAGAAGGCAACCGGTCTGTTGGCCTTAATGGTGAGAGGGCACGAGTACAGGAACAGGGATATCTTACAGAGCATTAGTGAGACCACATCTGGAATAGTGTGAGCAGTTTTGGTCTCCTAATCTGAGGAACAATGTTCTTGTTACAGAGGGAGTGCAGTGAAGGTTTACCACATTGATTCCTGGGATGGCAGGATTGACATATGAGAGATTGAGTCCGTTAGGGCTTTATTCACTGGAGTTTAGAAGAATGAGGGGAAATCGCAGAGAAACCTATAAAACTCTCACAGGACTAGACACATTAAATGCAAGAAGGCCATTCCTGATTGTGGTGGAGCCAGAACAGAGATCATGGTTTTAGGATTGAAATAACTGCACAGAGGCCAGTATCCAGTTACCAAGTCACCCTTTATTTATAAATGGAAAGTCCTTGTCACTGATCAAGCACCCTCAGAGCCAGCTGTCAGAGTGAATAGAACTCCTGACACTGCTGTTTATATCTGTCAGCCAGGGCTCACTGATTGGACCAAATTAACAGCCCTACTCAGGGAACTCGGTTCACCTGGCTGACCTTGTTACAATCATGACATCCCCCTACCTCTGAGTCCAAGGACAAAGGCCAATTTTTTTTGTAGCTCCTCCTGGGGCACCGGGTCAGGTTCCTCTGACTCTGCCTCTGATATGGGCAGCGTGTAACACATAGTAGCTTGCCTCTTGTGCTCGGAGTGTCTCGGAAGAAATTCATTCTCCTCTTCACGCGGCAAAGGTGTCCATGCAGTGACATCCACTATGTCCATCTCAGATTCCAAGGTATCTTTAACACTTGACAGGGAAGTAGAAACCATGGATTCCAGAACAGTTGGAAAGGCAGTCGAGGAGCTGGGCACATTTTGCTCCCGCACCGTTTACACATTTGCAGCTTTCATACGGTCCACATGCTTGTTCAGGACTGTCACATCTACCTGAACTTTATATATCACTGGACCTGACCTTGCGTTCACCATGCTTCACACCCAGGCAGGGCCATTGCTGTGGGTCCTACATCAAACTTCATCCCCTGAAGTAAACAGTGTCTCCCGCTTTGCTGAGTCTTGTGCCTGGCATTGGCGTTCCTAATGCTGTCTCACCCTCTCCCTGCCCAGGTCCAGGAAGATCAGATTGAACCTGGTGTGGAGCTTTCTCCTCATTAGCAACTCTGCTGAAGCTATCCCTGTAGTTGCGTGAGGGCTGGTCCTAATAGGAACCCGGACAGTTTGGTGTAAAGTGAAGCTGTTGGCTTCTTCTTTATGCCTGGCTTCAAAGTTTGGATTGCTCTTTCCACTAGACCATTGGACGATTGGTGGTATGGAGCTGTCCTTGCATGATGAATACCATTTGACTTTAGGAAATACACTGTTGTGTAAATGATGGCCCATTATCTGCAACCAACACTTGCGGAGTCCATGTATTGCAAAAGATGCGCGCAGCTTTTCTGTCATCATCCCCGTGTTTGATGAATGAACTCTATGCACATCCAGCCACTTTGAGTGGGCATCCACAATGACTTAGAACATTGAGCCCATGAAAGGACCTGCATAGTCAATGTATAACTCAGTCCAGTGTTTACTCGGCCATTCCCACAAATGTAGGGGAGCTGCTGGCTGTAATTTTTGTCCCTGCTGGCACTCTGGGCTCTGCTCCACCAACTCAGCTCGGTCTGCAGTCAGACAGAACTTCTCATCAACATCTTCATTTTGGAAACCCCTGGTGGAGTTCATCCAGTATCTGGCGACAGCCTTTGCTTGGGACAATCACTCTTGCTCCCCACGATAATATTCCATCCTCCATGATTGGTGCCAGTATGGGGCCAGGTTATGTATGAACTTTCACAACAGTTTACCAGCTCAAGGAAAGACCTATGTTCCAGGACAGACATGGGAGCTGGGGCACTGTTGACTGCCTTCACTTTATCTTACAATGGTATCACCCAGTCTTGTCAACTCTGTAGCCCAAGTAGGTCACTTAGTGTGCCTAGAGCACACATTTTTCCTTTTTAAAGCATACACCTACCTGAGAGAAATGTCTAAGGATTATTTCCGAGTTCTAGAACACAGAACATAGAACATAGAACACAGAACACAGAACGTAGAACATAGAACAGTACAGCACAGTACAGACCCTTCGGCCCACGATGTTGTGCTGAACTTTTACCCTAATCCTAAGGTCTATCTAACCTCCACCCTACCTTATACTATCATCCATATGCCTATCTAATAGCTGCTTAAATGCCCCGAATGAGGCTGACTCCGCTACCCTCTCCAGCAATGCATTCCAAGCCCCTACCACTCTCTGAGTAAAGAACCTAACTCTGACGTCTCCCCTGTGTCTACCTCCACTCACTTTAAAACTACGCCCCCTCGTAATAGCTACCTCCACCCTAGGAAAATTTCTCTAAGTGTTCCTTATTGGTTTTCCCTGTTATTGGAATGTCATCTAGATAAATGGCGATCTGGAGTAGAACTTGTTAAATGTTATAGAGTCAGAGAGTCATAGAGTAATCCAGCATGGAAACAGGCCCTTCAGCCCAAACAGGTCCATGCTGACCATGGTGCCGTCTCAGCTAGTTCCAATTGCCCACATTTGGTCCATATCCCTCTGAACCCTTCTCATCCATGTACCCATCCATGTTTTTTACATGTTGCTATTGTACCTTCCTCAACCACTTTCTCTGGCAGCCCATTCCATATACGCACCACTGTCTGTGTGAAGAAGTTGCCCCTCAGGTCCTTCTTAAATCTTTCCACTCTCACCTTAAACCTATGCCCTCTAGCTTTCAATTCCCCATCCCTGGGGAAAAGACTATATGCATTCATCCTATCTATGCCCCTCATGATTTTATATACCTCAATAAGGTCACCCCTCATTCTCCCATGTTCCAAGGAATAAAGTCCTATTCTGGCCAACCTCTCCCTATAACTCAGGCCTACTAGTCCTGGCAATATCCTCGTAAATCTTCTTTGCTCATTTTCCAGTTTAACTATGTCTTTCCTATAACAGGGTGATCAAAACTGTACACAATACTCCAAGTGCGACCTCACCAATGGCTTACACAACTGTAACATAACGTCCCAACTCCTATACTCAATGCCTTGACCGATGAAGGTCAGCATGCTAAATGCCTTCTTCACCACCCTGTTCACCTGTGACTCCGCTTTCAACAAACTATGTACTTGTACTCCTAGGTCCCTCTATTCCACAACACTCTTAGGACCTTACCGTTTACTGTGTAAGTCCTATATTGGTTTGACTTTCCAAAGTGCAACACCTCACACTTATCTGTATTGAATTGCATTTGACAATCATCAGCCCACTTCCCCAACTGATCAAGATCCCTCTAGTAATTTTTGATAACCTCCTAATTTTGTATCATCAGCAAACTTATCAATCATATCTTAGGTACTCACATCCAGATTATTTATGTGAATAACAAATAACAAAGGCCCCAGCACTGACCCCTGTGGCATACCACCAGTCACAGGCCTCCAGTCCGAGAAACAACCTTCAACCATCACCTTCTGCTTCCTCCCTATGAGCCAATTTTGAATCCAATTAGCTAGGTCTCCCTGCATCCCATTCAACCCAACTCATGACTAGCGTGCCGTATGGGACCTTGTCAACGGCCTGATGAAAGTCCACACAGACAACATCCACTGCCCTACCCCCATCCATTCTCTTGGGTACCTCTTCGAGAAACTCTAAAAGATTTGTCAGCCATGGCTTCCTGCGCACAAATCCATGCTGACTATCCCTAATCAGACCTTGCCTATCCAAATGTTGATTGATCCTGTCCCTTAGTATCCTCTCCAATAATGTGCCTACCACCGATGTCAGGCTCAAATGCCTGTAGTTCCCTGGCTTGTCTTTGCTACCTTCCTTAAACATTATCTGCTGAAAAATTGCACAGGCTGACTATACCCCAAATGGCAGTCTCGTATGTTGGTACAAACGCTTATGGGTATTAATTGTGGCATTATTCTGGGATTCCTCATTTAACTGCAAGTAAAGATGGCTCATGTCCAGCTTCATGAAGGACAGCACCACCCCCCTGCCAGCTTTGCGCATAAATCCTCTATGCGAAGGATTGGGTATTTATCCAGTTGCAAAAATGTTTGTTTAAAATCCCCACAGAAGCGAGGTCCATGTGGCTGACCTCATTGCAATCACCACATGGATAAGGAACAAACTTTTTAGGATTGAGATGAGGAGAAATTTCTTCACCCAGAGAATGGTGAGACAGGAATTCACTACCAAAGAAAGTGGTTGAGGCCAAAACATTATGTTTTCAAGAAGGACATAGATATAGCTCTTGCGGCTAAAGGATTCAAGCGATATAGAGGGAGGGTGGGATTAAAGTATTAACCTCAATGATCAGCCATGATCATATTGAATGGTGGAGTAGACACGAAGGATTGAATGGCCTACTCCTGCTCTTATCTTCTGTGTTTCTATTAGTTTCCATTGTTGGTATCACTCTCAGCCAATTGTGGGTTTCAGCGCAACTCAAACACATGGACACACACTCCAGTGCAACACTGAGGAAGTGCTACATTGTCAGTAGTACTACTTATTCACTGACTTGAAATCAAGTCCCATCTCTGCTCATTCATCCATTTCTTTACTATTCATGAGATCTGGCTATTGCTGGTAAGAACAACCTCTGTTGCCCAAACCAATTCACCTTAACAAGCTGGTGGTAAGTTGCCATTTTGAATCGCTGCAGTCCATGTGGTGAAGGCACTCTTATTGTTTGGTATGGAAGGACGTTGCAGGATTTTGACCCAACAGCAAAATGCATCTCTTCATTGTTATCTGCATTGAATTTCCACCATCACTCTGTCCACATCCTCCTGATGTCCATCATATCCTTGTCATAATTTAAAGTACTTGTAAGTTGTGCATCATTTGCAAAATTTGAAATTATGTCCTCTATACCCAAGTTTAAATCATTAATATAGATCAAGAAAAGCAGTAGTCATAGTCCTGACCCTGGGGATCTTACTCCTGTCCACTAAAATGATTCACTGCTCTTCTCTGTTTCCTGTCAATTAGCCACCTTCATGCCCATGGACTTTAACTGTGCTGGAAAGCTTATGTGGCACTTCTTTCGAATGCCTTTATAAAGTCCATATACATCACAACAACTGCATTACTTTCATCAATCCATTTTAAAACTCATCTGAAAATTCAATCAAGGTTGTTAGAAATGATTGATCTTTAATAAATCTGTGCCGGGTTTCCTGAATTAGAAACAAAAGCAAACAGAAAAGATGAGTAAATGGAATGGATGTACATACATAGTAGAATAGCAGAATGGACTCAACGGGCTGAATAGTCTCCTTCAGTGGCTACTTTGCATGAAAATGTTCACAAGGAGTAGAGTAATATCTCAAACTAATGTAATTTAACGTTATGTGGACTGTACCTTGGCAGCACCATCTGTCCTCGATTTGTGAATGTGCAACACGCCATAATATTTTACAGCAACACAATGACCCAATCACAGAGGCACTGAGGTTTAAAATGTTACTCCGCCTGAGTTACAGTCAGAGGATCTCACACGGTTATTTCTACCCCAATACCTCAACTGCAACATCTGTGAGATTTACGGGCCTACAAGTTCTGCATTGATAATCCAAGTGCAGATTAGCCAGTCAATTCAGCCAAGCATTGAAAACTAACTCCAGACTGTCAGGAGGGTTCCAGCTCTGTTTTGGGTCCTGTACACATTACAGCTGGGAAATGGTCACAGCTCAACACACCCTGAGCAATCAACCTGAACCAGACTCAGCATCAATACACCAAAAATATCTTGTTGCTCTTGGTTCTAATCCCATTTGGTTTAAAAGCTTCCACTTTACTTTCTTCTTAATAAAGAGATATAAACAGTCTGGGATTAGGACCTACAAGTGGTGAAACCATTCTCTTAAAATTACAGAAAGTCTGTCTCGTTCAACCCTTTTGCAGGGCCTTACGGGGGTCAAATATTGTTGTTAATCTTGCAGCAATTTCACTTCACAATTTTTCCTCAAACCAATTCATTATTTTCTTTGTTCATGTTCTGCCCTTTTTCGCTGAAGGCTGACTGGCATCTTTCTGGAGTTTGGATGAACAGGTCTGAGACATGTACTGCTAATGGCCAAAAAAGGCACAACATGCTGGTTAGTCTTAGTAGGAGATGAGACCATTGGGAGAAAGGCTCCTCACACTGAGAGATACAGATTCTTATTCCAGTTGTGCATAACCTTCTTCATGGCACAAGTAAAAGACGAGGCTCCAAATGATCAGGCTCATAATCTGGAGGGAACACTTTCTCTCAAATCTGGATGTGTAGATTGAAAAAAATGCAATTTTCAAATTGCAGGCAAGCAGGTAATTAGTGGGATAATACTCGTAAAAGAAGTAAAACTTGCATTTTTATAGTGCTTTTCTCAATCACAGGACATCACAAAGTGATGCTTTACAGCCAATGGATTACTTTTAAAGTGTGGTCCCTGCTATAACGTGTTATGTAGCAAATGTGAAGTGATTGTAACAAGGTCCGCCAGGTGGACCTCGTAGAATATGAGTTTCCTGATTGGGGGTGGTCCAATCAGGAGCCCTGGCTGACAGTTAAGAACAGGAGTGTTATACATTTTGTTCACTCTGAGACTTGGGTTATGAGGAAGCTGGATCAGTGTCAAGGACACTCCATGTGTAAATAAAGGGTAACTTGGTGACAGGATACTGGCCTCTGTGGAGTTATTTAAAAGTGTAGCAGCCAATTTGCACACAGCAAGCTCGCACACTGGCAATGTGTTAATGACCAGACCATCAGCTTTGTTTGTGATGTCTATGGACGGATGAATATTTATCAGGACAACTCCATGATCTTCTTTAAAACAGCAGCCTATGGTCATTTATAGCCACCTGAAAAGGCAGACAGGCTCTCAATCCAGGTCTTATTTGTAAAATGCACATCCTACAATGCAGCACTTTCACAGTGCTCCAGTGGAGAGTCAACGTTCATTTCTATGAACATTGTAATTCAGAGGCAATAGTGCTACTGACTGAGCCACAGCTGACACTCCAGAGCACAGTACTGAGGAAGTCCTGCACTGTCAGAGATACCATCTTAAAAAAAAATTAACAACCTACATTGACATAGTGGTGAGATGTCCCATTATATTTTACAGGAGCATTATGACCAAAATTTGACCATGTAAGAGGATCTTAGGAACAAAAACAGAGTTGCTGGAAAAGCTCAGCAGGTCTGGCAGCATCTATGAAGGATGTTTTTGTTCCTGATTTACAGCATCCACAGTTCTTTTGGTTTTTATTAAGAGGATCTTAGGATGGGTGAATGTCATCATGATGGATAAGAACCCTGAAGTACTGTGGATACTCTCAACTTTTAATTCAAAAATCTAGAGAGACTGGTCAAGGAGAAAGGTGAAGAAGGGTCCAGACCCGAAACGTCAGCTTTCCTGCTGTGTTCATCCAGCTCTACACATCGTTATCTCAAGGGAAGGATCCTATTTTAAAGTAACCATGCTGTGAGGCAGCAATGATGTGGGGGTGTAGTTCAGTGCTTCTGAAACAGGAGCTTCATGATGTAGCATGTCCACGTTCAGCTGCAGTAACCTGGGGAACTTTGGCTGGGGTTTGGTCACACTGATGACCAAAAACATGTCCAAAAAAAG
>NC_063354.1:2303671-2336816 GCF_021869965.1 Rhincodon typus | reverse complement strand
TTCCTGCTCCTCTGATGCTGCTTGGCCTGCTGTGTTCATCCAGCTCTACACCTTGTTATCCCAGATTCTCCAGCATCGGCAGTCCCCACTGTCTCTGAGTAAGAACTTCGTTTCCTGATGTTTCTTTCAGATCAGTGCTATAACCAAATATTATTTTTCATGAGAGACAGACAGAACACCTTCTCTAACTTGTTTCTGTCCTGCAGAATATAATCCATCTCTTCTTGTTCTGTCAGAGTGAACTTCTTGAAATAGCAGCTTGTTTGTCAATTTCATCTGTTGAACTCATTGTATCTAGGCTTGATCATTGCAAACAATGTTTCATATCTTATGTATGAAGGTTCACGTGATGATGTAAATCAAGGCAGGAGATGGTACCTTTGCAAGGAGGGTCAGGAGCTGGCTTCTTTCCTTGCTTGGGTATCCTGTTAATTTTTGCTCAAAATTTAATCCCAGTTCATTCCATGGAACGTGGTTAAGTGAAGCTTATACCATTTTTCATTCAGTGATTTCAGTCCCTTTTAAAAATCATTTCAGTTCATGGAAGTACCAAGTATCACATTGGACGTTGGGATTCAAAGATCAAGAGTCTTCATTTTATATCATCATAAGAGGCATGTGCTAAACAGAAGTTCCAGCACTGCTGCAACTTGAATTTGGTTTAAAACCATAAGACCATGAGAAGTAGCCAAGGATGGACTGAAAATTCCCTGACCCAAATTCCAAATCTTGGAGGGCTTAAATACAAAGCCAGGTTGAGGAGGGAATTGTTTTAAAATGAAGTTATTTGCTGAAAATCAATGTGGTATCAACAAATGAATGGCTTGTGAATCAGAGACACACTGGATTGCAAGTCCTTTCAGTTATTTTCTGGAGAGAACGAAGAATTGCAGCCATCACAGTGCTTTCGAGACAAACTACTGCTCACAGGGAAGTACTTACTGACTGTTCTCCAGGTGCTGACCACAAACATATAAAAGTAAATTGCTGTGGATGCTGGGAATCTGAAACAAACACTGATGAAGAAAATCAGCAGGTCTGGCAGCATCTGTGGAGAGATGGAGAGTTAACATTTCAAGTGCAGTGTGACCCTTCAGAACTGCCAGTCCCAACCGTGTGTAATCAATAGCATTTTGAGGTAAAATGTATGAGCGTTTAACCTGAGCACATGGACAATTTGCTTTCTCTTGAGTTTAAATATTGGAAGATGCTTGTTGATTTAAGCACCTACCCAGAAATATAATGACATAGCAATCACTCACAATCTCTGTCTGGCAGAAATGCCAGTTCTGAAGAAGAGGCATACTGCAAATTAACTCTTGTTTCTCTTTTCATAGATGCTGCCAGACCTGCTGAGTACCTCCAATATTCTGCGTTTGCTTCTGACCACAAGTTGGACCTGCGCGTATCCTTGACTCATAGCACCACGGGACTTTGATGAACAAGCCCAGGGATGGTTGCTCACTGGTATCTTATGCGAGGCCATGGTTGACGAAGGGCTACATGACATTTCCTTGGCTGCCAGAAACAGATTGTGGGAGTGGGATCTCATGCATACTGTCAACCCTTAGCACAATACTCTGACCTTTCATCATCTAAAAGGATCTTAGCAATTGTATTAGGAGTGAAACCCAGGCTTCCATCCTGCTTTTAAAAAAATGTTTGAGAGATGTAGATGGCACTGGCTGTGTCTAGAAAAATGTTTGGTGCTTAGTTTGTGAGTTTAGTACTGGATTTGGGCTTACAGGGGATGTAATTGCTACTTAGTGGAAATATGCCTACAACAATTGGGCACACTTCAGGGTATTGAGCATTTAACTGTTACACACAGCATGAGTGCAAACTGCTGAAATCCCTATTCACTCCTCAGCTGATTTTGAGCCAAAGATGTGTGAGCTTTTAATGTGACTATATGGACAATTTGAACAACTAGCATGCTTTCATTGGAGTTTAAATAACAAAAGATGATTGTTGATTCAAGAACTCAACAAGAAATATAATGCTATGGTAATCACTCACACAGACACAGTCACAATCCATGAAAGGACCATGTATTTTTACAAATTCTAACCAAAACATGGGTTGTTGGTCTGATCAAAGGAGATCTCCATCCTTGTAGCATTGTACAGGTGAAGTTAAAGAGATGGACTTTCTGCATTCACAAAGTTAGTTGCTTGACGTTTTGGACTCGGAGTTTAGTTTGTTCTATTGATAAATGCAAAAAGATACAAGCTTGGAGAAGTACCTTATGATGCCACAGTTTTTGGTTCTGAAGACATAGATGTTATTGCCCTTTCTGCTTCATCCCTCTTTCTGCTGACAATGTTTAAAGATTTAAAATGGGACAAAAACAAGGCTTCCCTACCATGTGACTTCTAGCATAGTGGTCTTAGGTTGGTGATTGTCATTCTGGTTCATTGTTTAAGACACTCAGCCTGGGGCAGGCTGAGACAACTACTTTCATTGTTTCAAAAATACTCATTCAATTTGGGAATGTCTCCAGTGGTCTCAGATTTGTAATTTACCCTTCTTCATTTGGGATGTAGCCTTTCATGTCTGCTGGACAAGCAAGCCACTCATTTGTATCAATCACTATGAAGTCTCAAAGAACTGAAACTGAACAGACCATCTGGCATCAACCTTGGCACTGGAAAAGACAACGGCAGAAACAGCTCTGTTGACCCTTCAAAGTCCTCCTTAATAATATCTGGGGGCTAGTGCCAAAATTGGGGGAACTGTCTCATAGACTAGTCAAACAATAGCCTGACACTGTCTGTAAGGTATGATTCCGTGAGTATTATTATGTCCCAAACACCACCATCACAATCCCTGGATATGCCCTGTCCTTGTGGTAAGGCAGATACAGCAGAGGTGATGGCACAGTGCTCTGCAGTTGGGATAGAGTTATCTTGGGAGTCCTCAACATTGACTCCAGACCCCATGAAGTCTCATGTCTTCATGGTGAACATGAGTAAGGAAACCTCCTGCTGATTACTATATACTGTTCTTCCTCAGCTGATGAATCAGTACTCCTCCATGTTGGAGGAAGCTTTCTGGGTGACAGTGATGCTACAAAATGTACTCTGGGTGGGGGTTTTCAATGTCCACCACCAAGAGTGGCTCGGCAGCAGTTCTACTGATCGAGCTGGTCGGGTCCTAAAGGACATAGCTGCTAGACTGGGTCTGCGGCAGGTGGTGAGGGAACCAACAAGAGGGAAAAACATACTTGACCTCACTCTTACCAATCTGTCAGCTTCAGATGCATCTGTCCATGACAGTATCGGTAAGAGTGACCATTGCACAGTCCTTGTGGAGACAAAGTCCCACCTTCACACTGAGAATAACTTCCATCGTGTTGTGTGACACTATCACTGTGCCAAATGGGTCAGACTTCGAACAGATCCAGCAACTCAAGACTCGGCATCCATGAGGCGCTGTGGGCCATCAACAACAGCAGAATCGTACTCCAGCACAATCTGTAAACTCATGGCCCGGCATATTCCCCGCTCAACCATTACCATCAAGCCAGGGGATCAACCCTGGTTCAATGGAGAGTGCAGGAGGGCATGCCAGGAGCAGCACCAGGCAAACCTGAAGATGAGGTGTCAACCTGGTGAAGCCACCAAACAGGACTACTTGCACGCCAAACAGCATAAGCAGCAAGTGATACACAGAGCTAAGCGATCCCACAACCAACGGATCAAATCTAAGCTCTGCAGTCCTGTAACATCCAGTTGTGACTGGTGGTGGATAATTAAACAACTCCCTGGAGGAGGAGGCTCCACAAATATCCCCATCCTCAGTGATGGAAGAACCCAGTACATCAGTTCAAAAGATAAGGCTGATGCATTCACAGTAATCTTCAGCCAGGTGTCAAGTGGATGATCCATTTCAGCTTCCTCGAATGATCGCCAGCATTACAGATACCAGTCTTCAGTCAACTGACTCACTCCACATTAGATCAAGCAATGGTTGAAGGCACAAGATACTGCAAAGGTTATGGGCCCTGACAACATTCTGGCAATAGTACTGAGGACCTGTTCTCCAGAACTTGCTACTCCCCTAGCCAAGCTGTTCCAGCACAGCCTCAACATTAGCATCTACCTGACAGTATGGAAAATTGCCCAGCTAGGTTTTGGATATAAAAAGCAAGACAAGTGCAGCCCGGCTAATTACTAACCCGTCAGTCTACTCTCGATCATCAGTAAAGTGATGGAAGGTGTCATCAACAGCGCTATCAAGCAGCACCTTCTCAGAAATAACCTGCTCCGTGACGCCCAGTTTGGGTTCTGCCAGGGCCACTCAGCTCCTGACCTCATTGCAGCCTTGGTTCAAACATGGACAAAGGAGCTGAATTCCAAATGTGAGGTCAGAGTGATAGTCCTTGACACCAAGGCCACATTCAACCGAGTGTGGTATCAAGCAGTCCTAGCAAAACTGGAATCAATGGGTATCAGGGGGCAAACTCTCTGCTGGTGGAGTCATACCTGGCACATTAGAAGGTGGGTGTGACTGTCGAAGGTCAGTCATCTCAGCTCCAGGACATCTCTGCAGAAGTTTCTCAGGGCCTTGTCCGAGGCCCAACTATTATCAGCTGCTTCAATGATCTTACCCTCCATCATAATGCCAGAAGTCCTTTATTAATTAATGGGATGAGGGTGTCGCTTGGTTGGTAGCATTTATTGCTCATCCCTAATTGTCCAGAGGGCAGTTCAAAGTCAACCACATTGCTGTGAGTCTGGAGTCACCGGTAGGCCAAACCTGGTAAGGATGGCAGTTTCCTTCCCTAAAGGGCATTAGTGAACCAGATGGGTTTTTATGATAATCAACAATGGATTCATGGTCATCACTAGATTCTTAATTACAGATATTCTATTGAATGTGAGGATGTTTGCCAATGATTGCACAATGTTCAGCACCCTTCACAACTCCTCTGATACTGAAGCAGTCCGTGTTCAAATACAACATGATTTGGACAATATCTAGGCCTGGGCTGACAAGTGACAAGTAACATTCACACCACACAAGTTCCAGGCTATGACCACCACCAATAAGAGACAGTCTAACTACTGCCCCTCGACATTCAATTGCATAGCCATCACTGAATCCAACACTGTCAACATCCAGGGGTTCCCATTGACTAGAAACTCAGTTGGACTTGCCTCATGAACAGTGGTTTCGACAGTAGGTCAGAGGCTAGGAATACTGCAGCGAATAACTCACCCCCTAACTCAAAGTCTCCACTATCTACAAGGGACAAGTCAGGAATATGATGGAATACTCCCCACTTGCATGGATGAGTGCAGCTCCAAAAACATTCAAGAAGTAACACGATCCGAGACAAAGCAGCCCGCTCAATTGGTATCACAAACATCCACATCCCTCCACCAATGACGCTCAGTAGCAATAGTGTGTACCATCTACAAGACACAAAGCAGAAATTCACCAAAGATCCTCAGACAGCACCTTCCAAACCCAGGGCCACTTCCATCGAGCAGGACAAGGGTAGCAGATACATTGGAACACCACCACCTCCAAGTTCCCCTCCAAGACACTCACCATCCTGACTTGGAAATATATTGCCGTTCCTTCACTGTCATTAGGTCAAAATCCTGGAATTCCCTCCCTAATAGCACTATGGGTCAACCCACACGAGGTGGACTGTAGTGGTTCAAGAAGGCAGCTCACCACCACCTCCTCAAGGGGCAACCAGGGACGGGCAATAAATGCTGGGCCCAGCCAGTGTCGCCCATGTCGCACAAATGAATAAATTTAAAAAAGCTTTGAATTTGACATACCTTCGCCTCGGCATGACACTCTAATGTGTTCAAAGTCCTAAAGCTTTGCCTGTCTCCATTAGTGAGCATACGTGCCTTTTGAGGTTTGGCAAGTGGAGTTTTGCAAATTTGGAAAAACATACCTGAGCTTCATTTCATCGCAATCAGAATTGAACAAAGCTGAGCTTTGAACTTTAGCATCAACAGATACATTTCAGAGCAGATAGTGAACTTTCAGCCCATTGGTCTGGAGCTTTTTTATTGTTAAATTGCAGGATGTTGGCATTTTCTGGCTCGGTCAGCACTTACTGCACATTCTTAATTGCCAGGAGAAAGTGGTGGTCAGCTGCTATCTCAAATCACTGCAATCTATTGGGTGTGGATGGACTCACAATGCCACTAGGAGGGAGTTTCAGGACTTTGACACTGAAGGAAAGCATAATGACAAAAAGGATTGCTCCTCTGATGCTGCTTGGCCTGCTGTGTTCATCCAGCTCTACACTTTGTTATCTCAGATTCTCCAGCATCTGCAGTTCCTACTATCTCTGAGACAATAAATGCTGGCCCTTTGCACATGCCAGTTCCATTGCTCCACCACTAATGGTTGGTTGTACATCCAGCTCTGGAATTCTCTTTAAACCTTTGGTTCTTTAACTTTCAAGCACTCCTTAAAATCCACTTATTTGTGCAAGCTTCTGATTACCTGCCCAAATATCTCCTAAATATCAAATCTGGCTTAATAACGTCCCAGCAAACTGTCAAGGGATATTTTAACATGTTAGAGTGCTGGTATAAATTCAAGTCATTTGTATTTATTCCCCTCATCTCTAGAATAACCTGAAAAATTCTCATTTGTAGCAGAATATAATGAAATGACTCATTCAGTATTTCATAATCTTTCTGCTCAGTGATTGTATGTGGCAGGGAAACATGCAACTCTCAATCACCAGGGTATTTATTTAACAATGTGTTCCCATTTCATTAAAATTTTTGATGAGGCATGAAATTTGAATTATAAAATGCTAACTGCATCAAAACTAAATAATTTTGGAGAGAAGATTTATCTCCCTTAACAGAGTTAGTATTCTATAATAAACCGTACTTACTTTAACAAAATAACACACAGAAGGCAGGAAATAAACAAGCTCATCTAACCCACCTGTGTTTGTAATCATTACACGAAGTTACAAATATTGAATGTTAATTCTTTTCACAGTTAAATTTCCATTTTATGCAACTAAATTAAGCATACAATTCAGGTTGTTTAAGACAAAAACTGACTGTGAATTATTTATATCTCAGCTCTGAATATAATTGTATCCAGTGTACTCTGACATGCGTTCAAAAGCAAGTTTAGGTTTTGCATTAAAAAGCATTGTTGTTTTCTCTGTGAGAACAAACTGATTTCTAATATGTCAGTATGAAGGTTTTACTGCATTAGTAACGACTATACCCTCCTCTTTTCCACACCCCAACACACTGACGGGAGAGCAGTCTAGCACATTAATTTACAGCAAAAAAAAACTAAGGTGTCCTGGGTCACTCATTTCAGTTTCATTGCCTACATAATGACTGCACTTCAAAAGTAATTCACTGGGTTATGAAGCATTGAGAACATGATAAAATTCTGTATAAATGCAAACTTGTTCTTGCTGCTTTTCATTGGTAGAAATACTGCAGCTGATTGAAGCTATAGGTTCAAAGATCACTTTGAAGAGGAATACTGAAGGCAAGGGGTCTACGAACTGTAAAATGGAGTTAGCTCTGATGAAGAGTCATCTAGACTTGAAACATTAGCTTGTTTTCTCTCCATTAGCTTGTTTTCTCTCCATGGATGCTGCCTGACCTGTTGTGATCTCCAGCAATTTTTTGTTATTTGTAGAGTTAGGCTGGGTGGGCCATTTTGTGAAACTGGCAGCAAAGCCTCAATGGCTTTTCTGTGCAGGGAAAACATGAATCTTTGGCAGGTAATCCAATCACGTCACTGGGTAGTTGTTACCTTTCAAAATCCAGTAAGTGCAGGCAATGTGAAACTTGGTGGGCAGACAGCCACATACAGCTCACAGTATAACTCTGTTGTCACAGCTCCACTTCATTGCCTGTGAGTCATTTTAGGATGTGAAAGGTGCTGTGTTAAATACAAATTTATTCTTTCATTCTAAATATACACCAGTCATTGCAAAAAATTGCTGTGACTTCATTAGTCTTGAAACATGCCAGGCCAAAAGCAGCAGTTAGTCGTCACAGTCCCGTAGGCTGCTGTCCCATTACAAAGATAGACAACTGGTAGTAGTTTAACCTGAGGGACACCATGCTCGGGTGAAGGGCTAGGTCAAGAAGGTCACGGTGACCTCAGCCGTGCAGGAATTGAACCAGTGCTTTTGGTATCACCCACCAACTGTCCAACCAACAAGGCTAACAGACGACAAGCAAGGCAGTGTATAACCACACTTTCACAACTTTGCAATCTCATCGTCAATTTGAGCCTCCTGCACAACTTCCCGAGCTGTTTGAAGTACCAGCACCTTGTTTAATCTGAACTGAGCTTCTGGCCCTGTATTCAAAGAGTGTTTATTTCACTGTCTATATACGATCCATTTCCAGCTATTAAGTTGCCACTAAATGCCTCATTCGTGTTTCCTCACCTTTACGTTCAATAACTCAAAAACTTTGCCAGTCAAAACCAATAATCACTATTTATAAACTCCAGCTCATTCAAACCTCTCTCATTTGTAAGTATCCTATTCTGCACCAAATCATAATAGGACCATAAGATACAGGAGCAGAATTAGGCTATTCTGCCCACTGAATCTGCTCCATCATTTGATTATGGCTGATAGTTTTCTTAACTCTATTCTCCTGCTTTCTCTCCATAACCTTTCATCCCCTCACTAACCAAGAACCTATCTATCTCTGTCTTAAATGCATTCAATGACTTGGCCTCCACAGCCGTCTGTGGCGATGATTTCCACAGATTCAATGCCCTCTGGCTGAAGAAATTCATCATCTCAGTTCAAAGGGGTCATCCCTTCATCCTGAAGCTGTGTCCTTGGGTCCTAGGGTCCTAGTCTCTCCTGTTGGTGGAAGTATTTTCTCCACATCCACTCTATCCAGGCCTCTCAGTATGCAGTCAGTTTCAGGGAGAACCCTTCACCTCACCATTCTTCCAAATTCCATCAGATACAGACAAAGAGTCGTCAACTGCTCCTCATACGACAAGCCTTTCAAACCTCCTCTGGATCCCCTCCAAAACTAGCACATCCTTGCTTAGATACGGGGTCCAAAACTGCTCACAATATTCCCAACATAGCCTGACCAGCCTTACACAGTCTCAGCAGTACATTTCTGCTCTTGTATTCTAGCCTTCTTGAAATGAATGCCAACATTGCATTTGTTTTCCAAACTGCGAATGAACCTGCATGTTAACTTCAAGAGAATTCCAAGTCTCTTTTTGCTTCAGATTTCTAAAGCCCTTCCCTATTTAGAAAATAGACTACACCTCTCGATTCTTCCCTCCAAAGTGCATAATCTCATACTTTTCCATATTATATTCAATCTGCCACTTCTTTGCCTACTCTCCAAGTATGCCCAAGTCATTCTGCAGTCTCTCTGCTTCCTCAATACTTCCTGTTCCTCCAGCTATCTTTGTTCATTTGTCAACTAGCAATAATGCCCTTAGTTTCAGTGCAACGTGAATAGTTGTTGCCCTAGCATTGACTCTTGTCACCGGCTGCTATCCTGATAAGAACATACTTATCCTTACTCTCTGCCTTCTACCAGTCAGTCAATCCTCTATCCATGCCAGTACCTTGCCACTAAGGCTATGGGCTCTTATCTTATTTCACAGCCTCCTGTACAGCAAAGGCCTTCTGGAAATCCAAATATTTCACGTCCACTGGCTCTCCTTTGTCTAACTTGCTCGTTACCATCTCAATGAATTTTAACAGATTGTCAGGCATGACCTCTCCTTGACTAAGCCGTTCTTTGTTCTATTTTATCATGCACTTCCAAGTATTCCGCAATCTAATCCTTAATAATCATAGAATCCCTACAGTTTGGAAACAGGCCATTCGGCCCAATAAGTCCACACCACCCGTCTGAACAGCATCCCACCCTGACCCATCCCCATCCCCCTACCCTTTCCCTGTAACCCTGCATTTCCAATCCACCTAATTTACACATCCCTGGACACTACGGGCAATTTAGCTTGGCCAAGCCACCTAACCTGTCCATCTTTGGACTGTGGGAGGAAACCGGAACACCTGAAGGAAACCCACGCAGACACGGGGAGAATATGCAAACTCCACACAGACAGTCATCCAAGGGTGGAATTGAACCCAGGTCCCTGGTGCTGTGAGGCAGCAGTGCTAACCACTGAGCCACGATGCCACCCTGATGGACTTTAAAATCTTAACAATAACTGAAGTCAGAGTAACCACCCTATAGTTTTCTGTCTTCTGCCTCCGTTCCTTCTTCAACAAAGGGTTTTTTTTCAGTCCTCTGAGACTCTCCCTGACTCCAGTCATTCCTGAAAGATCACCACCAATGCTTCTACAATCTCCTCAGCTGTCTCTTTCAGAACTCTGGGATGCAGTCCATCTGGTCTGAGTGATTTATCCATCTTCAGACCTTTCAGCTTCTCTTGCACCTTCTCCTTAATGATGGCTATTACACTCGCCTCTGCCCCCTGACCCTCTTGAAGTTCTGGTATGCTGTTAGCGTCTTCCACTGTGAAAACTGATGGAAAGCATCTATTCAGTTCCTCTGCCATTTCCTTGTTCCCCATTACTACTTCTCCAGCTTCATTTTCCAGTAGCCCAATGTCCACTGTTGCCTCTCTCTTAACTTTTCCTTGTATCTAAAAGGTATTGTTTTTTTACGAGTTGGCTTACTCTCATCCTTATTGCTTTTTTTTAATCAGTTATCCTCCACTGGTTTTTAAAGGCTTCCCAATTCTCTGACTTCCCACTAATCTTCAACACATTGTTTGTTTTTTCTTTTGCTTTCCTACTCTCCCTGACTTTCCTTGTCAGCCACGGTTCTCTCGTCCTCCCCTTAATTTGTTTCTTCTTCCTTGGATGAAATTTTGCTGTGCTTCCTGAATTACTCCCAGAAACTCCTGCCATTGCTGCCCCACTGTCTTCCCTGTTAGGCTCCCCTTCCAATCAACCCTGGCCAGCTCATCCCTCATGTCTTTGTAGTTACCTTTACTCAATTGCAACAGCTTTGCATCTCACTGCAGCTTCTCCCTCTGAAACTACAGGGTGAATTCCATCATATTATGGTCACTGCTCCCTAGGGGTCCCCTCACGTGAACCTCCTTAATCACATCTGCCTCATTATACATCACCAAATCCAGAATCGCATGTTCCCTGTTGGCCTGTACCATAAGCTGCTCCTAAAAAAAAACACCATCTCATTGGCATTCCACAAATTCCTTTTCTTGAGATCTGTTACCAGCCTGATTTTCCCAGTTCACCTGTATATCGAAGTTCCCCAGGTAATAGTGCCTTTCTTACATGCCGTTTCTATCTCCAGATTTATTTTCTGCCCCACATCCTGACTACTGCTAAGAGGCCTGTACACAACTGCCATCAGGGCCCTTGCAGCTCCTCAACTCTACCCAAACAGATTCTGCATCTTTCAACTCTATATACAATCTTGCTATTGTTTTAATTTCATTTCTTACCAACAAGGCAACCATGACCCCTCTGCTCATTTGCCTGATCTTATGTTAGGATGTGTATCGTTGGACATTTAGTTCTCAGCCCTGATCCCCTTGCAGTTACGTTTCTGTGATACTCACAACATCGTACCAATCAATTTCAATCAGCACTGCTGCTTATTTACCTTGTTTCATATACTGCATTTAATTACAACACCCTCAGTACTGTATTGGTTGCCCCCTTCTTGTAACAGTCCCCTTATTTGCTGTGCCAGAAGTTAGATTCCTGACCCTTTCTGTACTCTGTACTATTACCTGTTACTTTAATAACTCTCCTGAACCCTCCCCTTTTTAACTTCTCTAAAATCCTTGTGACCTTGATTTACCTTGATTGTGCCATCAGTTCATCTACTTTAATTTAATTGTTGTTTAATTGAGATTAGAGCACTTTTAGTGATAGTGATGTTGATGCAGACTTGTTGGCCTTTTCTGCGATGTATGAATCTAACGATGAATCTACTTTATTCCAGATGCTTCGTGCATTAAAATACAAAGCCTGTAAGTTTGTTCTATTATTGAGTATCCCTACTCTTTTATGGTTCCTTAGCATAATATGACATTCGCACATTCTGTCCCTTCTTTTATTTTCTGGTAATAATCAACCCCATCACTAACTAACAATCCTACCTTCTCCCTTTCTTTTGAATTTATAATTTTCCATTTTATAAGTTGCAACAGAACCTACCCCTGCACTATTTAGTTTAAAGCCCTAACCACAGCAGTAGTTATGCAATTCACCAGGATTCTGGTCCCAGAATGATTCAGGTGTGGGCCAGTACTAGTGCCAATGTCGCATGAATTCAAACCCATTTCTCCCACACTAATCTTTAAGCCATGTGTTTACTTCTTTAATCTTGTTGACTGTGTACCAATTTGCTCATGGGTTAGTTAGCAATCCAGAGATCATCATCTTTTTGGTTCTACTTTTTAATTTAAACCCAAGCTACTCCTATTTCCTCAGCAGAACCTCTTTCCTCTTTCTACCAATATTGTTGGTACATACGTGGACCATGACAACTGGATCTTTCCCCTCCCACTCCAAGTTCCTCTGCAGCTCAGATGACACACCCTGAACCCAGGCACCAGGCAGGCAACTTCGGGACTCTTGATCCCAACCACAGAGTCTATTCCCCTGACTATACTATCCCTGATTCCAACTACATTTCTCCTTTCTCCCCCTCTTGAATGGCTCCCTGTTCCATGGTGCTATTGTCAGTTTGCTCATCCTCCTTACAGGTCCCGCTCCCGTCCACACAGGAAGCAAGAATCTCAAACCTGTTAGACACACCCAATGGCTGAGGCTCCTTCAGCAATACCTCCTGGATCCCTTCACTGACTCGCTGGTAGTCACACCCTTCTCTCCATGACCAATGACTGAATTTGAAGTAAAGTCAGAAGTCACATGTCACCAGGTTATAGTCCAAAAGGTTTATTTGAAATCACAAGCTTTCATAGCGCTGCCCCGTCATCGGGACTATAACCTGGTGTTGTGTGACTTCTGACTTTGGTCACCCCAGTCCAACGCCGGCACCTCCATAATCATTAATTGGAGGTAGTTGATCTAAGAGATGTGACTGCCTCCTGAACCACAGCAGCCAGGTAACTTTCTCCTTTCCCCATGTATCACAGTGTTCGAAGATCAGATTCCAGCTCAGCAACTCTGAGCCAGAGTTCCTCAAGCAACCAACAGATGTGGTTACTCTGAACCACAATGGGGTCCACCAGCTCCCACATCATGCAGGTACAACATGTCACCTGGCCCTGCTTCTCTAATTTATTGTTTATTTCCTAATTTTTTAAAATACTCCGAGTCTTTTAGTTTGTTATCTGTCTATATTTCTTTTATTTATCTTCGGTCTGAAAGTAACTGAAAATAGATATTCAAATTAGCAACTATTACCAACCAATGAGCTTATGGTTTTCCTGTTCAAATAAAAACTGACAAACTATGAGCCAAGAAAGCAAGCAAAAAGTACCTCTTCGCTCTGCACTGAATTCCCACATTGCCTTCAGATTTCCTGAACTATTACTCACTCAGGCTATGTCTCACCCTAGATTGCATCTCTCCTTCTTGACCGTGCAAAATGTGCTAATCATGCTTAGCCATCAAATGTGTATTTACCTAGCTCAGCTCCTGGTCCCTCAGCTTCTCATCTTTAAAATTTTAGCCTTTCATCCTCTTGTGGTCTTGCTTCTCACCACTCCAAGTAACTTCCTCTAATCCTGCAAGCCTCAAATCACTGCACTCCTCTGGTTCATAGTTTCTGTTATTTTATCTTCACCATTGATGACTCTCCCTTTCGCTACCCAGGCGTACATTCTGGAATTCTCTCCTCAGGCCTCTGTCTGTTGTGTCCCTCTTCTATTTTAAGACATTCTTTAAAACCCACTGCTTTGACCCTGCTAATGTCTCCTTCTTTGGCTCAATATCCATTTTATCTTCCCAGTTCTCTGAAGCAACTTTGGATGTTTTGTTACATTGAAAGGGCTGAATAAATACAAACTGTTACTGCTAATCTCCAGGGAGAGCATAAACAATCCATTTACATGCATCATTATTCAGAAATAAATATGCTACAATTTCTTATGAAAACCTTTAAGTGGGGATCAGATTCTCCTGCAGATAAATCTGCCTGTTTTCCATCATTGAATTACCTCGCCACTCTCATTTACAATCCCCTGCAGACATGCAAGATTCAAACACTCAGGAGTCCATGTCAACCAGATCACTTCATCTGTGAAGAGTCAGCTCTCATCCACGTGAAGGGAAAGGGATTTAGAGAGCCATGGTTTATTTGTCACCATAGTCCTAAATATAAGGTGGAATCAAAATAGTGAACACCTGCACTCCTTCTCATCCTGAAATGGATTCTTTCATCCAGATATCCACCAACTGCAACAGGGAATTCAGGAGAAATATCTTTATTGGAGAATGCTGCAAACTCACGACTAAAGCAAGTAGTTGGAGGTGAGAAATGTTGATGCTCAGAACACAAGGGGGAAATGATGTTGATGGGGTTGGGTAGGGCCAGAAGAGACTCGTGTGAGCATACGAATTAGAAGCAGGATGAGGCTGTTCAGTCCCTCAAGCCTGCTCCATCACCCAATAAGATCATGGCTGATCTGTTTTGAATTCCACATTCCCAGGTACCCTGATAAAGTTTGAATCCAAAATCAAAATTCTGGGGCCCACAGCAGTGTGGGGGTCAATGCAGCCCTAGGTCTGTAGCAAAAGACAGTTCACCACCATCTTCTCCTGGGTAGTTAGGAATGGGAAATAAATCTGGCCCAGCCAATGGCACCTACATCCTAGGACAAAAAAAAATCCCAACAAAAATCTATCTACTTCTGCCTTTGAAGAATTCACTGACCACACCTCCGACCTTCTGAGGCAGAGAGTTCCAAAGTTGGATAATCCTCGGAGAGAAAAAATACTCCTTATCTCTGTCCTAAAAAGTGACCCTGTGGTTCTGGACACAGAAAAGTCCTTTCCATAACCACCTCATCAAGACCATTCTGGATCTGATACACTTCAATCAGGTCACTCCTCACTCATCTAAACTCCAGGGTAAACAAGCCCAATCTGTCCAACCTTTCCTCAGAAGACAACCCATTAATTCCGAGTATCGATCTAGTAAACTTTCTCGGAACCACTTCCAACCCATTTGCATCCTTTCTTGAATCAGGAAATCAAAACTGTACATGGAATTCCAAATGTTGCCTGTGGAATTCTCTGCCACAGGAAGTGGTTGACACCAGAACACTGCATGTTTTCAAGGTGTTAGATATAGTTCTTAGGGCTAAAAGAATTGAACAGTCTGTGGAGAAAGGCGAACATCTAAGACCATTAGATATAGGAGCAGAATTAGGCCATTCTGCCTGTTGAGTCTGCTATGCCTTTTAATCATGGCTGATATGTTTCTTAACCCCCACTCTTCTGCTTTCTCCCAGTACCCCTTGATTCTCTTCTAATCAAGAACCTGTCTGTCTTAAATGCATTCAATGACTTGGCCTCCACAGCCTTCTGCAGCAATGAGTTCCATTGATTCACCACCCTCTGGCTAAAAGAATTCTTCCTCATCTCAGTTTGAAAGGATTGTCCCTTCACCCAGAGGCTGTGGCCTCGGGCCCTAGTCTCACTTACTAGTGGAAACATCTTCTCCACGTCCACTCCATCCAGGCCCCTTGGTATTCTGAAAGAGTTTCAATCACATCCCCCCTCATCCTTCTAAACTCTATCAAATACAGATCTCAATCGCTCCTCGTATGGCAAGCCCTTCATTCCCAAGATCATTCTTGTCAACTTCCTCTGAACCCCTTCCAAGGCCAGCACGTCCTTCCTTAGATATGGGGCCCAAAACTCACAATATTCCAAATATGGTCTGACCTGAACCTTGTACAGCCTCAGCAGTACATCCCTGCTTTTGAAATGAATGCTAACATTGCATTAGCCTTCCTAACTACCAACTTACCCTGATGTTAACTTTAAGAGAATCCTGAATTAGGAACACCAAGTCTGCTTGTGCTTCAGATTTCCAAAGTCTTTCCAGATTTGGAAAATAGTCTATGCCTCTATTCTTCCTACTAACGTGAAATGATCAGTCATACTGAATAGTGGAGCAGGCATTAAGGGAAATGGCCTACTCCTGCTCCTATTTTCTTTGTTACTATGTCTCACCAATGCTTTATATAACTGACTCCATAATATCCTTACTTTTACCGTCAATTCCTCTTCTAATAAAGGATAGCATTCTGAAGACGGGTCTAGGCCCGAAATGTCAGCTTTCCTGCTCCTCTGATGCTGCTTGGCCTGCTGTGTTCATCCAGCTCCGCACCTTGTTATCTCAGCATTCTGTGAGCTTTAATTACTTGCAGCATTTGTGGTCCAACTACTGTGATTCATAGAATAGGTAGATCTCTCCATATCCGAGAAGTTTGCCATTGTTCACCATTCAAGTAATACTCTGCTTTTATATTCTTTTTGCAAAATGAACAACTTCACATTTTTCCCATTACATTCCATCTGCCAGATTTTAGTCCATTTACGCAGCCTATTTATCCGCAAATTTCTTCTGTCCTCTTCATAAAATGATTTCCATTTCACAAAGTCAAGCTATCTCTTCCTGATGACCATGATAGATTAAATGGCCTCTTTCTGTGCCATAGCTTTTCTGTGACTTTACTTTCCCAACCACCTTTGTATCATCTGCCAATCTAACATGCCTTCATTTCCCATATCCAAATCATTGACAGAAATTGTAAAAAGTTGAGGCCCCACAGCAGGAGCCTGCAGGACTCCATATATCACATCCTGCCAATCAGAACAAGACCCATTAATGCATTGTCTCTGTTTTCTGTGTTATTGTGTTAATTTTACACCTTGAGCTCTTACTTCATGCAATAACTTTTAATGCAGCACCTTGTCAAATGCCTTCTGGAAATTCAAGTACATCACCTCAATAGGCTTCCCTTTATTCATCTCCACGTTAGTCATACAGCATGGAAACAGATCCTTCGGTCCAACCAGTCCATGCTGACCACAATCCCAAATTAAACTAATCCCACCTGTCTGCTTCTGGCCCATAGCCCTCCAAACCTTTCCTATTCATGTACTTATCCAAAGTCTTTAAAACATTGTAACTGTAATCGCATCCACCAATTCCTCTGGAAGTTCATTAGGAAAGATATTGTTAAACTTCAGAAGGTTCAGAAGAGATTTACCAGGATATTGCTAGGCATGGAGGGTTTGATGTATAAAGAAAGGCTGGATAGGCTGGGACTTTTTCACTCGAATGTAGGAAGTTGAGAGGCAACCTTATAGAAGTTTATAAAATAATGACGATGGGGGATTTCAAGACGAGGGGGCACATTTAAGATCAAAGGAGAGAGATTTAAAAACACATGGAGGGATAATTTTTTTTTAATGGTTATAGAGTCATAAAGTCATAGTGATACAGCACTAAAACAGACCCTTCTGTCCAACCAATCCATGCTGAACGTCATGCCAAATTAAACTAGTCCCATGTGCCCGCTCCTGGCCCATATCCCTTTAAACCGTTCCTATTCATGTACTTATCCAAGTGTTTTTTAAACATAGCTGTGCCCACATCAACCACTTCCTCAGGAAGTTTATTCCACATGTAAAAAAATTTGCCCCTCATGTCTTTTTTAAAATGTTTCTACTCCCATGTTAAAAATATACCCCCTCATCTTGAAATTCCCCATCCTAAGGAAAAGACACCTACCATTAACTCTATTTATACTCCTTATGATTTTATAAACCTCTGTAAGGTCATGTCTCAATCTCCTATGGTCCAGTGAAAAACATCCCAGCCTATCCAGGACAACAAGGTGCAGGGCTGGATGAACACAGCAGGCCAAGCAGCATCATAGGAGCAGAGAGGCTGACGTTTCGGGCCTAGACCCTTCATCAGAAAAGGGGGAGGGGAAGGGGGTTTTGAAATAAATAGGGAGAGAGTGGGAGGCGGATAGAAGAGGGATAGAGGAGAGGATAGGTGGAGAGGAAACAAACAGGTCGAAGAGGCGGGGATGGAGCCAGTAAAGGTGAGTATAGGTAGGGAGTTAGGAAGGGGATAGGTCAGTCCAGGGAGGACGGACAGGTCAAGGGGGCGGGATGAGGTTGGTCGGTAGGAGATGGAGGTGCGGCTTGAGGTGGGAGGAGGGGATAGGTGGGAGGAAGAACAGGTTAGGGAGGCAGGGACGAGTTGGACTGGTTTTGGGATGCGGTAGGGGGAGGGGAGATTTTGAAACTTGTGAAATCCACATTGATACCATTGGGCTGCAGGGTTCCCAAGCGGAGTATGAGTTGCTGTTCCTGCAACCTTCGGGTGGCATCGTTGTGGCACTGCAGGAGGCCCAGGATGGACATGTCGTCTGAGGAATGGGAGGGGGAGTTGAAATGGTTCGCGACTGGGAGGTGCAGTTGTTTATTGCGAACCGAGCGTAGGTGTTCTGCAAAGCGGTCCCCGAGTCTCCGCTTGGTTTCCCCGATGTAGAGGAAGCCACACCGGGTACAGCGGATGCAGTATACCACATTGGCAGATGTGCAGGTGAACATCTGCTTGATGTGGAAAGTCTTCTTGGGACCTGGGATGGGGGTGAGGGAGGAGGTATGGGGGCAGGTGTAGCACTTCCTGCGGTTGCAGGGAAAAGTGCCGGGTGTGGTGGAGCTGGAGGGGAGTGTGGAGCGGACAAGGGAGTCACGGAGAGAGTTGTCCCTCCGGAAAGCAGATAAGGGTGGGGAGGGAAAGATGTCTTTGGTGGTGGGATCGGATTGCAGATGGCGGAAGTGTCGGAGGATGATGCGTTGGATCCGGAGGTTGGTGGGGTGGTACGTGAGGACGAGGGGGATTCTTTTTTGGTTCTTATTGCGTGGACGGGGTGTGAGGGATGAGGTGCGGGAGATGTGGGAGACACGGTTGAGGGCGTTCTCGACCACCGAGGAGGGGAAGTTACGGTCCTTGAAAAACGAGGACAACTGAGATGTACGGGAGTGGAATGCCTCATCCTGGGAGCAGATGCGGCGGAGGCGAGGAATTGGGAATAGGGGATAGCATTTTTGCAGGAAGGTGGGTGGGAGGAGGAGTATTCTAGGTAGCTGTGGGAGTCGGTGGGCTTGAAATGAATATCGGTTTCTAGGTGGTTGCCCGATATGGAGACAGAGAGGTCCAGGAAGGGGAGAGAGGTGTTAGAGATGGTCCAGGTAAACTTAAGGTTGGGGTGGAAGGTGTTAGTGAAGTGTATGAACTGTTCGAGCTCCTCGTGGGAGCACGAGGCGGCGCCGATACAGTCATCAATGTAACGGAGGAAGAGGTGGGGTTTAGGGCCGGTGTAGGTACGGAAGAGGGATTGTTCCACGTAACCTACACCTTGTTGTCTCGGATTCTCCAGCATCTGCAGTTCCTACTATCTCTGATTCAATTTTAACCCCAGCCTATCCAGCCCCTCTTTATAACTCACACCTTCCATACCCGGCAACATCATGGTATATCTCTTCTGAATCCTCTCTAGCTTAATATCCTTCATGGAATTCCAATAAATAAATTAAACAGTGTTTCCATTTCACAAAACCACAATGTCTCTTCCGTATTACCTTTATATTATCTAAATGCCCAGCTGTAACCTTGTTAATGACTGAATCCGGTACATTACCCATGACAGACATCAACTTAACTGGCTAAGTTCAAAGAAGATATGAGGGGCAGGTTTTTTAAACAGAGAGGAGGAGGAGTCTGGAACACACTGTTAGGGGTGATGGTGGGGGCAGATCTGATAAGGGGCATTTAAAGGACTTTTAGATCAGCACATGAATACACAAGAAATGCAGGGATACAGACTAAGGGCAGGTAGAAAGGATTAGTTTAATTTGGCGTTATGTTTAGCTCAACAATGTGGGCCAGAGGACCTATTCCTGTGATGTACAGTTCTATGTTCTATTCCCAACACCGTCTGGGTGAAAACATTTTCCTCAAATCTCTTCTACACCCTAAAATTATACCTCCTTCTTATTGACCCTTCAACAAAGGGGAACATAGCAGTTTCCTATCCACCCTGTATATGCCCCTCATGGTTACTCCTTCAGCCTTTTCTGCTCCAAGTTAAACAACTCAAACTTATCCAGCCTCTCTTCATAGCTAAAATCCTCCATCCCAGGCAACATCCTGGTGAATCTCCTCTGCGCCCTCTCCAGTGCAATCACATCCTTCCTATAGTGTGGTGACCAAAACTAGACACAGTACTTCCAGCTGTGGCTTAACCAAAGATTTGTGCAGCTCCAACATAACCTCCCTGCTCTCGTTATCTATACCATGGCTGACGAAGGCTAGTGCACCATGTACCTTCCTAACTCTATAGTAAAGATAGAAGTAAAATATTTGTTTATTTCATCTGCCATTTCTTCAGTATGAATTTTTAACTCTGTTATACAGGACCAACACTCATTTTAAATATTCTTTCCTTTTTAATTACCTGTAGAAGCTCTTGCTATCTGTTTTTACATTTCTAGTTTCATCTCAGTCTAATTTCTTTCTTCTGATTAATTGTCCTGTTATTCTCTGATGTTCTACCTATGGTTAAGTAAAGTTTGATGTTTTCTCTAACTTTACTTAACCGTAGGTAGACAATATGCATATGGAGGATTGAACATAAACACTGGCACAGATAAACGGGACAAAAGACAATGCTATATACAACACTGAGTATTCCTGGTTTTCACTCCCTCCTTTTTTCTGCACTCAGTGTCTATCTGCAGCACTATTTAAGGTGCAGCAGCTCTAAGAGATGTAGACATACCTCTGCCATGTAGATGGCCCCAGTTTCAGTGAAGGTATTGTCATTGAGGTTAAGGACACGGAGGTTTGCGTTCTTTGTGAAAGACAGGGCCAAAGCACTGATACCCTGATGGGTAATTCCATTCTGCGGCATCTGAACCTCTTCTAAAGTTCCAATGAGCTGAACATTAACAAAAAAGAAAAAATATTTCAAATTTCCCTGCAAAAAAATAGACATTAAATCATGTACCATTTATAGTACTGTACAGGAGTTAGGGCAGCAACAGTTGCTGTTGGCTTTGCCTGATTTGTGAACGGTAGAACATACATGTTGATCTTCTTGTGGAGTGGTTTCTAACTGGCATACAACCAATCACTGGCGATCAGCTACAAGTCTGTTTGAAAGGGCAATTCTCAGAGTCAATATAAATGAGACATGATGTTTAACCAGTCTTATCAGAGGCAGCCTCATTGATTAAATTCCACAAGAGAAACCTGCAACACACACATTCTAATTGACTTCCAGTGTCAAAAGAAAATGTGCATTTCTACAGCACCTTTCATGACCTCAGGATGTCCAAAAGTACTACTTCACACCCAATGAAGTAAGATACTGAAGTGTAGTCCCTGTTGTTATGTTGGAAACGTGGCCACAGCGAGATCCCACAAAATGGACAGTTCCTATATTTAATGAAAAAAACCCCAAAGAACTGCGGATGCTGGAAATTAGAAACAAAAACAGAAATTGCTGGAAAATCTCAGCAGGTCTGACAGCATCTGTGGAGACAAAGCAGAGCTAATGTTGACCCTTCTTCAGAACTGACTGTAGCTAGGAATATATGCCAGAGGAGGAGTGGGGGGAGGGGGATGGAGTAAACGATAGGTGGAGATGGAGCCCAGAGCGCGAGCAAAATACAGTTGGGCAGACAAGGAGTGGGTAAAGGTCAGCTTGGGAGAATGAATAGGTACTAATGGGTACCGTTAGTGGCTGACAATGGTTTGTTTGTGGTTGCAGCCCATGTGAGCCTATGTGGTTTTCTCTCTCTCTCTGGATTCCATCTTCAACTATCATTTTACTCCTTACCCTTTTCCCACCCCTCCTCTAGCATATATACACTGACATCTTCCTAGCTACCATCAGTTCTGAAGAAGGGTCAATTAACTCAAAACATTAACTCTGCTTTCTCTCCACAGATGCTGCCAGATCTGCTGAGATTTTCTAGCAATTTCTGTTTTTGTTCCTATATTTAAAGATGTTGGTTCAGGCATGATATTCGCTGTGATGGGTCTTGACAAATTCCTCTGCCAGGGTTAGAAATGCAGAGATTGAATCCCTTTAAGATTCAAACAGGTCAGTTCCAGAGTTAATTGAAAACAGTGATGCTTATTAGGTGTTTGAATTTAAGAGATGAGTTCTCTGTAATTTGTTATTTGTTTCATTAGTTAATTGGAGTGATTTGGTTGTGGAGCAAATTACTGCAGAAGCTGGAATCTCTACTGAAAACAACAAAAATGCTGGAGATCACAGCGAGTCAGGCACCATCCATTGGAGAGAGAGCAAACTAATGTTGAGGGTCGAGATGAATCTTCATCAGAACTGAAGTGAAGTGTGGAGGGGCCAGCGTTTCTTTGGGAGGTGGATGGTTGGAGTGTTGGGACAGAAAGGTTGTTGATAGTTCAGAATAAGTGATGGGAAGGTGAGAAAGACAGAACAATGGAGTGTCTAACTATCAGACTGGAAAGGACAGACAGTCTCAGTGGGGTGAGGGGAGGGGAGAGAGGACATCGTGATGGAGAATGTAACAAGTAAAGCTAAAAGAAAGGGAAGGAGTAAACCTTCTGGACTTAATATTAAGTTCAATACCTTAATTTGAAGTCCAGAAGGTTTTTCTCCTTCCCTTCCTCTTAGTTTTGCTTATTAGATTCTCTGTCACCATGTCCTCTCTCCCCTCCCCTCACCCCAGTGGGACTATCGGTTCTTTCCAGTCTGGCAGTGAGACACACATTTTTCTGCCATTCTTACATTCCGATCACTTATTCTGAACTATCAACAACCTTTCTAAATTAAAAATAATGGAGTTCTGAGCAGAGACGTATTGGTTTTCCATTTCACCGGCCGATGGTGGGGATTCTTAGTGGAGGGCTCTCTAGGTGGGAGTCCTCCCGCTTTCCCTTGAGTCCTGGGGTGGAGGGTGCTGCACAATCACAGATTGTGGTGGCTTACCGATGCCCAGCCCATCTGTTTATTCTGTGGTGTTGTGAAGTCCATGGACAATGTATATGATGGTTGCAAACAGTTCCCTCTACAGCATCCTGCCTTTGGTTACTTTAAAGAACTTGTTATCGTTTTTTTTGGTTGCAATTCAGGCCCACATTTCTGACCTTTGGGTACCCTGTGCAGTAGAGAGTGAGCAGGGTGGAGGACTTCCTCCTGGACCTGCCCCTGTCCTGGACAAAGTAGCCTGCTTCCACAACTACGTTTGTGCCCAAGTGTCCTTGGACAGGGAGCACATAATATCCACCAACATTCCTTGGGCATTGAAAGAGGGGAGTACTATGGGGGATGAAGTGCATTATTTTCTCCACCAATTCCATCCTGATTTTGTCCCTGCTCTTGTTTCCTCCTCTTTTAGTTTTCTTGTCATTGTAACGCTGCTGTTGGTGAGCAGTGTTCGTAATTTGAATAACTAGGTGATCAGTTAACATGTAGCCTAAAGAAGCAGAACTCAATTATATCCCAGTGTGAAATAACTCGACAGGGGCTGGTATCCTATCGCCAAGTCACCCTTTAATTACACATGGAAGGTCTTTGACACTGATCCAGCTCCCTCAGAGCCAGCTCTCAGAGTGAACAGAACCTCTGACACTCCTGTTTATATCTGTCATCCAGGGCTCCCTGTTTGGACCAGGTTAACAGCCCCAATCAGGGAACTCATATTCTAGGAGGTCCATCTGGCTGACCTCAGTACAATCACTACACATTGGGGTGTTGGTTTCTGGGCAGGAATGAGTATAGAAGGGAAGGTAGAAACCGGTGTTTCTGCTAAACTATAGATTTACAATAAAACTCTCTGTAAATCTCAAAACCTTTTGCTGCTTAATTTGCCATATAAAAATGATGTGTGAAACATAGTCTGCTCTTCTTTGAAATAATACTGTGTGATCTTTTATTTCCATCTGAGAGGCAGATGGGGTCTCAGTACAATGTCTCATCTAAAAGGCAGCACTTCCGACAGGACAGCTCTCCTCCAATTAGTGCCAACTTAGACTACAGCATGTGTCCAGATCTCTGGAGTGGGACAGAAACGCACAACATTCTGACAGTCAGACATGTGAACAGGCAGAGAATAGAAGGATATGAACCATGTTCAGACAAATGGGATACTTAGAATAGCATCATGGTTGGCACAGAAATGATGGGCTGAAGGGCCTGTTCCTGAAATGTACTGTTCTGTTCTGTGAGTCAGAGATGAAAAGTTTACTCAGTGAGGGAGAACTGACCTCATAAATTGGTTTTGGGCAGAATGTTAAAAGTGTCTTATTTTCCCATCAGATATTGGCAATCTACAATGTGTTTAGCCCAGGCTGGTGCTGATTTCAGTCCAAGCAATAATCAGACCACAAATATTGGCCCTAGTATCTGGAGCTGCAATAGACCAATAGTCATCCAGCATCTTTTTCTTAAGTGCCATACAGTGCTTGTGCTGGAAATCAAAACTGCCTTGCATTTATGTAATGCCTTATCACATACAATGAGTTAATGTACTTTGAACCACAATGTACAGTCCTATGGAAGTTGCAGGATAATACCTGGATATTTTCATTATTCCAGTAAATCAGATGTTGAACTTTGAAAGAGAGAAAGAACGTCTCTGAGCAAGTGAGCAAGAAGAAAAGGATAGCGCAAACAGATAAAGAAAATTGTTTGGCAGGCTGACAATAGGTACAGTTTACTGGAAGGAGTGATTCTGACTGTAAAACTATTTGATGGGAGAATTAGCTGAACAGGAAAACACTGAAGGCACAGAAGGATTTTTGTTACTATGTATTGTTACTGTCAATTGTAAACTGGAAGGAGGACAGCATTGAACTCCAAAAGGATATTGAACCTCATTTGCTACTTATCTGCCCATTCCACCAACCTCTCAGTATGGAGAATTGTAAGATGATGCACTTTGGTAGGAAGAATGTTGAAAACAATAGACGACAAAGGGCACAATTCTAAAGGGACTGCAGGAGTAGAGGGAGCTGGTGTAAATGTGGTGTAAATTATTGAAGGTGGCAGGATAGGTGAACAAAGTAGTCAATAAACAATGTCCTTGACTTTACTAATAGGGGCATAGAGTACAAGAGCAAGGAGGTAATGTTGCGTTTGTATAAAATACTTGTCAAATCTTAGCTGGAGAATTGTTACAGTTGTGGGCACCATATTAAAGTAAGATGTGAATGCACCAGAGAGAGAGCGCAGAAATGATTTTCAAGAATGGTTCCAGGAATGAAAATCTTCAATTATGAGGATAGATTGATAAACTGGAGCTGTCCTCTTTGGAGAGAAGAAAGCTGAGAGGAGATCTGAAAAAGAATTTTAAATTCATGAGCAGGCTGTGTAGGATAGGGAGAAGCTGTATCTGTTCATAAAAGGAATGAGAACAAGAGGGCATAGACTTGAAGTGACACGCAAATAAAGCAAAAGTGATGAGAGAAAAATACGGTTTTCACACAGTCAGCAGTTAGGGTCTGGAATGCACTGCTGGGAAATGTGCTGAAGGTGGTTCAGTTGAGGAATTCAAGAGGGACATTGGATGGTTAGTTGAATAGAAATGGTGTGCAGGGAAAAGCGGGGGCGGGGTGGCAGAAGATTGGCACTAGGTGCAGGCACAATGGGCCAAATGGACTCCCTCTGCATAGAAGTTTGTGACTATGTGATTCTATGGTGTTCTGTTTGGAAGTACATAAACCATTGAAAACTATCTCAGATTAAAATAGTGATCCAAACAGAGTGATTCCATCTTCCTTGGTTAAATGTAATTCCAAGAAATGTTTCCCCACATTACACTACATGGTCTTTAACGTTCAAGATGGATAGCAAAGCAATAAGTTCATTTAGGAATTTAAAAGAGAGGGAAATGGAACAATGGGCATTAAGGATATACGGGACGTGGAGAGAATTGAGAATTTGAAACTTGATTTAGTATAGCTATCAAAAATGATGGAGCAGATTCAATCGGCCAAATGGCCTTCTCCTGATCTCGTCCCTTGTACTTTAGAAACCTTCAGATGTAAATGAATGGATAACCTTTACAGTCATATTATTGAGTACACAAGGTGAATATATAATAAGGGCTGGATTAAAGGTAGTTTGAAGAAATGAAGCTCTAAGGCTATGTGAAAAGCACTAAGTAAGACTGTAGGGAGGAAGTGAGGGAACTACTGATTTGATATAGGATCCTTCAAAATATATTCTTTTGAAAGGCATTTACAGAATTAGCAATGAACGTTGCCACAGAAACCAAATCGATAGTAAGGAATTCTTCTTTAGAGTTATAGCAGGAAGCTGATGAGCTTTGGAGAATTGCAATCTCTGAGGGATGAAAATGGAGTTAAAACTTTTAAAATAGTCAACATTTTGAATGTGTAACATGAGACGTTTCATAGCAGAGCCTTTCAATTTTTTGTTGTAGGTCCTATCACTTAGCAGAGATATTGACAGCCTTAAAAGACTCAAAACATTAAATCTCTGAGGGTGCACTTTCCAATGAGCCTGTTTGAACGTAAATAGGGAAAAAGTCTACAAATTAAGAGGAAATCTCAGCCCTACACTTTGGAATTTGTTCTTTGAATCCCGCTGCCTCTCCATCACACTTTTAAGAAATTCATTTTTGATCGAGCTTGAGATGAAGGATTTATGAAGAAAGTTGGGCCTATACCTACTGGGGTTTAGTAGAATAAGAGGTGATTGTAGAGGAGTTGGGTTAATAACAGAGGCACACATGATGATATGTAATAATGACCCAACAGTAATGAGTGAATAGACGGCTCCAATCTTGTGTGAAGAGAGTGGATATAAAAGATCTTGCTGTGAATATAAAGATTTCGCATAAAAAGGCCAAGGTTACTAGTAACATATTTCTGGGAGACTAATAGACCGAAGTCAAGAATATACAAAAATGGTGGCATGGAAAAAAGATCAGAAAGCCAACAGTTGAAGAAAATCTTAAGTTTAAGGAGCATTTGTTGAAATGAAATTATTGAACAGGTAAAGTTAAAAGACACAAAGCAAAGATCATGTGAAAGCATTGAGAGATAGTAGGAACTGCTGATGATGGAGTCAGAGATAACAAGGTGTAGAGCTGGAGGAACACAGCAGGCCAAGCAGCATCAGAGGAGCAGGAAAGCTGACATTTCGGGTCAGGACCCTTCTTCAGAAATGAAGAAGGGTCTCAACCTGAAACATCAGCTTTCCTGCTTCTCTAATGCTGCCTGGCCTGCTGTGTTCCTCCAGCTCCACACTGTGTTATATATGAAAGCATTGATTTGTTTATGAATGATCTGTATACACTGGCAGAAAACTGCACTTATGAAGACACCACAATCAAATCATGGTCAGAGTAGTATAGGAAACATTATCAGGCCTTTTGCAACTTACGGACAATTTAACTATGCTGCTGAAACTGTTTCAAACCATGAGGTAAACAGTACTAAGGAAACAGAACAGAACTGAAACAAGCGGAAAGGGGTAGTCCATGTAATAAAACAGAGTGCAGTCAATTAAGTTTATAAGCTGCTAAGGAGAAAATCTCAGCATGCCAAATCAGGAGAAAGTTTGCCAAACACCATTTTAAAATGGCTCCAGTGTGTGGGCAGAGCAAACCACACAAATGCAAGGACTATCAATCTTGAGGGGGAGCAGGACGCCATAACGGTGGAAAAATCTCATTTAAAGCAGACTCTTCTTTAAAAAAATCCAGACAATAGGATAAAAAAAGTTAAAATCACTAAAGCAACGCTGCATAAAACATGAACAGACCAAATCGTTCATTGGAGAAATAAAGTATGCTGAAGAATATTGCAGCATTAAATTAGAAATGGATAGACCCCACACAGAGTTTAAACTACGTACGGGAGCCAGATCAAACATATTAAATTGCTACCACCATTTATCAAATTACAAGATTCTGGAGGAACTTAATTAAAAATTCAAGGCCACCTCATGGCAAACGCTTAAATATAAAGACTGAGAAATCCTTGAATCACTCCATCCTGTTCAGAATCAAAAATGTTTTCTTCTAAGTTGGGGGTTTCATTAAAGTTGGGATGGATCTGTAGGATTGATAGGATTGCTGCTGAACACATGAATGAATCTCAAAGTGAGCTTTCAAAATTGTTCAAAGTATTGTGGAAAATGAAAGACTGAAAAGGAGTTATCTCACTAGTTACCATATCAACCAGATGGTGTTCAGGTGTGGTTACAATCCCAAAACCCATTGGTTCAATAAGAATCTGTGCGGATTTAATTCGGTTAAATAAACTAGTGGAATGAAGGATCCATCCAATGTCCTCAGCTGATTAAAGTCTAGCAAAGCAAGCTAAGGTAACCTTCTTTGCCAGGCTGGTGTTAACAATGGATTCTGCCAACTATTCCTGGATGAAGTATCCAGATTGCTGCCTACAATTAGATGCTATTCTTTTAACAGATCAACTTTTGGGATTTTGTGCTCTTTCCAAAAAGTTTTAAAAGAAGGCTTTGAGGTTGTAATGTCCCACATGGATCCACAAAACAGAAACATGACTAAAGAGCAGGAGCAGTCTAATGCAGATCTAGCGCTTAATTAAAAATGGGTTTGCCAAACCCAAGATAAAATTTCTTATATCTATCACACAAGCTACATTTGATCACAAACAGCCAAATCTATAAACAGAATTTCCATCACCCAGGAATGTCTCAGAGCTATACAAACTAGAGGATGGTGAATCAAGTGTGCAGGGTTCCTATCAAATTTGGCAGAGGTCAATGTGAGAAAACCTTTGTGGCAGGGTCAACAATGGTGCTGGAACCAGGACCTGAAAAATACTTTTGAAAAAGATTAAATGACTTTTAATCTTTTCAGAAAGGTTGGAACATCATGATCCACATTTACTGGAAGTGGTAATAACAAATGCCTTATCTTCAGAACCGGAGACAGTACTCTTTCAAGTGCAGAAAGACAACGAGCAGAGACCAGTTTATTTTATCTCTGGAACATCAATAGAGGAGGAAATATTCTAGTAAGAAGCTCCAGCAGTAATGTGAGCCAATGAAAATGTTTCTGATTACATGTGGGATTGCAGTTCAAAACTGAAGCTAAGTAGAAGCAAACTGGTCACTCTTCTGAACATGAGAGAATGTGCCAAGATGTCACTTGGAATTCAACATTCCAGCTGAGGCTCATAAGATATGAGTTAGTCAAGAATATGTACAGAAAATGCACCAAACAGCAGCAGATGTGCTCTCAAGTACACCACCAAGTGGAATGGAATAGGAGGCTTTTGACTTCATCACTGAAAAGAAGTTAAAAAAGATAAGACAACACCAAGAACAAGATGAGGAATGTCCTCGTATCTGGAAAGGACAGCCAGGTGACGTAGCTAACAATTCAACACAACAATGGTACTTTAAACAATACAACTCCTCACTGTCATTGATGGCATAGTTACTGGTCTTCAATAGGAGACAGTTAATTTGAGAGCACTTTGACTTCAAAACTTGCACCAGAACCATCTGGGGATTAGGAAGTATTTAGCAAGGGTAGACCATCAGTATGATGGCCAGACATTATCCACTCTAGAGACAGCATGCAAGAATGCATTTATTGAAGTTCAAGCAGAAAATCTTCCTTCGTGTTATTTTTGCAAGATGGGTTGAAGTTAACCTTTTGCAGTATCATAGCAGTTGATTGATTGATTTATTTGTTGTCACGTGTATTTGTTATAAATACAGTGAAAAGTGTTGTGTAATGTTGCTGTTCTCTGGCACCATCTTAAAACACCGGAAATAAACCAGACATAGAGTATAAAAAGGTAGAAGAATAAAGAAACGAAGTTAAAAGTTCAACATTACAGTGCTTCTTAAGTGCTTAGCCAAGGGCCTGGATCTGGACTCTTCCACCCCGACACTGAGACCAACATCAGCACAAAGCAGTCAGCCAGTTTTGAGTCTCTTTGCAGTACTGCTGCTGCAGAACTGTGTCACCATTCTTCAATGCCATCTCGCCTCTACCCATGCCATGAGACAATGTTGGGCTGACCTTGGCAACGCAGCCATTGCTGACACTGCCAGGTCCTGTACTTGGCACTGGACCCAAACTCACCTCCCTCCGCTGCCGCTGTGAGACTGCGTTGGGCCAATCTCAGCAATGCACTGGTCGCTGAAGCTGCCAGGTCCTGCACCAGACCCAAACCTGCCTCCTTCCGCCGCCAATAGGAATATAACTTGACTCCCTCTGCCACCGTTGCAATCAAATCTTGCCTCCAACATGGTGGACACCTCAATGCCGTCCAAGCTCTCCTCAAGGGGGTAAATTAGGGTAAATTTTAAAAAAAAGCAGAGAAAGAAGAAAATAAAAGGAAAAGCAGAAGGAGCGGATGAGCTCCTGGGCTCAGGAGCCTGAATGCTGTGTTGTTATTCAGAATTTGTTCCACACACAGGATCCTGGACAATGCAATGTCAGGCGATGGACCACGTTTGCAAATGAGCATTTTCAAAATTGCACACATGAATATGATTTAATTCATGTTACCATCTCGCTTTGGTATCCTCGAACGATTGGAGAAGCTGACAAAGAGATTTGAACAATGACAGCTGATTGAAGAGAAATGAAAAGCTCCATTTTGCTTTATTAAGTTATTATCCCTTACTACCGCAGAATGGGTTACCACCACCAGAGTCACTAATGGGTGGGAGACTGAGAACACAGCTTCTACCTGTGATCTGTCATACACATTAAAACCTAATATTACAGAGAAGGACCATAAGAAAGTAAAGCTGCAAGAAGAAAAGCAAAGGGGCAACCTAGTACAAAATTTCAACAACAGAAAATGAACATGAGAATAACCAGAGCTGATGTCTGAGAGAGAGTATGGGTAAGAGACCAACAGAAGGAAGTTATAATTAATGAAAACTACACCACATGCAAGATCATATATGTTGACAGAAACCATGGCATCAAAAAGAGGAACCAAATGCATTAATACCAATAAACATGAAACAAACAGAAACTTGTACTTGCTACTCAGAAAAAGAAGAAAGCAGTACAATCACCCTGGAGGAAAGCACTCACCAACTGAAAGAAAACACATCCCAGGACGAGGTAAGAAGCAGATCAAGGAGACTGGACAAAGCACTAGAGAGTAACCCTGCAAAGTCTGAGGCTGTGAGGGGAAATGTATAAAATGTAAATGCGATAACAAAGATCTGGGGAAGATGTAGAATAATGGTGTTAACATAAGAAGCATACATAATGATGATATAACAAGGATGTCAGAGTTGCATGAGTACATAGAAAGATCTGGAAGGGAGAATGTTTGTAAAGTTCTGGCTACGAATAAACACCATATAAAGCAAGAAGTCACATGGCATAGTTTGGGAACCGAACAGTTCTAAACCTAGAATGCACAACAAAACAGAGATCTTATTAAAACACATGACTCTATAATAACATAACTCACCTCTTGACTCCCCAGAGCCTGTCCCACCATCTACAAGGCACAAGTCAGGAGTGTGATGGAATACTCCCCATTTGCCTGGATGGGGGCAGCCCCAAAAGAAACTTGACACCATCTAGGACAAAGCAGTCCGCTCGATCAGCACCACATCCACAGGCATCCGCTCCCACCACTAATGCAGCAGTGTGTACCAGTTACAAGATGCACTGCAGATATTCACCAAGACTCCTCAGACAGTACCTTTCAAACTCGCGACCAGTACCATCTGAATGGATAAGGGAGCAGATAGATGCGAACACCACCCCCTGCAAGTTCCCCTCCATCCTGACTTGGAAATATTCCTTCACTGGTTCTGGGTCAAAATCCTGGAATTCTCTCCCGAACAGCATTGTAGATCAATCTACAGCACATGGGCTGCAGCGGTTCAAGAAGGCGGCTCACCTCCACTGTTTCAAGGTCAACTAGGGGCAGGCAATAAATGCTGGGCCAGGTAGCAACACCTGTGTCCCACGAGCAACTAAAATATATTAAGATCCTGAGGGGACTTGATAGGTCGCATACTGGGAGAATGTTTCTTCTTGTGGCAGAGTCTGGAGCGAAGGAACACAGTTCAGGAATAAGAGGACTCCCTGTAAAACAGAAGCAAGGAGAAATGATTCCATTCAGAGAATTATTTTACGTAGAATGATTTTCTCCAGAAATGAGTGGAAGCTGGGTCATTAAAGCTGAGTTGGATAGAATTTTTATAGACCAGGGCTTGAAGGATTATGGCGAGCCCATTTTCTCTTTATGGAGGGTTGGCACCCAATTTGATTTGATTTACTATTGTCACGTGTACTGAGATACTGAGTGAAAAGTATTGTTTTGTGTGCTAATCAGACAAATCATACCTTACATTACATCAAGGTAACAGAACAGAATGCAGAATATAGTGTTACAGCTACAGAGAAGGTGCAGAGGAAGATCAACTCTAATATAGACATAAGTCCATTCATAAGTGTGATACAGCCGGGAAGAAGCATTTCTTAAGTCTGTTAGTACATGTTTTCAAACTTTTGTACCTTCTGCCCAACGGAACAGGGTGGAAGAGAGAATAACCGGGGTAGGAGGGGTCCTTGATTACTTTGGCTGCTTTCCCAAGGCAGTGGGAAGTATAGACAGAGTCAATGGATGGAAGGCTGGTTTGCTTGGTGGACTGGGCTGTGTTCACAACTCTCTATAATTTTGTGCGGTCTCGGGAAAAACAGTTGCCGTACTGAGCTGTGATGTATCCGGATAGGATGCTTTCTATGATGCAACTATAAAAATTGTGGACATGCTGAATTTCCTTAGCTTTCTGGGTTTTGGTGTGTTTTCTTGACTGTAGTGTCAACATTGATGGACCATTGTTGGTGATATTTACGCCCAGGAACTTGAAGCTGTTGACCGCCTCTACCTCAGCGCCACTGATACAGACAGAGGTGTGCCCTCCACTCTGCCTTCTGACCAGCTTCTTCGTTTTGCTGACATTGTGGGAGAGACTGTTGTCTTACACCATGCCAGTAAACATGCTCTCTCTTTCCTGTACTCTGTCTCATCGTTGTTTGAGATTTGAACCACTACAGTGGTGTCTTCCGCAAATTTGTAAATGGAGTTGGAGCTGAATTTGCTCA
>NC_063354.1:2276653-2303661 GCF_021869965.1 Rhincodon typus | reverse complement strand
GGTGTCTTCCGCAAATTTGTAAATGGAGTTGGAGCTGAATTTGCTCACACAGCTGAGAGTGTATAAGGAGTATAGTAAGGGGTTCAGTATGCAGCCTTGCGGGGCACTGGTGTTGAGAATTATCTTCTGATTGTGGCCTGAATCAGGAAGTAAAGGAACCAGTTGCAGAGGGGGAGTAGAGTCATAGTTCTTGGAATTTGGAGACGAATTTTGTTGGAATTTGTGGTATTGAAGGTGGAACTGAAGTCAATAAATAGGAACCTAATGTAAGTGTCATTGTTATCCAGATGTTCCAAGTATGAATGTAGGGCCTGGGAGACGGCATCTGCTGTGGACCTATTGCTACGGTAGGTGAATTGTAGTGGATGAAGACAATCTGGGAGGCTGGAGTTGATGTGTGCCGTTACTAAACTCTTGAAGTTCTTCATAATGATGGATGTCAGAGCCACTGGATGGTAGTCATTAAGGCTCGCTGCCTGGTTTTCCTTTGGTACCAGGATGGTGATGGTCTTCTTGAAGCAGGTGGGAATCTCACATTGTAGTAAGGAGGGGTTAAAGATGTCTGCGCATACTTCTACCACCTGGCCCAAATAAGATCTGAGCACATCCATTGGGTTTCCTCTCGAGAGGGCAAATCTGACGTCTGCAGTGGTGACTGTGGGTACAAGTGCAACCAGGCTGCTGGGGCAGGTGACATCATTACACTGACCTTCTGGTCAAAATAAGCATAGAATGCATTGAGCTCACTGGGGAGGGATGTATTGTTGTCAGAGATTCTACTGGACTTGGCTTTGCAGCCCCTTATATCATGAAAGTCTCGCCACAGTCGATGTGTGTTTGTGTGGTTAGTCTGGGACTCTAGTCTGGTAATGTCTGTTGGTATCCCTGATGGTTTTGTGAAGATTGTACCTAAACTTCCCATACAGGTCAGGGTCACCCAACTTGAATGCCTCAGACCCGGACTTCAGTAGGCAGTGGATTTTCCGGTTCATCCATGGTTTCTGGTTGGGGAACACCTGGATTAAATTCTTTGGCACACAGTCCTCTACACATTTACTAATTAAGTCAGTTCAGCCATTATCTTATTGAATAATGGAGCAGGCTTGAATGCCTCAAATGTGGGCAGTGTGGTAGAAGTTGTTTATTTGGACTTTAGTGAAACTTTTGACAAGGTTCCACATGGTAAACTGATTAGTAAAGTTAGGTTGCATGGGAATCAGGGACAGCTTGCCAACTGGATACAAAATTGGCTCGAAGGTAGGGGACTGAGGGTTGTTTTTTAGACTGAAGGCCTGTGACCAGTGCTGTTCCACAGGGATCTGTTCTGGGTCCACTATTGTTTGTTTCAGATACTGTCAATACAAATGGGTATGGGAGCTTCATGCGTGTACCACTGGACTGGGAAATCAAAGGCCCTGACTCATAATATACACTTGAACAAAATAAGCAAATGGGGATTTTATGTTCAGTTAAATTAAACACATTTGGAATAAAAAACAACGAAGGTCAGTAATTATGACTATGAATTGTTAAAAGAAAAACACAAGCAATTCACCTATATTATTTAGGTAAGAAAATCTGCCAAACTTTCCCAGTTGCTGCATATGTGACTTCAGTAATGTGGATGAAATTTAATGGTCCTTTTTGTTAGCCAGGCAAGATGCTCAGTGGTATTCAAGAAGGTGGTTCACCACCACCTTCTCAGGGGCAGTTAGGGATGGGCAACAAATGCTGGCTCAGCGAGGAATGCTCACATTTGTAAATGAATTTTGAAACCATTGAACACGCGGTGACTCGTTGGGCTCAATCATGCACTAGAGGATAGCTTTGTGAGAGGGGAGATGAGTGGGAAGGACAATACCCAGCTCTGCTCTGACTGATCTCTCTGAGCAGAAGCCTGAAAACAGGCTCCTTGGCCCATTATGTTGCACATAATGGGAAAAGGGGAAACAAAGCATAGACAAAGTTCTCAATGATAGGAACACATAAATAAATATAGGCCAGATGTTACACCACAATCTAGAGAATTACATTCAACAGCACCTTATTAATATACAATATGTGTAGATGTATAACAAATCAGAGAATGTCAGGGACAGATTATTTCATTTTGAATAATCTTTCACCTGCTGCCTCATTTGGGACTTGAAAGCTCACGTACCCCAAAGGCCTCTGACAACAGAGCTGCGCCATCATTCTCCAGACGATTTCTGCCTGCCACAAAAACTTTCAGAGCTAACGGCTGTCCCCTGGCACTTGATTCCTTATGACACTCTTTTAAAGCTTTGGCTAAAATCTGCAAAAGAAGAAAGGGAAGAAGGAAAATGCTTAATGATGTACAACTGAAGCATGAGTGGGATATTTTTACAACTTTTTGAAGCCGGCCAGCTGTTTGAGCAATTGTAGCCATGTTTATTGTAGTTCACTTTAGAAGCTTTGGGATGAATAAAGTGTGCCAAGCTCATGTAGCTGGATTTGTCACAAATTTGTGGAGATGCCACTGTATCTAAGACCTATGCAGGGGCTGGTGTTCCAGAGCTATCTGAATTGTTACAAGGAGCACCCTTATGAAAGGGAAGGGAGAGTTGGAGCTTTAAGTTAGATGGTTAAGACTAATGTCTACCTGTGTTTAACATGAAAAACATATCAACGACATTTCATAGAAACCAATAAATTTCTAACAGGACTGGACAGGTAAATACAGGAAGGATGTTCCAGATAAGCAGGGAGTCCCAAAACCAGGGTTGTTGTTTGATGATATGGGGTAGGCCATTTAGGACTAAGATGGAGAAATGTCTTAACCCAGAGAGTGATGAGCCCATAGAATTCTCTGCCACAGAAACTGGCTGAAGCCAAAACATTGAATGTTTTCAAGAAGGAGGTAAAGTTCCTAGAGCTAAAGCAATCAAAGTGTATGGGAGGAAAGCAAGAACAGGATAGTAGCCATGATCATGTTGAATGGCAGAGCAGGTTCCAACTGCTGCTCCTTTTTTCTATGTTTCTATGTCTCTGTGTCAAAGAAACAAATGAATGCTTAATGGGTTAGTATAAGAATATTTGTCCTACAGCCCTCTGGGACTGCTGTGCTCCTCTAGTTCCAGCCTTTTAAATAACCCCTATTTTAACTATTCAAACACTGGGGCCTGCACTTTTAGCTGCCTGATCCCCAAGCTCTGAAAGTCTGTCTGCCTCTCTTTCCTCTTGTAAGATGTTCTTTTAAGGCTCCCTCTCTGAATGAGCTGTATCCTATTCTAGGACCTGTTTGAGGTTTGTTATCAGGTTTTGTCCAGTACAGCTTCTGTGAGGTGGCTTAACAGGACAACATATGACATCAAAAACTGTCATCCCCAAGAACATTGCTGATTTCTCACTGCAGCAGAAGATCTATGTTTCTGCACTCCTGTTCTCTGGAGCTCTCTCCCAAAGTCCTCTGCATGTTTACCTTCCAAACTCCTGTTGGAGGAATTCTCCTGAAAATGACTTCAGTTCTGCTTTGGCAATCTCACTTTACCTGTGACCATCTGTCCCTCTTTGGATGTGCTCAGAGCTTCCTCTAACAGTCTGAACACAAATTATTCACAGACTTAATCGAGAGGCAAATTCAAAGCACAGTGGCCTGGAGCCCTCCAGACACAGCAGAGCTTTCTCCTGACTACTTATCTCAGAGATGCTAATGCATCATGGTGTTTAGGCTTGTGACTGTCTCAACACACAAGATCCAGCTGCTCCAATCCACAAACTTCAATTAAAATAATTTCTATGTAATTATCTCTGAAAATGTGAACATGGTTGTAAAGTGCAATTGAATTTTTAATAAGTACTTTCTGTGCTGAGGTAAATTAACCCAGCAGAGGTGTGTTTGAATTGAAAGAGAGATCCATTGACTAGTGTCAAAATCTTAGTCTACTAGCTGAACATCTTGGTATGAAATACAGTGCTCACAGAACCAATCAGTGCACAGAGCTGTTCAAGTCGAGTCATAGAATCATAGAGCTGTACAGCAAGGAAAAAGACTCTTTGGTACAACCTGTCCATGCTGACCAGATATGTTAAATTAATCTAGTCCCATTTGCCAGTATTTGCCCCACATCCTTCTAAACTGTTCCTATTCATATACCCACCCAGATGCCTTTTAAATGTTGTAATTGTACCAGCCTCCACCACTTCCTCTGGCAGTTCATTCCAAACACACACCACTCTCTGCATGAAAAGGTTGCCCCTTTGGTCCTTTTTAAATCTTTCCCCTCTTACCTTAAACTTATGCCCTCTAGTTTTGGACTCCCCTATCCTGGGGAAAAGACCTTGGCTATAGACCCTATACATGCCCCTCAATTTTATAAACCTCTATAAGATCACCCCTCAGCCTCCAACGCTCCAGAGAAAATAGTACCAGCCTATTCAGCCTCTCCCTATAGCTCAAACCATCCAATCCTGGCAACATCATTGTAAATCTTTTCTGAACCCTTTCAAGTTTCACAATTATGATCACTATTCCCAAAATGATCCCCCACAGAAACTTCAATCACCTGTCTCAGCTACAAAGTCTAGTATGGCCCTTCCCAGTTGGATTATGTACAAACTGTTTCAAGAAACCCTCCTTGATTACACCTTTCTTATTCCTGAATTCTACCTTCAGGGTGACCAGAATTTAATGCAATACTCCAAAAGTGGCCTAACCAATGTCTTGTACAGCCGCAACAGGACCTCCCAACTTCTATACACAATGCACTGATCAATAAAGGGAAGCATACTAAATGCTTTCTTCACTACTTTTGGTTCCACTTTTAAGCAACAACGAACCTGCACCTCAACATCTCTTTGTTCGGTAACACTCCCCAGGACCCTACCATTAAGTGTATACGTCCTGCAGGTCTGTAGATCACCTAAATGCCTGAAGCTTTGCTCCGTACAGTTAGCTTAGTGGCTGATTCCCTCCATTTTTGCTCCATGTAGTGACAGAGCCCAGTGAAATTTCAGAACAGAAAGCAGAGTAGGAAACAATTGGATTGGTGGCTTAGATAAGATCACTGTTCTCAGATGGAGTGTTAAAGGTCTTGTAAATCTCACAGAACATACCCTTTTGGAAATTCATGTTATCATTCCTACACAGCTACACAAAAAAGGATCTAAAGCATTAGTGTGGAGGTAATGGAACATTATAAATCTGTATGTACTGAATAATGAGCAAATGAACAGTTATGCCCTGACTACAGTTTGAGTAGGACATCAATTAGTACCTGGGAAGTCATATGTTAAACCACTGATTATTGGTGAACTCTAGTTCCCCAACATTGACTGGGACTCCCTTAGTGTCTGATTGGGCAGAATTTGTCAGATGCATCCAGGAGGGTTTCTTGAAACAGTTTGTACATAATCCAACTGGGAAGGGCCGTACCAGACCTTGTAGCTGAGACAGGTGATTGAAGTTTCTGTGGGGGATCATTTTGGGAATAGTGATCATAATTCTGTATGCTTTAAGATTGCTATGGATAAGGATAAGACTGGTCCTTGGGTGTCAGTGCTAAACTGGGGGAAGGCTAATTATTACAGTATTAGGCAGGAACTGGAGATATTCAATTCAGGAGATGGCTGTTTGAGAGTAAATCCACATCTGACATATGGGAGCCTTTTAAAGGTCAGTTGATCAGAGTTCAGGACCAGCATGTTCACAAGAGGATGAAAGATAAGGATGGTAAGATTTGGGAACCCAAGCCAATATCAAGCATATGTAAGGTTTAGAAAACTGAAATCAGACAAGGCTCTTGAGGAATATAAAAGAAGCAGAAAAAAAATTAAGGTATTAGGAAGGCTAAAAAGGGACCATAAAATGTCCTTGGCAACTAGAATCAAGGAGAATTCCAAGGCATTTTATAGGTATATCAGGAGCAAGAGAGTAGCTAAGGAAAGAGTACATCCACTCAAGGACAAAGGAGGGAATTTATGCATGGTCCTACAGAAAGTGGATAAGGTCCTTAATGAGTATTTGCATCGGTATTCACCGAGGAAAAGGGCATGGATATGGTAAGATTCAGGAGGGATATGTTGATACACTAGGGCATGTTAATATTAAGAAGGAGGTGGTGTTGGGTGTCTTGAAGAACATTAAGTTAGAAATAGGTCTCTTGTGGTAGGCTGGTCCAGAAGATTAAGTTAAATGGAATTCATGGTGAGTTGTTAAGTTGGATACAAAATTGGCTCGGTCATAGAAGATAGAGGGTAGTTGTGGAAATGTGTTTTTCTGCCTGGAGCTCTGTGACCAGTGGTGATCTGCAAAGGTCATTGCTGGGACCTCTGTTGTTTGTAATATATATCAAATGCAAGAGGAAAGTATACAGTGAATAGTAGGATCTTTAGGAGTATTGATTTATAGAGGGATCTTTGGGTATAAGCCCATAGCTCCCTGAAAGTGGCAACACAAGTGGATAAGGTGGTAAAGAAGACATATGATATGCTTGCCTTCATCAGCCAGGGCATCGAGTATAAAATTTGGCAAGACACGTTGCAACTATATAAAACTTTTAAAGTTAGGCCAGTTCTGGTTGCCACACCATAGGATGGATGTGGAGGCTTTGGAGAAGGTGCAAGTTTACCAGGATGTTGTCTGGATTGGAGTGTATTAGCTATAAAGCAGAAGTTGGACAAACTCAGATTGTCTTCACTACAGCATCGGAGGGGTGACCTGATAGAATATAAAATTATGTGAGGCATGAATAGAATGGGGGAATCTTTTTCCCCAGGGTTGAAGTGCCAAAGACTAGGGGTCATAGGTTTAAGGTGAGGGGAAAAATTTAAAGGAGTGTGCAAAGCAAGTTTACACAGAGAGTGGTAGGTGCCCAGAATATGCTGCCAGGGGAGGCAGTAGTTGCAGAAATGATAGCACTGTTTAAGAGGGATTTAGGCAGACACATGAAGTGACAGGGAATAGGCAGATATGGACCACTTGGAGGCAGATGGCGTTAGTTTAGAAAGGCATCATGGTTGGTACAGTCATGGTGGGCTGAAGGACTTTTCCTGTGCTGTTTTATGTTCCAGAGAATTGATGTGGAAGCATTGGCTCACAGAGAGGCTCACAACAGAGAACAAGACTGGCCTTTGGTTTTGGAATTAAAGAGCTCAATCCTTTCATATTTTGACAAAGGGTCATTTTTGTTGACTTTCACAAAGGCTTCCTCTCCATGTGACCTAATGGGTTTTCTCACTCAATGGTCCCAAACTCCCCTCATTAACTCCTCACGATGCCCGTACGGTGCCCCTCCCATCTGATACTCGCCTGATTCTCCCACTTGCTGGAGCCAGACATTTTCACAATTTGGGATTTCCAGAGTTCCCTGACACCACCACACTTTTTAAAAAACATTGCGGTGGACCCAGACAAGCTCTGCCTGTCTGGAGCTACCCTGAGATTTGCCTAAGACATGGCAGCTAAGGGGAAAATGGTGGCCCTGCATATGGAGCGTAGCAGTGTGAGCAGATAGTTCAACACCACCTTCTCAGGAGTAATGAGGGATGGGCAATAAACAGTGACCCATCCAGTGAAGCCCACATCCTCAAAGTGTGTGTTAATATAGTAAAAAGCTGCAATCAACTTTGACTGTTTTTCTTTCTGGGGAGTGGACAAGGTTCCTATTCTTCTTCTGTAGCACATCCCAGTCAGACCCTGATCCTCAGACTGCTCACAGTCAAACATTGATTAGAGGTCATCAACCGGTGTGATATCCGACTTCACTTGGGAGAGACGGGATGAGCTGGACACGTGTTAAATGCAGCAACTGGTAAAGTGGAAGAGCAATTAGCTTCATGCTAAAAAATAAAATGAATGTGCAAGTAACTCCCCCTCCCCCAATTGAAAAGCTCTAAAGGGTCACCAATAGGTTGTTAAAAACAACAACATGACTTAATGAACAACTTTTACTGCTGTAACTAATCAGAACCCACATGTAGCTGTCACTAGTAATTTATCAGGAACTCCTTATTTCCTCAAGATGTTTGTTACATGGTACCGACTGAGCCACGGACTCCCCGTCTCCCTGCACAAAACATCATCTTGTGTCATGTCTACTTTCCCTCAGCTTCTGGTCTTAGGCTGGGTGCGAAGGCTGGGGATGTGGCAGTGTGGCCTCCAGGGTGCAGAAGGAGCAGAATGGAAGAGTGGAGAGTTGCAACTTGCTAGGACTGACTGGTGGGTCTCGGATATCCATGGGTGGGGTGTGCTGAGAGGGAGAATGGAGCCAGGGAGTCTGTGGGGGAACTGGAAAAGTGCACTTGGGTCTAGAAGGGGACAGAGGGATGCAGAGAGCTGTTCCCTTACAGCAATGTGACCAAAGGGGGTTGAGAGATAATTCAGCATGGTTTTGTGATTCAGTTTACTGCCAGATCCATGTAAACCAGACTGATCTCAAGTTCAATCCCTGAATGAATTCCTCATTAGTGAAGGCTTTGGATGGCCTCAGCACCGGAGAGAGAGACAGAGAGAGAGAGAGATTTAGGGGATGGAGAGAAAAGAGAAACAGATGGGCAGACAGACAACCAGAGAGTGACAGGGGGAGAAAGACAGACAGATAAACTAACAGGCAGACATAGAATACGTGTGGAAAAGGAGAGACAGATATGGAGAGAGAGAGACAGAGAGAGAGAGAGAGAGACAGGGGGGTGGAGGTGGGGTGTGTGGGGAAAGACGGAGAGAGTGAGCTTTCCTGGAAAACATAGGATGTTCGGACATTGGGTGAAGGTTGGGTCAAAAATGAATTGGTTGCTATGTCCTTGTAGGCCAACATAATATCTTAGCTGAGATATTCAATGTGAGCAGGAGGCTGTTGCATGGTGAGGCTATTAGCATGTGTAGAATTGTACACTGGGGAAAATAAAACTGCTGCAGCTTCACAGAAGATCCAGTGAACACGAGGTAGTATTGGAAATTAGCAAAAAAGAAAAATCCAAATGTTACAGCATTTCAATTCAGGCTATAGATAGGACGGAGTTCTTCCTCACATGCAGTCACAAACACCAAGATTACAGAGTGACAGCAGAAATCAGGCTGTCCACAATTGCAGGAAAGCCTTTCACTATCTTGCAAACAGAGAGACATACTCTGTCAGCTAAAAAAAAATATATTCTGACAGCCCCTGAATATTTCATAAGGCAGTCGAGCAGTTCTGTATGTAGAGCGGAACACAGTGAAAGCAGAATCAGATCAAATCCAATATAACACAATGAGCTTAAAACGTTAAGGACACTGAAACTGAGATTTCAAAGGCTTCTTTTTATTTGCAGTTCTATAGATGGAGACATTTTTATTTTTGTCCCATGGTGATGGTGGCTCTGAAAGAATATTTGATTGAACGCCATTCACAATCTGCTCACCTCACAAATCAGTGTTGGAGAGACCATGCACAGAGTGCAAATTCAGGGCCATCAATCCATAAGCAAAGAGGCCAGTCACTGGCAGAAATCGTCAGCAACCAAATGGGGAGTTTTCTGTACATTGCATGTTCCACACACTCAGGTTGTCAACCCTGTTTGAATCTATTCCTGGAGGTTTCATCACACATCTCCAAGACGCATCATCTGCGACAGTGCCTGTATCCCATCTCCAAATTTTACGACAGAAGTTTTCAAAATGAAACAAAGCAAAAACTCAGTACTTTCTTTAATCCCGAGTAAGTGGAGACATTCCCTGGAATTTTAATGTATTTTTTTGTTGAGTCACTGAGATTCCAGGACAGTGAATTAGCCACTCCAGTGTACACACTCAGCATGGACTTCACCGCACACCATTCAGGCAGACCTGCAGTCAGGAACATAAGAACATAAGAACTAGGAGCAGGAGTAGGTTGTCCGGCCCTTTGAGCCTGCTCCACCATTCAATAAGATCATGGCTGATCTTTTCATGGACTCAAATCCACTTACCCGCGTTCTCACCATATCCCTTAATTCCTTTATTGTTCAAAAAAAATCTACCTTATCTTTAAAAACGTTTACTGAAGTAGCGTCAACTACTTCACTGGGTAAGGAATTCCATAGATTAACAACCCTCTAGGTGAAGAAGTTCCCTCTCAATTCAGTCCTAAATCTGCTCCCTCTAATCTTGAGGCTATGCCCTCTTGTCCTAGCTTCACCTGCCAGTGGAAACATCCTCTCTACTTCTATCTTATCTATTTCCTTCATAATTTTATATGTTTCTATAAGATCCCCCCTCAATCTTCTGAATTCCAATGAATATAATCCCAATCTACTCAGGAAACTGGAGCTCTGGGGCCTAAACAATTACAGGCAGGAGTGAGCCTGTGAGGGGAGCTTGGGGAAAAGTGACCAGCTGCAACAACTGCCCACAGTGATTCTGTGAAGCCTTCAGGAGCTCTTGCCCTTTATGACTCCACATTTCATCAGTTTTCAGAACCTGTTATTGAGTGGTCTACGATAGACCGGCTAGGGAGCACTGATTGGAAAGCTGATTACTCAGAGACACTTGGTTGGAGCTAGTGTACTGCAAGCTCTGACTTATATGGTTTCAATGCAATTTAAAAATCCAATATGTAATGGCACGGGGCCACATGTCAGTCCTGAGATGAAGCGGTAACTTTCTCAGGCAGCCTGGTCTATCAAATTGGTCATTGCTGCTCCCGGTTAATGGATGCAAGGCAGGAACAGAGTGTTGAATTTATGTCCCTAGTGAACACCATATTGTCCAACTGATGTATAGGATGAAGGGACTTGCATTTCTGTGGCATCCTTAAACTATAACAACAAGGTCTCAAAAACGGCAATGAGTTAACATTTGTGTAACATTGGATGAGCGACAAATATTGTCCCACTACCAGGAAGGACTTCTCTGCTTGTCTTCGTTCTCCTGAGGAGGGCAGATGGAGTCATCTCGGGCAGTGCTGCATTCTCTCAGTAGTGCGTAGTGACTATCAGCCTGGGGGATTCTGTACTCAAGGCTCTGGAGTCAGACTCAAATGCACAACCTATGGACTCAGAAATAAGAGGACTACCCATTGTCCCATTCAGGTAAGAGTGTAAAATGTCAGCTTAAATGTGCGCGCCATTTATAACCAATTTTGTGCTGTGCAGCACCAACCCTTGGGAAAGGATTAGCAAGAAAACTCACAAACAAGACAATAACCCAGGAGCAAAATCCAATCAGTCCCTGCACACCAAATCCAACACTGTTCTTATGTCCAACCCAACATGTCCTATTTTGTGCTCATTATAAATTAATCCAATTACTCATGGAGTTTAGTAGAATGAGAGGGGTTCTCATATAAATCTATAAAATTCTAACACGACTGGGCAGGTTTGATGCAGGAAGGTGGGGGTGTTCAGAACCAGGGTTCATAGTTTAAGGATAAGGGTAAACTTTATAGGACCTAGATGAGGTGGAATTTCTTCACGCAGAGACTGGTGAGCCTGTGGAATTCAATACCTTAGAAAGTGGTTGAGACCAAAACGTTATGTGTTTTCAAGAAGGAGGCAAATATAGCTCTTGGGGATAATGGAGAGGGATTAGAGTATTTGAGCTTGATGATCAGCCATGATCATATTCAATAGTGGAGCAGGTTCGAGATTTGAATAGTCTATTCCCACTCCTGCTCATATCTTCCATGTTTGTGTGTTTATATGAATCAGTTCCTGTTGCATTTGGTAACTCCTGATTGATGGCAATGTCCAAGAGTGAAGGGTTCACTGGGTGCAGCTTGTGGTTTCTGCACTTTATTACTACATCCTTTCTTGCTACATGTTTTACAATTCATTCTGAGGATTTTTAAGGTTCTGGGGCCACCACTGGCAAGACCACAATCTTTTCCTTGTCTTACTGAATTGAGTCACTTATTATCCCTCTGCAAAGGACAATTTATTTTTTCTTTGTTCGTTCTCAGGATGAGGGCATTGCTGGCTAGGCCAGCATTTATTGCCCATCCGTAATTGCTCAGAGGGCAGTTTAGAGAACCATACTGTTGCGGGTCTGGAGTCACATGTAGGCCAGACCAGGTAAGGACGGCAGTTTAGTTCCCTAAAGGACATTAGCGAACCAGATGGGTTTTTCCCAACAATCGGCAATGGATTCACAGCCATCGTTAGATTCTTAATTCCAGATATTTATTGAATTCAAATTCCACCATCTGCCATGGCGGGAATTGAACCCGGTTCCCCAGAACATTCCCTGGGTCTCTGGATTAACAGTCCAGCGATGATATCACTAGGCCATCGCCTCCCCTAATTTTAACATATTGGTACAAGATTGGAGTCAGAGATAGGCCCAGACCTATGGAAAGCAGAGATTATCTCCCAGTTGGGTTTTTAACTACAATCTAATGGTTATTTTTATTGTGTTTCCAGGTTTCTAAAATCTGAATTTAAATTCTCTATTTACCTCGACTGGAATTTGAGATCACATTGTTTGAATTATGAGTCCAGATTTGTATGTTATTGGTCTGATAACTTAGACATGACACAATCATATTCATTACCCAAAATTCCTCTCTATTCATCATTTAAAACCACAGGCATGTCCCACTTCGCCAATTTAAGTCAATGTTACCTTCTCCTCTTGGCTCAGTGATCAGAAACTCAGAGCTCTGTTCCGGAAATTCATCTTCAGCACAGAAACTACATTCTCACACAGAGTAAAAACTGTTTGATTGCACACTCACACTGTGGTTTGCACAGTTAACTGGGTCACACAGATGTACACATGGTAAATTTAGCTTCTGTGATTTTTAGTTATAATCATCTTGTGAAGGAGAACCCACCCAATTATTATAAATTATCAACTGCTTCCACAGAACATTGTCATATTATAAATAACAACTGAATAATCTCAAGATCTTCTAAAGTTTAAAGGTCATTTTAAAGAGGCCATTTTCTTTAATTGACATTATTGATGCTTGCATCCCTGTGAATGCAGCACCAATCTGCAAATTATCCACCCACACATTAAACACCCACACATTAAGAACACTGGCAATATCAAGGATGTGAAAGACCATTCAAGATACTGACACAGCCCTTGAGAAATCTAACTCTCTCATCATACCTTACTCCTGAACTTTGAACAGACCAAACTTGTTGTTTCAACTACTAGCCTAGCAGATTAAGTGGGCATATATTTTATATCAGAACTCATGAGAGGAGGTTGTTTTGTGGTGTGCACTGCCAGACAGACATCTTCCTGCATTCTCTGGCTCAAAAAGACTTTTGTGCCGTAATTTGCTGGAAACACTAACCAGACCTTCTTCAAGAACGCATTCAACTTAAAAAAGCAAATATTTAAAATACAAAGACTATCTGTGATTGACAACTTTCAGAAATTGGCCAAACGCTGCCTACCAGCATTTCACAAGGCATGGAAAACTTGACATACACAGTGTAATGTCTTCAATACACATACAGCAGACCACACAATAAAACACCCCTACAAAATGTTGAACTGTAGATATACTTATAGATTCAGAGCCATTGCATCTGAATTAGAGGGCAGCACAGTAGCTCAGTGGTTAGCACTGCTGCCTCACAGTGCCAGGGACCCGGGTTCGATTCCACCCTTGGGCAACTGTCTGTGTGGAGTTTGCACATTCTCCCTGTGTCTGTGTGGGTTTCCTCCGGGTGCTCAGTTTTCCTCCCACAGTCCAAAGATGTGCAGGCTAGGTGGATTGGCCATGCTAAATTGCCCATAGAGTTGAGGGATGTGTAGATTAGGTGGGTTATAGGGGGATGGGTTGGTGTGGACTTGTTGGGCCAAAGGGCCTGTTTCCACACTGTAGGGATTCTATGAATATGCCCCACAATCTTTGAAAATAATCATGCCAGGGACCTCTTGAGATTAAAGTGTAACTGATCTCATCTGATCAAATCAAAGTCTTCTCCATTTGTATAAAATAGCTTACTCATGAAACAATCACAATATGTAAGAAAATACCATTTTGGACAGCGTTTTTTTGCAACAATCTTTATCATGGGTGTGACTTTTAGATTTTCCGAAGAAAGATGTTGTCATAGTGACAGGGTAGTAGCAGGTAAAGAAAACAAGAAAGCCAGAGCCAACAGCACAGCTGCTGGAACTTTCAGACACTTGTGAGAATGAAATAAACACAGAAATTGTTGCAGAAACTCAGCAGGTCTGGCAACATCTATGGAGTGAAAGCAAAGTTAACGTTTCAAGTCCAGTGACCCTTCTTCACAACTTGAGAGCGTGATACTGATTTTATTTAAGGAAAGAAGCAGGGTATTGACGATTGTAAGTTTATTTGTAACTGCATGCTAATTCAACATAGAAGGGGAGCAGGTTGCTAATGTTTGTTACCTTATCAATATTACAGAGTTAAAAGGAGGGCTGTCAACCTGTCTCTTCCACGAATTCAGGCCAAACCTCAGATTTTTAAAAGCTGAATTTATATTTTCAATGTACCCTTGCAGGAATTTGAGCTCATATTGTCTGAATCAAAGAAAAAAGCACAAGGGGGTAGTTTGCAAGTTTATTACAACGGTACAGTGATGCAATGGGCTATTGAAGGCTAATAGTATGTACAATGAGATTTGAGGACCGAGAAAGAAACAGAAAAGGAATCTGGATGAAGTAGACTGAAATCAGGGAAGGAGAAGCTAGCTTGAGAGAGAGAGAGAGTACTTAGAATCTTCAACAATCCATGAACTACAGCAATGAGAGTCTATAGTTTAAACCGCTCCCTTTCTTACCAAGGGAAATTGATTGGCATCACATGAACAACGAACAGATTATAGCTCACCTCCAGCTGAGAAGCCATCTCCAGATAACTGCTGGGTTCTTAATGCTAGAGGTGGGAGGGTGGCCCCACTATTTGACTGGAAAATTCCAGTTGGAATTTGATCACAGGTCTTAATTGACCTCTTAACTGAGTTAACAAGCTTTACCTGCTGCCTGTGGGAAGGTAACTGTTCCAAACACAGCTCCAGGAAAATAGCCAGGAATCAGAGCATTGGCAGTGAGCTGGCAGGCCAGCTGGTGTTGGGAAATTCTGCCCCTACCTGTTTCTTCCTCCTTCCATATCAACACAAAAATTATGTTCATGATCTGAATGGGCTGTTTGACCATCTTAGACTTATCTTTGTGTTACAGGTACATTTTAACAACAGTGGGGGGTAGGTTGTGGCGGTGGTGGGTGGATGAGAGGAGTTGGTGTGATGTTTGAGGTGTAGCTTGCATACACCATTGTAGAATATTCACTTTGAAAAGAGCACAAATCCTGTCATCTTGACAATTTATATGTTGTCATGGCATTTGGAGCTGGCCACATGTATGTGCTCATGCTTCACCAGCTATTCCTGAGAAAGCAATGATAGTGACATAGTAGACGTTGTTACTACACTTGTCACTGTCTCATCTGCTGAGCTGACATCGGCATTTACTAAATTGGAGGGAGTGCTAGAAAATGCACTGAAAAATAAATCAGGTAGCTTTCTCTTTCAGACAGAAGCCTGCCCTTGGAAAACAAACAAGACTGTTTTGTTTCATTTCCTCCTTCTCATGCAGAATTGAGGGCTCTTTTCCATTGGCTGGTGTTCCTTAAAGGGACTATAAGGATTGGCCGTTCCTGGGTTTCAAACAGCATTTTGAGTAAAAGTGCAGTGGCCACAGATGAAGCCAGATTAAAGATATCATAAATATAATCCAGGGCTGTAAATGTAACAGTCTTCTGCTTTGTACTTGAATTGGTTCCCAGTGAGTCCTACGTGCTGCTAGCTTTGTTCTCTTGTCATTACTGTACACCTTCAGTCTGTTCTCACGGCTTGACCTTTGTTATTTGAATCTCACAGCAAACACCTTAATTAGAGGTAAAAAGTAAATTTGCATTCTCCTTGGCTTTCAGGGAAAGCAATTGGAATCTTTTCACTCTTTTGTCAAAGGCAGCCTGTGTGTTCCCCAACATCCCTCCCTCACCTCATTAGCAACTGCTCCCAGAGGGTCAGTGAATTGTATTTAGTGAAAAAAAAACGCAAAAGATGAACAGTAAATGACTGGGATTGTAGCTACAACAGGTGCTTACAGATCTTGATCACAATTTATTCCGATTCCCTGCTGTGTGGGATTATATTGCATCAACACTTAAATCTGCAGTATAGTTTATTTTGACAGTATTCCAAACTGTAGAGAAATAAAATGCATAAAGCATCTTTTCTGCATTGAGTTCTGAGTGATTACTGTCCTGCGGTTCCCAGTCCCACCGTATGATGGCACCACAGATCACACTGTACCCTCTCACAGCACACCAGCCTGATAGAACAGTGAAAGGTCAACATTGCAGCAACAGCAGTTACTACAACCTCCTTTCCAATTCAGAAAGGCAATATATCCAAATTCAGCCCATTAAAGTGGTACTCAAAGCAGTTCAAGCCAACTCAATGTCATTGCTTCCTTTTCTTTTTCTGATTCCTCCTTCCCTTCTGGCAGGATGACCAACTGCCTCCGATTTTAGATAGTTCCTAACCAATCTGTTCAGAGATGTAATTACACATTCTGCAGCAAGTGGGACTTGAACCTTGGCCTCCTGGCTCAGCAGTATAGACATCACTAGAGCCCTCTACCCCTCTTTTAAGAGATTGTCTCTTTCATTTATTAAGTAATCCAGACAGTGCTAAAATACACAAGAAAACAACTTAAGATCATTAGACAGCTCTGCTATGTGGTACATTTGTGTGTATTACAAGCCAAATATATGAATATGAATAGAAATTGCTGGGGAAACTCTGTGGAGAGAAAAGTTCACCTGGACCATCTCTGATACCTCTCTCCTCTTCCTGGACCTCTCTATTTCCATCTCTGGCAACCACCTGGAAACCGATATCCATTTCAAGCCTACCTACACCCACAGTTATCTTGAGTACACCTCCTCTCACCCACCTTCCTGCAAAAAGGTCATCCCCTATTCCCAATTCCTTCACCTCCGCCGCATCTGCTCCCAAGATGAGGCATTCCACTCCCGGATATCCCAGATGTCCTTGTTTTTCAAGGACCGCAACTTCCCCCACTCAGTGGTCGAAAATGCCCTCGACCGTGTCTCTCCCATTTCCCGCAACTCATCCCTCACACCCCCTCCCCACAATAATAACCAAAACAGAAGCCCCCTCGTCCTCACGTACCACCCCACCAACCCCCGGATCCAACGCATCATTCTCCGACACTTCCGCCATCTGCAATCCGACCCCACCACCAAAGACATTTTTCCCTCCCCACCCTTACCTGCTCTCCGGAGGGACCGCTCTCTCCGTGACTCCCTTGTCCGCTCCACACACCCCTCCAGCCCTACCACACCCGGCACTTTCCCCTGCAACCGCAGGAAGTGCTACACCTGCCCCTACACCTCCTCCCTCACCTCCATCCCAGGCCCTACGAAGACCTTCCACATCAAACAGATGTTCACCTGCACATCTGCTAATGTGGTATACTGTATCCGCTGTTCCCATTGTCACCTCCTCTACATCGGGGAAACCAAGTGGAGATTTGGGGGCCGCTTTGTGGAACACCTACGCTCGATTTGCACCAAACAACTGCACCTCCCAGTCATGAACCGTTTCAACTCCTCCTCCCACTCCTTGGACGACATGTCCGTCCTGGGCCTCCTGCAGTGCCACAACAATGCCACCCGAAGATTGCAGGAACAGCATCTCATATTTCGCTTCGGAACCCTGCAGCCCAATGGTATCAATGTGGACTTCACAAGCTTCAAAATCTCCCCTACCCCAACCATATCCCAAAACCTGCCCAGCTTGTCCCCACCTCCCTAACCTGTCCTTCCTCCCACCTCAAGCCCCACCCCCATCTCCTACTTACTAGCCTCATCCCGCCTCCTTGACCTGTCCGTCCTCCCTGGACCGACCTATCCCCTCCCTAACTCCCCAACTATACTCACCTTTACTGGCTCCACCCCTGCCTCTCTGACCTGTCTGTCTCCTCTCCACCTATCTTCTCCTTTACCCATCTTCTATCCACCACTCCTCTCTCCCTATTTATTTCAGAATCCCCTACCCCTCCCCCATTTCTGAAGAAGGGTCTAGACCCAAAACGTCAGCTTTCCTGCTCCTCTGATGCTGCTTGGCCTGCTGTGTTCATCCAGCTCTACACCTTGTTATCTCAGATTCTCCTGCATCGGCAGTTCCTACCATCTCTGGTATATATGCTGAAGACTGGGACCGGGGGAATAAAGGAATGAGTGAATATGTGGAGGCAGACCAGACAATGGGAAGGAAAGTTAGGCAAAGGGATGGGTGGTAGTAAGTCAGGGAAAAGGAAATGAGATAATGGGGGGTAATGAGGAGGTGAAAATAGTTTGGCTGTGCCAAAAGCAGCCCATGTGATGACAAGGCTTGGAGTGTGGGGTAGGATAAAGGACATGGGAGAAGGTGTTTAGACTCTAAAATTATTGATCTTAGATATTGAATCCTGAAGGCTGCAGGATCTCCAAGTGAAAGATAAGATGCTGTTTTTCCAGCTTGTGCTGAGCTTTGTTTAAGCACTGCAGCAAGTCCGAGACAGAGTTGTTGGCCAGGGAACGTGGTGGTGGGTTGAAGCGGCAGGCAATAGGAGGCTTGGGATTATTTTTACAACAGAACATAGATGTTCGGCAAAGTGGTCACCTAATCTGCGTTTCATCTTCCCAGTGTAGATTGGGATCACCACCAGTTTCTCTATAGCAACAAGTGATGGACAATGAATGCTGACCTAGCCAATGAAACCACTTCCCAAGAAAGAATCATAAAAAACAATCTCTAGTCTTACAATTTCCAATGAGCATCCCCATCCCTCACTCCCTTCCCATCTTATATTTACCATCAACACAACCCTCTCCTCCTCTCCTGATCTCCAGCATCCCTAAGACTGCTCATGTTAACCGGTGGTGCTGATGTCCTGCACTATGAACTTTTAAATACAAAAAAAACCATGGCCCGAGGTTTGTCTGGGATGGTGTGTGTTCCCGTGTCAGCACTAGATGCTCGTCCTGAGCCTGTGTGGATGCAGGGCAGCACTGTCATCGTTTGGCAAACTAGCTGTCCACACTGACACCCCAAAGTTCTGCGGCCACTGCTGGGGACACAAGGAGAACGACAGGGTGGCTCCAATTGTGGCTGTGCTAGGCCCAGGAGGCAGGCCCTTGAAGTCGAATGGAAATCCCTCTGACAAGGGACTGTCAGGGTTGCTGCAGCAACTATAGATGCCAGGAACCCCCTTTCCTTGGGCACTGCCGGAAATGAGACTGCCCCACCCAAGGGAAACCGCTGGCAGAGGGGAGCACACCATCTAGCTGGCAGCCTGCTGACATTTAAGGGGTTCCCTGCCGCTGGTAAAAGGCCAACATCCTGGAAATCTGCCCTTTATTATATAAATTGGATGGTTGTCCTGTCATTCAGGTGCCAGTCACATCCCAGTCATTGCCTCATTGTGTTTTTAAAGTTCCAACAATTTCAAAGGGTCTAATGTGTAGAAGTGCCTGCTCTTTCACTGCTGGTGAGCTTGGAGTTGGCAAAGGTATGTCATTAGGTGGTGCAATCCCTAACACATCGAACAGATTCTGCCCCATTCTATTTTCCCTGCAGCCCACCACCCACTGCCCCCACCACCCCCCGACCAACATGCAATTTCTGCTCAATGATTCCAAGCTGTTTCTCTGACTCAACAGTCATCACATGAATTAATCAGTGTTTACGTACATGTCCTGATTGATTAAATACCCATTGCCTCTAGTGTTGCATGCAATGTACACACCAGGTTTATCCTGTAAAGTGGGGTAAGTTATACCTTAATTAATTTGTGATAACAATCATTAATACTTCAATTTGAATATGTCGCTGCATCAACAGGAGGATCCAGTCATCAGCACCCACACTGACAAATGCAACTGAAATTAAGTGATCCCAAAACTCAACAAACTGTCCCTGAGATCAAACTCTACACAGAAAGCAAAAGACACCTGAATTAAAGAGAAGGATATGCTTCCAGGAACTGAAAGATAATGTTCCTTTGGTTTATAAATAGAGACTAACAGAAATTCAAGAGTGAGTGAGAGACTGGAAACTAATTGAGTGGTTCAGAGTGGTTTGTATATAGAATAACAAATCCCCAGGAATGAGTTACAGACTGGAATCTAATTGAGGGGTTCAGGGTGGTTTACATATAGAATAACAGATACTTGGAGTGTATTACAGACTGGAATCTGACTGAGGGGTTCAGGGTGGTTTATATATAGAATAACAGATACCCAGGAGTGAGTTACAGACTTGAATCTAATCGAGGAGTTCGGGGGTTTTATATATAGAATAATGGATATCAGGAGTGAGTTACAGACTAGACACTAATTGAAGGGTTTGGGGTGGTTTATATACAAAGTTACAGATACCCAGGAATTAATCACAGACTGAAATCTAACTGAGGGGTTCAGGGTGATTTAAATGTAGAATAACAGATACCTGGGAGTGAGTTACAGACTGGAATCTAATCGAGGAGTTCAGGGTGGTTTATATATAGAATAACAGATCCCCGGGAGTGAATTACAGACTGGTATCTAATCGAGGACTCGGAGGTTTAATATATAGATTAATAGATATCAGGAGTGAGTTACAGACTGGTATCTAATTGAGGGGTTTGGGGTGGTTTATATACAGAGTAATAGATACCCGGGAGTGAGTTACAAACTAGAATCTAATGAAGGAGTTTGGGGTGGTTTATACACAGAATAATAGATACCTGGGAGTGAGTTACAGACTGGAATCAAATCAAGGGGCTCGGGGGTTTTATATATAGAACAATAGATATCAGGAGTGAGTTACAGACTGGAATCTAATCGAGGGGGTAAGGATGGTTTATATATAGCATAACAGATACCTGGGAATGAGTTACAAACAGGAATCTAATTGAGGTATTCGGGGTGGTTTATATATAGAATAACAGATCCCCACGAATGCATTGTGGGCTGGAATCTGACTGAAGATACTGGAGTATATCACCTCCTTGCTGTTCTTCAATTCCCCAGGTACCAATCTCCATCTAGTTCCTCTGCCCATAATTCAAGTATGAGCCTTGACAGTCAATATAATATGCCTGGTCCATCAATCAGAGAACTCCTCTCCTGAATCCCTCTACTAGGTAACTGTATTGTGTGTTCTTCAGAGACTCTGTGTGAAATGTAAGACACAGAAAGTTGCAGGTAGTGACGTCAGAGGCTGGTGGAGTTTGGTCAGCAGATGCCTCTACTCAAGAGCAGAAGTTTATGTAAGAAGCATTGAGCTTTCATGATCCAATCAGAGCACCGTGAATTTCTACAGCCTTACACTGTTCTACCTTTTGTTTTTATCTTCCTACCCCTGCATTGCATATTACACCAAATGCTGCCTCCTTTCTGTAAGAAACCTGCACACATCATACCTTTAGATGACAGTTCTCTCCTGTTGATCACTGTGCGAACAATATAGATCAAGTACATGTCAAAACAAGGAATTACTGTACCAGAAAACAGGATGTTCATATGAAATGTGCAGCAGAGTGAGACGTGTTCAGCACACGAATATCGCAGTGTAATCGTCTTTCTGCATTAAGTGAGCCAACAAGATAATCACAGTTTACATAAATAAATGCAAAGTAGGAATTTAGTTTAACCCCAGCAGGGAACATAATGGGCCACTTTGCTGTAATGTCCCTGGATTGGGGCATATAAATAAGTTAAGGATAGAGGAGGGACTCTGAGTTGTTATATACACATACCCCACTTTATTCAATCAAATAGCAAATTACCATGGGAGTGACTACATAAAGCATTAATAACCAATCTAGGACACTGCCAGCTGTCTACGTCCAACAGAACAAGCTTTCCGGCTGTTTAATCTTTCAATTCATTGCTGTTTGTGGGGTCACACTGTGCACAGAAATACTGCACTGCAAAGAAGTAACTCAATTTTGCATGATATTTTAAACAAAGGTCCCATTTTTCCTCACAATACACCTAAAATATCCCTTGCCTCTATTTCAAAGAAGCAGAGGAGAATTCTCTCCAGTGTCCTGGCTAATACTTAGCTGTCAATCAACATCACAAAAGTTGATAATCTAATTGTTACATAATTCTGCTTATTGGAATTTGCAGTGTACAAATTGGCTGCAGTGTTTCCTACATTATTTATGGAATAACAAATACAACAGTGACTGTATAGTGCTTCATTGATTGTAAAGTGATTTGGGACGTTTTGAGGTTGTGAAAGGTGCCACATAAATGCAAATCATTCCTTTATAAGTCAAAGGATACCATTACGGAGCTGAATAAGTGGCACAGATGCAAATATAGGAAGAATATCAGAGTTTGCTGCTTGTATGGGATGATAGATTCAGGTTTATGTCAGAATACCAACCAGTATTGACAGGAATTCCTGCACAGGCATCCAGTCACTCAAGGTTAAGATATAAATACATTTCAAACATGCTCCTAATGCACATTATCCATAGATCCAGCATGCAGGCAGCTCTCAGAAAACAGCCAGTGCGTGCACAGCATGTGTAAGCACCAGGCTTGACATCATGTTGCCTTCATTATTGCCAAGTGTTAGCTTGGCTCACTGCTCGTGTTAAATGGCAACTTTGCTACATGTTGAGCCACGCACTAGGCTACAGTCCTAGGCTGCTGTAATGTTTTGCACTATGCCCTTCCTCTCCCATCATTCCTGTCTTGCACTCTCACTGTTTCTCTCTCACACAGAATTTTACCATCACATTGATAAACATGTGACATTCTTGAGCACACACCTCTACCTCGCATTATGCCAGGCTGGATTTTGTCTGGCTTCCTGCCTCCAATTCCTTACAGAATACTCTACACAACTACGAGATGAGCACTTGAATTTAAAACAGATGCTTTCCCCATCAATAACCCTCCTTCTAGCTTCAGAATCAGCGTGGTCAAGTACATTTCAGTCTGCTGTATCCTGTAGCTGATGTGAGTGCTGGGCCTGTAACTAATCCTGAGAGACTTGTACTGAATAAAACACTGATGTGAAATACATCAGACTCATCCACACAGCTCAGGTCTATACAGACAGAAATACAAACAGGATTAACAATTGATGTGAAAGTCAAAGCAACTGTCTGTGAGAAATAGGAACGTTTGGTCTGTTTTAGTTTCTTTAAAGGCAGTGCAACGATAGGGAGCTGGGATTGATGGGTGGTGACATCTGAACATTTTTACCCATTCCTTCCCAAACTGTTCCTGAATCTTACCCCCACACACAGCAGCATGTCTCCAACCCCTCCCCACAATTAATGTCCTCTCTTGAAAACACTGATATTCCCTCGGAATCCACTTCCTTCTGGCTTTTCCCTAATTGCCAGTTCTTTGCGAGTGAGTGCAGAGTCATTGTTGAGGTCAGAGAAATAGGCTTATGCAGCAAAAACTGTATCTTAATCCATGTCCAATTGGTGGCCATATACAATGATTAGGAAGAATCTGGATATCAACCAGGAAGTGGGACTGCTTGCTAGTCTTTTTTTTCCCTTTCTATTGAATCTTGATAAATAGAAAACCGAACTGTCGAAAAATGTAATGATTGATCATAAAGTTAACAAACAGAGGACAGGAGCATAGTCTCAGGATACGATGCCATTCATTTCAGACCAAGATGAGGAGAAATTTCTTCGCTCAATGGGTTGAGATGCTTGAGAACGTTCTGCCCCAGAGGGTTTTTAGTGCTCCATTATTGAATATATTTAGGGACGAGGTAGACAGATATTTAATCCCCCAGGGAATCAAGGGAGATGAACGAGAAGTGGTGCTGAAGCCTAGGGCCAGTCATGCTCATGCTGAGTGGGATCAATGGGCTGGATATCTACTCAAATCTTATTTCTAATATTTTTATGTTTTTAAATTACTGATAAAAGAACAAGTGAAAACCTCTCCCAAAATCCACTTAATTATCCATACCCATCCAAACCTGCACAAATCATTGAAAAAAAACTGTGTGCTTTAATATGAAAACAATTACGTTGCCAAGCAGTTTCGAGCATCTCAAATAAAATGATTGCTAAGCATTAAACACTGAATAATTGAGTAACAGTATAAGCTTAGCTTAGTAATTCTTTGTGGTTGACATATATAGGAAGACAATTGGCTCTTTGAATGCTGTTAGAATAGAGTAACTCAGAAGGGGTTCATTTATGCAAATCTACTGAAAGGGAGTGAAAAGGAAGGTTTCTCTTTATTTGTTTTTTGAGAGATGGAGCTATTGGGAAGACCAGCATTTATTGGCCATCCCTAGTTGTCTTTGAGAAGTTGGTGGTGAGGTGCCTTCTTAAACTGCTGCAGTCCATGAGCTGAAGGTAGGCCCACAACACTGTTAGGGAGGCAGTTCCAGATTTTGACCCAGTGACAGTGAAGGAACATTGATATATTTCCACGTCAGGATTCTGAGTGGCTTGGAGGGGAGCTCGCAGGTTATGGTGTTCCCATGTTTCTGATGTCCTTATCCTTTGGGTGGTAGAGGTTGTGGGTTTGGATTCTGCTGTCAGAGGAACCTTTTGTGAATTACTGCAGTGCATCTTCTATATACTACTGTGCATTAGTGGTGAATGAATGAATGCTGAAGGCGGCGAATGTGGTGCCAATCAAGCGGCTGCTTTGTCCTGGATGGTGTCAAGCTTCTTGAGTGTTGTTGGAGCTGCACCCATCCAAGCAAGTGGGGAGTGTTCCATCACATTCCTGACTTGTGCCTTGTAGATGGTGGACAGGCTTTGGGGAGTCAGGGGATGAGTTACTTGCTGCAGGATTCCGAGATTCTGACTTATTCTTGTAGCCGCAGTATGTGGCCACGTTCTGGTCAATAGTGATTCCAGGTGCAGGATGCAACAATGCTAATGCTACTGAATGTAAAGGGGAGCTGTGTGAATATTCTTCTTTTGAAGATGGTCATTGCCTTGCATCTGTGTGACAGAAATGTTACTCACCACTTATCAATTCAAGCTTGAATGTTATCCAGATTTTGCATGCAGGCAAGGATTGGTCTGGTGTAATGGAATTTAGTGTGTAGATGAGACTCAAGAAATAAATTGCACCACAATTACCATCTTCCCAAATAATGGAGTCATATGAATAGAAATAGGTCTTAATCTCACTACGCACCAACACTTCCTAGGGAAGATGAAGAGCCTTGGAGAAAGTACAGGGTAGACCTAGCAAATCACAGAATTGTTGCAGCACAGAAAGAGGCCATTCCACCCATCATGTCTGAACTAGTTCTAATACCTCATGCCATTCTCCTCCCTTGTCCCCATTTCCCTACACACCATTTCTACCCAAATTATTACCTAATGCCCACCTGAATGCCTCAGTTGAACCTGCCTCCACCACATTTCCAGGCACTGCATTCCAGACCCTATCTACTCGCTGGGTGAAAATGGTTTTTCTCACATCACTGAAAGAAAACAAAGAACTGCAGATGCTGGAGATCTGAAACAGAAACAGAAACAGATGAAGCGTTCTAATGAAGAGTCACCAGCTTCGAAACCACTGTCTTTGGTTTCTCTCCACAGATGTGACTGAGACAATTTTCCAGCAATTTCTGTTTTGATTTCTTACATCACCCTTGCTTCATGTGCACATCTATTTAAACCTATGCCCCCTCATTCTTTTTCTCTTTTACAAAGGTGAACAGCTTCTCCCTGTCTACTCTTTCCAAACTACTGATGATTTTGAAAATCTCTATCAAATCTCTTCACCTCTCCAAGGAGAACAGTCCCAACTTCTTCAATCTGTCCTTGTAACTGAAGTTTCTCATTCCTGGAATCATTCTTGTAAACCGCTTCTGCCCTCTCTCAAATGCATTCACATCTTTCATATAACGTGGCACCCAGATCTGTACACAATACTCCAGCAAAATACTAATAAGTGTCTCATTCAAATTCAACATCAGCTCCTTGTTTTTTATACTCTATGCTCCTACTAATAAAGCTGAGATGTGGAGATACCGGTATTGGACTGGGGTGGGCAAGGTCAAAAATACCATGACACCAAGTTATAGTCCCACAGGTTTATTTGAAAACACAATCATTTGGAGCTAAACTCCTTCCTCAGGAGAGAGAGTGTATAAGACACAGAATTTATAAGCAGAAAGGTAACAACCCTAAAACTGGCCACCTCTTGTTGAATCTTTAATCAGTTAGGAAAGAGACTACTGATGGAAATGCAAAATCCAGATTCCTTTCAAGTCATTGTCCCCAGATAATTAATGGCTTAATCCATGTATACAAGAGGTGACATCACAGGTCAGACCATGCATTTTAGGTGTGATATCTTGCTTAGAATCTGTCTATGTTTTGAACTGGGATCAGATTTTTTTTGAGCAAAACAGAATGTATCTGCAGCTACACAAACATCTTGGATGGAATAATTCATGTGTGTGTCTGTCTGTGTATGGGCTTGTGTGTGTGTCTGTGTCTCTGTATGTGTGTCCGTGTCTGTGTGTGTGTGTGTGTGTGCGTGTGTGCATGTGTCCTTGTCTGTGTGCGTGCGTGTGTGTTTGTCCATGTGTGTATGTGAGAGAGGGACTGTCGGTGTGTGTGTGTCTGTGTCTATTTGTGTGTGTGTGTGTGAGAGAGAGAGAGGGAGTGTCATTGTGTGTGTGTGTGTCTGTCTCTGTTTGTGTGTGTGTGTGTGTGTGTATGTGTGTGAGAGAGAGAGAGGGAGTGTCGGTGTGTGTGTGAGTGTGTGTGTGAGCGTGCTGAGGACACTGCATGTTTTATTCAATGCTCTCTTCACCAATTTTGATTGAAATCAGGGATAAGGGACTTTGGGTGAACAGAGAGACTGGAGACGCTGCTATTGTTCTCCTTATAGCAGAGAAAGTAAGAGGAAATTCAACAGGTGTGTGCAAAATGATGAAGGTTCGTTTAACCTGGAGTAGATAGAGTGAAAGTTTCAACAGGGAGGAGGATCGCTAGCCAAAGGCCATAGATTTAAAATAACTGGCAAATGAACAAGGGATAACAAGGTGTAGAGCTGGATGAACACAGC
>NC_063354.1:2275066-2276253 GCF_021869965.1 Rhincodon typus | reverse complement strand
TGCTCCTCTGATGCTGCTTGGCCTGCTGTGTTCATCGAGCTCTACACCTTGTTATCTCAGATTCTCCAGCATCTGCAGTTCCTACTATCTCTGGTGAATGAGCAAGATGGGAGATGAAGAGAATTTGTAAGTGGATGGTGAGTTGCTAGAACCTGCAAAGCACTGCCTGGAATGGTGGTGGAAGCTGGTTGAACAGCTTCTCTCGAAAAGGAACTGCAGAAATAGTTGAACCATGCAGTGGAGATTAAACTGAAAGAATGGTCAGGTTTGACTGGAATAGAATGTTAAAAAGTTCAGAACCTGATCCAAACCCAGCAACAACCTGCTCACTCATGCTTTTAATAGAGACAGGGCCATGCCTTGAGTAACCAAACCACAACGAGGGGGCTGGTCTGTACTTGAATTATTCAAAACCAAAGCATACAGGAGGTATTCCGACTATCAGAATTCCCTCTCCATTACTGATCCCTCTCCGATGCTGACCCCGCCCTCCATTACTGAGCCCGTCTCCATTACTAACTGCCATTCCATTACTGACCACCTCTCCATTACTAATCCACTCCCCATTACTGATTCCACCTTACTGACCCTAACCTTATTGACCTCCCTCCCGTTAGTGAAGGCAGCCCCTTCCTAGCTACTCCAGGAGCAATTAAAATTCTATTTGAATCAATCTTGTGGTGGAGAAAGAGGCCATTCAGCCCATTGTGCTGAACTGACTCTTTGAAACAATCCAGCTGATCCAGCGGCATCTGGCCTTGTTTGCTTTTAGAAAGAGACATGTTGGGAATCTGTGCAAAAAGAGATAATTACCCATTTTAATTCACAAAGGGGGGATTGTGTTAGACACCTGGGGTCGGTTACCATGTAAATGTTTGACAGGATGACCGTATCCTGAAGAGCACCAGCTGGCAAACGCCAATGCACTGGGAAAAACAGTCCTTAAACTGTAAAAGTATTGATCCTCCCAAAAGTATTTGGTGAAAAGAAGAACCCATATTTAGATGGCATCTTTTCACAACCGCGACTTGTGAAGACAACTTGACAGAGAATGAAATACCTTTTAAAGGATGGTCACTCTTTTAATGGAAGAAACATGGCAACTCCGGCAGTGCAGCGCTCCCTCAGCACTGACCCTTTGACAGTGCGGATCTCCCTCAGAACTGACCCTCCCTCAGACAGTGCGG
>NC_063354.1:2211843-2275056 GCF_021869965.1 Rhincodon typus | reverse complement strand
CGGCACTCCCTCAGTACTGACCCTCCAACAGTGCAGCGCTCCCTCAGAACTGGCCCTCAGACAGTGCGGCATAACCTCAGTATGATGCTGAAGCCTCTGGAATGGGATTTCAACTACATCAGACTCTGGTGAGAGTTTTACCAGTCATAACTAGCAAGAAAAACACTTGATGATTTGAAGAACAAAATATAACCAACGGGTTTGAAATTCACAAAGTATTTTTCTTCTCCTGTTTATCCATAGAGGGAAGCAAAACAGCATTTTGTCTTTCCAGGGATTTTTTTCTGGAATTCTGTCGCAGCATGGAGCCTGTGGTGATAACATGTTGGAATTTATTCATCCTCTGCCTGTGAGTTCAGTGTTGTTCTTATCTCACAGGTTGACATCTCTGGTTTGTAGTTTCACTCTGAGGACTTCACAATCTATTGCTGGTGGACCCTCTAGCATGAGGCAATGCTTCCTTAAAAGCTGGAGCAGCTGTCTTATGATTGAGATGTTAATCAATGTGTGTCTGTTTACATGACACTATTCAAAGAAGATCAGAGAGTCCTCAGGAAGCAAAAAGATGATGGCTTCGAGGCCTGAAAGATTGACACAGTTTCTCTCTCCAAAGGTGCTGACTGACATGCTGAGTATTTCCAGCATTTTCTGATTATAATTGTCCTAATGATGTGGGTTATCTCCATCCCTTAACCAACTCTATCAAACACAGATCAGAAATCTATTGTTTCTGTATGGCCACTTGATTGTCTTGTCCTGTCATCTTCAAAGATCGTTTATGTGAACACCCAGGTCTCTTCATTTCTTTGAAAAACCTATTTTATTGCCCTTTCACTACTTTGGAACCCGGTGAGAAACAAAGATACAGGGATAAGTGGAAGAGAAGAGAAAGAAATTGGGGTGGGAGGCAGAATTGATGAGTGACACCATATGTGTATGAAGCTCTGATTTTGGGAGGGAGGCAGGAAGGAGGGAGGTGAACAGTCACACAGAATTAATAAGGTGAAGTAAGCACTGTGATATATTTTTTAATTTCAACAGGTTAGAATGCAGAGAAGACAAAAACTCTGTCTGAACAGATAGCTTTGTGGAAATAAAACCAGTAGAGGATTGATTTTAATTATCATTCATAGCACCTCTAATTTATCAAACTTCATTCTCCAATTCATCAGTGTACAGATTTTTTTCAGATGCAAATTTCAAGGAGTCTTTGAAATGATGGAGAAATATTATGCCACTAAAATTCATATCAGGATACATCATTGTGTTGAATGTGAGAGCTCATGGGCATTCTATACTTTGTCCCCAGCTAAATACAGGAGGTTAGACATCCCCCAGGATTAGGCACTGTAACCTGCATAAATATATTCTTGCATTGAGTTAAGTCATGAGCTCTGGGCCCCTCCCCAGTCGCTCAACACTTCCTCTACTGTCTCTCACTTTCTCTGTCCCTCACTCCCTCCTCCATCTCTCACTGCCTCCTTTGTTCTGTCCCTCATGTACTCCTTCCCTGTTTTTCACTCCATCTTCCCCTCTGTCTCACTCCCTCCTCCTATCTGCCTCTCACTTCCTTATCCTCCATTCTTTCACCCACTTCCCCTTCTTACCCATGTGACATAACTGCATAGAGGCCGGTATCCCATCACCAAGTCACCCTTTATTTACTACTGCACAGTACACTGGCTGATGTCAGCCAGCTCGGAGTCAGTTCCTGAACTGCGGAAAATCTAACCTCCTGGTTATATTGGTCAGCCAAGGCTTTCCTGATTGGCTCAGATTAACATCCCCAAACAAGAACCTCGGAGTTAATGAGGTCCCCCCAGTTCCAATGACTACATCCCTCCCCCCACCCCCCAAGACATGTAGACCTGGTCTTTCACTAGAGGCGTTTCTTGTGATGTTTTCACCCCAGGTGTGGTTCGTCTGACTCAGACTCAGACATGGGCAGTGTATCCTGGACCATGGCCTGTCTCTAGCATCTGAAACATCTCAGGAGACTTTGATTCTTTTCTCCCAGTGTAAGATGTTCAGGGTGCATCCAATTCAGAATCTAAGGTTTCCTTGACACTAGGCGGAAGGGGAGCACCTGCTGTTCTGAGGGGTCAGGTATGTTTTGCTGTATCACCGACCCAAACTTTGTATGTCACGGGACCTGACCTCGCATCAACCTTGACTTGTGCACTACAGGGTCATTTCCATGGTTCTGGGACGAAACTTCACCACCTTAATGAAAGTGTTTCTCTCAGTTAGAGGAGGCATAAGGCTGCCATTGGTGTTCCTGCTGCTGTTTGAACCTCCCCCCACCCCCCCCAGCCCTCCAGGTCTGGAAATATCAGGTTTAACCTGGTGCGGAAGCCTCTCTCCATCAGCAACTCTGCTAGAGCTATCTCTGTTTTTGCATGTGGGGTGGCCCTCCCATCGAACAGGAATCAGGACAGCTTAGTATCAATTGACGCTGTAGGCTGCTTCTTTAAACCTGTCTTCAACGGGGCTGTTCTTTCCACTAGACGTTTGGACAATACATGGTATGGAGCTGTCCTTATGTGCCGAATGCCGTTTAACTTTAGGAAATATTTGAATTCCCTGCTGGTAAATGATATTCCATTGTTCATGACCAACATTTCTGGGAGTCCGTGTATTGCGAATGATGCTCACAGCTTCTCAATTGTCATCCCTGAGTTTGCTGAATGGATTTTATATACGTCCAACCACTTTGTATAGGTGTCCTCAATGACCACGAACATTGACCCCATGAAAGGATCAGCATAGTTGACATGCAATCAAGTCCAGGGCTTACCCAGCCATTCCCATGAACCTGGGGGCGCTGCTGGTGGAAATTGTTGTCTTTGTTGGCACTCTGGCCACTGCCCCACCAATGCAACTATGTTGGCATCCAACCCTGGCCACCAGACATAGCTTCTTGCAAGCATCTTCATCTTGGTTCCGGGTCTGTGCATAGCCACGGAAGAGGGACAGGCAGTCGGCCATAATGACCCCCTCCATAGCCCGTTGCCTGGACCTATTAATAGCCAGCCTGGCCAGGCCCAGGAGCAGACCCATGAGGAGATCCTCTGACCTGCCTGCTCCCCTCCGCACCAGGTGCCCAATGATCAGGATCAGGCAGCTGAAGTGCAACCAAAAACACAAAAGGAGGTCTTTAAGAGAACTGAAAAGGGAGTGCAAGCATCCACACCCAATATATACACATGGTCCACGGACTCCATAGCGCCACAAAACAAACAGTTTGGCCGGGTGACCGTCCACCACTACAGTTACAGGAGACTGCTGAGTACAATACCCTCCACCCCAGATCCCCAAGAGAAAGAGGGAGGACCCCTGCGTAGACAGCCCTCCTCTCCACCGAGCGGATAAAGGAGAAGAGGTGATGGTGCGCAGCAGCAGTCAGTACAGGGCTGTCTGTTTCACAACTTTAAAAGACACAAATGTGAAATTCCAGAGGCAGCTCAGGTTGTGGGGCATAGGCACCCGGGGGAGGTACGGGATCCTGGGGCCGATGTGAAATTCCATCCGAGCGTAAGGGGTTCCACTGCACACTTGAGCATCCTCCAACTGGTGCACAATGTCGGGTCTGAGCAGGTACTGAATGGCAGCAGCCTCAAATCTCCTGGTTAGATTGGTCAGTCAAGGCTTTCCTGATTGGCCCAGGTTAACATCCCCAAACAAGAACCGTGTAGTCAATGAGGTCCATTTGGTTCCAATCACTACACCTTGCCTCCCCATTGTCTCTCTTTCCCTTCTTCCTGGACCCATCCCCGGTTCCATTTCTTCCAATTGCCTCCACCTTATCCCCTTCACTTTTTCACACCATATGTGCCGATATTACAAGAGCTATATTTGGCTTCTTTCCTGCAACACAGTTTGACAAAATAGATGCTGGGGGCTGTTTAGCTGGAGAGTCTTGAAGCAGAGACAACAGTCGCATGGTTCGGAATCATGACATGACATGTAACATCTATTTTTAAAATGCATTTATGGTATGTTGATGTTACTGGTTAGTTCAGCATTTATTGCCCATTCCCCATTGCCCAGAGGGAAGTTAAGAGTCAATCATTTTGCTGTAATTATGGAGTCACATGTAGGCCAGACTCAGTGAGGACGACAGTCCTGAACTAGGGCCTTTCCTGACAATCGGCAGTGCGTTAATGTGTATCATTAGATATTTGATTCCAGATTTTTGTTCCTTTTTTTTGATTTCAAATTCCACCGTCTGCTACAGTGGCATTCAAGCCCAGATTCCCAGAACATTACCTTAGTGCTCTGAGGATTATGAATTTTTGGAATTCTCAACCCCACAGGGCTCAGATTTTTGTGTCTGCAGTAAGGTGAAATCGGGCTTATGTCACTGGGAAAGGAATTCAGAGGTCTGGGCTCATAATTTGCAGCCATATTTCCTAACCCAACCTTGCTAGCTGGGGAATTCAAGTTAAGTTCATTACCTTAAATTTGAATTAAATGTTTGTATTAAGGTTGGTGATCAGAAAACGACTACATTTTTGTTAAAACCCACCGAGTTCACTAATATCCTTTTATGAAAGTATGTCTACCAACCTTACGTGGTCTGATTTCTACGTGACTCCAGACCCTTAGCAACGTCACTGACTCTCAACCGCCCCCTGAAATGGCTCACCAAGTTACTGCTCAAATTCAAATCGGCAGCTCACCACTTTCTCCTTCAGAACAATCAAGGATGGCAACATATTCTGGCCTTTACTGACCATGCCCACATTTCATGTGTACAAAAGAGGTGTACAAAATGATCAGAGGTATAGATAGAGTAGACAGCCAGAGACTTTTTCCTAGGGTGGAGGTAGCTTTTACGAGGGGACATAGTTTTAAAGTGAAAGGAGGTAGATATCGGGGAGACGTCAGAGGTAGGTTCTTTACTCAGAGAGTGGTAGGGGCGTGGAATGCATTGCCGGAGAGGGTAGTGGAGTCGGCCTCATTAGGGGCATGTAAGTGGCTATTAGATAGGCATATGGATGATAGTATAAGGTAGAGGTGGAGGTTAGACAGACATTAGGTTTAGGGTAAAAGTTCGGCACAACATCGTGGGCCGAAGGGCCTGTACTGTGCTGTACTGTTCTATGTTCTACGTTCATGAATGAATAACAAACATTTAAGGCTGAGAATAACGGCTTTTTTGACATTTTGTCAACTAAAGGAATTATATAATACAGGAATAGGGCAAGAAAGTGGAGTTGATCTTGAAGATAAGCCATCATTATATTGGCTGATGGAACAGGCTTCAGGGGTCAAATGGCTTAATCATGCTCCCACATCGTATGTCCTTATGGCAGCGTGCTTTCAGCTCTACGCTGATGATGGTAACGTTGATGATACTGTGTCTGCTGTTTCCCAACTTCCGCCCACCCTGATGATGCCTCTCTTAATGGGTACATATTGTTAATTACAATAATAATATTGTCTTGCAGTATGCTGTGACTTTGGCTATGAGTCCCTCCAGCAGTGAGATTAACTCTAAATAGATAAATCAAAATAGATCTAAATAAATCTTTCATGTGGAGCTTTGGCAAAAACCTTTTAGAAGCCAAGTTACATCAAAATGTTCCCTACAGTCCTGAAGGAAATTTAGATGTTTGGTGAAGTAAAATCTGCCTTTTTTTATTATGCAAGTTAACCGCTGCTAACTGGATTACTGTTGTTTAGAGATAGTCTTTGTGGTTATTCCTGATAACTCCATTACCTTATGGAGGGCAGAAGTAATTAACGTACAATTGCCTATGGCTGTTTCTCTCCCTTTTTGAGCACTGGCTCCAGAAGATGTTGAGTTTCAATTTGTTCAACATTGCTTGGCACAATTCCACTAAATAGACAACAGAGCTATTTTAATGACAGCAAAATACTGCAGGTACTGGAAAGCTGAAATGAAACAGAAATTTTAGGAAAACACTCAGCAGGTCTGGCAGCATTTGCGGAGAGAAATAGTTCATATTTCAATGCTATTATGACTCCTTATTTCAAATATTATTTGCTCCTATCTCTGGCTGATCAGAAAAATAGAAGTGTCAATTTCAAATATTGATTTACAACACTGCACCAATTACTTCAAATTGGCTTTGGGCAAAAAAGTAAAAGCTGATTATTTCTGGAATCCAGCAGTGTTCAGGAGATTTGGAAAGAAATGGATGGTATAAACTAGATTGATGAGATTTAATTTGTTTCCCAAACAGCATCTTTTCACCTTAGATTATGTTCACTAGTTCAGCAGAGATAAAAATAACAAACTCCAATTTCTTTTGATCTCAGCCACTCCCTGTACGGACCTGACCCTAAAGTTAATTCTAACACATAGTCTGGTACAGAAGAAGCATTCTGCTGCCATAGAGTCAAGCTTGGGTTCTGTTTGTTTCTTAACTTGAAACATGTTAGTAGATAACGTTATGTCCTGGTTTAGAGATATTTACTTCATTAAAGGAGCTCTTCTTACCAATAACTGGCACCTAGACAGCACCCTTTAGATAGCAAAACATCCTAAGACACGTTGCAGAATCTTTCATGTAATAAGATTTGACCCTGAGTCAAGATGAGATTATCATAGTTGTTGAAAAAGCTTGATCAAAGAGGCAGTTTTAAAGAAGGGCATTAAAGGAGGACAGTGGGGTAGACAGAAGGAAAGCTTGGGTGGGAATTCCAGAGCTCAGAGCCTGAAGTCACAGCCACCAATAGTAAAGAAGTGGTAATTGGCACAAAAGGCCAGAATCAGAATCATTCACAATCTGATGGAAAGATTTTAGTTTTTATTCATGGGATGTAGTGTCGCTGGCTGGACCAGCATTTATTACCCATTCCTCATTGATTACAGGCACCCAGCCACCTCCACCACTATCTGAAACTATTGCAGTCCTTGTTTGTAGGTGTCTGTCGATTTAATTCTTACTTGAGTTCTTTTTGTAGTAATTAGATAAAAACGAGTGGCATGCTTGGGCATTTCAAAGGGCTGTTAAAAGTGGGCTATATTGTTGCATAATTGGAGTCACGTGTAAAGTAAAGGAACCACAGTCCCCGAGGACAATATGCAGTTCCTTGTAACAGTAAGCACAATGCAACATATCCAAAATTATTGTTTCCAAATCAAAGAAAAATCATACCAATCAATACAGAAAAAGAAACAGAAAAGAACACCAACATGGTCTCCCAGTCGACCACAGTCATATAGTCATAGAGTTCTACAACACAGAAAATGGTCCTTTGGCCCACTGAGTCTGTGCCAGTCAAAAATAACTACTAACTATCTTCTGATCCCATTTTCCAGGACTTGGCCTTAATCTTATATGCCTTGGCATTGTAAGTGCACATCTAAATACTCCTTCAATCTTACGAGGATTTCTGCCTCTACCACCATTATAAGCAGTGAGTTCCAGACTCCCACCACCCTCTGGGTAAAAAATATTTTTTGCACATTCTGTTCTAAATCTCTTATCGTAAATTTATACCCCCAGTCACTCAACCCTCCATCAAGAGAGAATACTCCTCCCTGTCAATGCCCCTCATAATTTTACGCACCTCAATCATGCTCCCCCTTGGTGTCCTCTGTTCCAAGGAAAACAACCCTAGGTTATCCAATCTCTCTTCCTAGTTAACGCTCTCCAGCCCACCTCAACATCCTGGTAAATCTCCTCTGCATCCTCTCCAGTGCTATCTCATCCCACCTATAGTGTAGACTCCAGAACTGCAAACAATACTCAGCTGTGGCCTAACGAACGTTTTATACAGTTCTAGCCCAATGTCTCTGCTATTGAGTTCTATCACTTGGCTAATAAAGGCAAGTATACCACATACCTTCTAACCACTTTATAGATAGAGTCAATGACAGTTTCTCCCTCATAATATTTAGGAAATATTTAGATACGCACTTGCAATGCTAAGGCATATTACAAGACTACTGGCCAAGTGCTGGAAAATTGGATTAGAGAAGTTAGGTGGTTGTTTTTAAGTGGTACAGACTCGATGGGATGAAGGTCCTTTTCTGTGCTGTAGTCCTCCATGACATTATGATGCCACCTCATGAAAGGTGGCTCACCCTGGGCTTCAATTGACTTTTATGCATTGCTCTGAAGAAACACTTGTGTGGACTTTAATGCACAGCCAACAGTCAGCAGGTTACAGATTATGCAGTAAATTGTAACCTCCACAGGAACCAAATCCAACTGGTCAGCATGTTGTCAGGGTCAGGGTAAGAACCCTATCTCGCAGACAATGTCAATACACTCAATGTCACAGCTCTAAAATCACAACCCTGCTTTCTGCTGTAAAATTAAGGGTTTGGGAGCTCTTCCATGCTGTTAGATTAGTCAATTTTTTTTAAATTTTCTGCCTTACTCTTGTTTGGAATAAGCAATGAGCTGCAACAACTAACTCTTCAGGTCACAGTGTGCGAAGGGAGAAGAATTTATAAATAAATTAAACACAGCCCATAAGAAACACAAAATAGGCTGTAAAGATTTTAAGGACTGTGTGCATGAGATTAAGGGTTCCTGGACTTATTACCATACAAACTCAAAACTGTAAGCAATTGTAACAGAATAGGCCATTTCACTGGCATTTAGGTTTTATGAATGCACTCTTGGTGTTACAGTCAATGCTAACAGTTATAGTAGCCAAAATTCCCAATCAACAGAAAGTTGACAAACTAGACCAGGTATCCCCAAATGAAAGCTGCCTTTGGATACTTAACGTTTTATATTTAACTGCTTTTGTATATTTAATTTTACCTGAGGTTTGGTTCACACTGATTTATTTATTGGATGCTGAAAATAGATGCCATTGATGAATTTTGCATGTTTTCTTTGCCTTTGTTTTGTAACTCTGGAGTATTTTTATCTCTTCATCATTGTCAGACATGTCAACCATTTAGGCCCTAAGCTTGGAATGCTCAACCTAAACCTTTCAACTTCTACTCATGTCCACTCAGACTTTCCTTACAAACCTGTCTCTTTGATCAAGCTTTTAGCTCCTTTCCTTAATATCTCATTCCATGGCACAACTGTAGTTTCATACAACTCTTGTAAATTGCTTTGGGATGTTACAGTTCTATAAAACACAAGTTGCTTGTTATTGTTGTTGCATCCGCAGACATTCAGTGTCAAATTAATATGAAATTGAAGGTCAGCAACACCTTCAAATAACAAGTGAAAGTTACAACATAAGGAATTGGAGCAGGAGGAGGCCATTCGGCCCCTCAAGCCTGCCATGCCATTCATTAACATCACGACCAATCTGCCCAAAGCTTTAACTCCTCTTCTGTACAGCTCTTCATAGCCCTCAACTCCCTGATATTTCAACAAATCTATCTACCTCCTCTTTAAACACTTGCAGTGATCTAACAGTAGAAAATTCCAGACATTCACTGCTCTGAGGAAAGAAATTTTTTCTCATCTTAATTAATATCATTTGGTTATACTCAGAATTGGTTGCTGATAAAGAAACTCGCAGTACTTCCGCCATCCAATTTTGTGGACATCACTGGCTAGACCAGCATTTATTGCAAATCCCTAAATGCCCTAAGAGTTAACCATAATGTTGTGAGTCACATTTAGGCCAGACCAGGTAAGGATGGCAGATTTCCCTTCCTGAAGGACATTAGTGAATGGGCTAGGTTTTAAAGGCCATCAACAGTGCTTACATGGTCACCATTATACTACCTTTTATTCCAGATTTTTGGAGGTTCTGGATGGGCAATGTAGTACCAACACTATCACTAATACCAACAATGTCACCAGCACCAACATCAGCACCATTGCCAATACCAACATCACTTACACCAACACTAACAACATCACCAGCACCAACAGTGATACCAACACCATCACTATCACCAACACCACCACCACCATTACCCCCACATCAACAACATCACCAGTGACACCAACACCATTATTAACACCAACATCACCGACACTGCTACCAACACCAATGCCAACATTACTAACACTAGCACCATTCCAACACCAACAGCGCCACCAATGCCAGCATGAATGCCAACAATAACCTTATCACTATCACTGATGGCAACATCACCATCACCAACACTATTCATCCTCATTCGCGGTCCCTTGCACACGAGGATGACTTTCTTCCATTTTCAGGGTGAGTCCGGTTGTACAGACTGATGTGGCTTACACAGACTCTGTTACACTTGTGGCAAAGGTGGTCATGGGAAGGGGTGGGCGGAATGTTGATGCGCCAGTGCACTCCTTTCGCTGTTTTCGCCTGGCTTCCAATTTTTCCTGATTGAAAGTTTCGAGGTGCTCGACGCCTTTCTGGATGTTCCTCCTCCATTTTGGACAGATTTGGGCCACTGATTCCCAGGTATCTGTGGGAATGCTGCACTTTGAGGCCTTGAGGATACCAATGAAGTGCTTCCTCTGCCTACCTGAGGCTCGCCAGCCATTTTGACACTATTACTAAAACAACATGAGCCTCACCAACACCGGCACCATTGCCAATCCCAACACCACCAACATCAGCACCAACAACATCACCAGCACCAACACCACTAATGGTACCAACACAACAGCAACAGCAATCCCAACAAATACCAGCAACATCACCAAAACCAACACCAATGCCAGCACGAACACCAATACCAGCATTAATATCAGCAAGATCACCAAAACCAACACAGATGCCAACACTAACACCAGCAATATCAACAAAACCAACACCAGTGTCAATGTCATGCACCGGCAAACAGCACGCTGGCAGGGAGCGTTGCTGGAAAACACACTTTGCTTCCACCACTGACTACTCCCTGTCAAACCCCATCCCTACATCCCCCGTTCTTACTACAACACCATCCACCCACTATACCTCTTCTAATTCGCACCACCCTCTTCCACTGCCTTACCTCTCCTATCTGACTCTCTACTCCTGCCCATGGAAGAGTGGAACTGAGGAGATGGAGAGGTTTAGGGAAGGAAGTCTGAAATACACAGCAATGCTGTGTAATCCCAATCCCTGCAAAGGTGCTCAATGGCTCACAAATACATCAGATGGTATGAGGCCTTTTGAGTTAATACACATCAATCACTTAAAATGAGTATACTTTTGTAAACTGGAAATGTCTAGTGCAGTGTAAATAGACAAATACTTCATCCTGATAAAGAAATGCAATTAGACACTGTGTATCTTGTAAAGTGTAAATGAAGTGCAGCTCGCACAGCCAACTATCTTTGCCTCATTAGAAGGTTCTGCTGAATTGATTCTTCTAGGAAACATTTGGAGCACTATTGACTGCATGTCTTGGGGTGACCTCATCAATTCTAGTTTGATCACCAACTTAATTTTTAATTGTGTTTCTGAAATTTGATGACATTCCATAAGAATATAGGAACATACAAATTAGAAGCAAAACTAGGCCATTCAGCCCCTGAAGGCTGCTCTGCCTTTCAATAAGATCATGGTTGATTTGTTTGTATTCTGAATCCCACATTCCTATCTACCCATCGATAACCTTTGATTCTTCTGCCTGACAAGAATCTATTAACCTTTATCTTGAAACAACTCATCAATCCAAAGTGAACAACTTCTCATTTTCCCACATTATACTCTCAACGCCAAATGTCTGTGTATGTACTCAACCTACTGATATCTATCTGCATTCTCCTTGTGTCTTCTTCCCAATATAAGTTTCTACTTACGTTTGCGTCATTTGCAAATTTAGTTACCACGCCTTTGCTCCCACCTTACTCATTGATATAAATTGTAAGTAGCTGAAGCATCAGCACTTATCCCTGTGGGATGTGCTTATTATATCCAGCCAATCAGGAAAAGGCCCACTGATGCATACTCCGTGTTTTCTGCCAGCTGCTAATCTATCTGGGCTAATATGTTACCACCTACAGCTCCAATTTTGTGCAATAAATTTTATGTATCACATTGTCAAATTCCTTCTGGAAACAGCTCTTTATCCACGGAGCATGTTACCTCTTCAAAGAACTCCAATGATCATGTTTTTCCTTTCAGAAAACCATGAACTGACTCTTCCCAACTATGAGAGTTTTTATAAGCGCCCAGTTATAAACTTCTTTAATGTTTGATTCAAACACTTTAAGCTCAACCTAGGCCACCCTAATTGACCTATAATTTCCTGTTTACTGCCTCCCTCTATTCTTGAAAAAAAGGGTTATATTTGTTGCTACACAGTCTGATGGAACCTTTCCTGAATCATGGGAATTTGGAAAATTAACACCAATGCACCTACTACCTCATTCGCCGTCTGTTGTAGGACCCTGGGATGAACTCCATCAGGCCCCAGAGATTTGTAAGCCTAAAGCTCCATCAGTTTGCTCAGTACCATTTCCTTCAGGATTGCAATTTCACAAAGTTCCTCTTTCCCTTCCACCTCCTGATGTACAGGCTATCGCTCACATATTTGTTTGGATCATCTATAGTTAAGACAGAAGTAAAATATTTGTTAATTTCATCTGTCATTTCCTTACAATCTAGTATTAACAGCCCTTTCTCACTGTCTAGACATCCAACATTCACTTTACTTACTTTATTTACATATTTCCATATTTCCAGAAACTCTTGCTATCTGTTTTTATATTCCTAGCTACATCACTTCATGCTCTACTTTCTTTCTCCTGATTAATCTTTTAGACATTCTCAAATGTTTTTTAATATTCTGGCCCATTATCTGATCTGCCGCTCATCTGTCTGATTTTTGCACATCTATCTGATTTTGACTAAAACTTGATGAATTCACAGCAGCACATTGATCAGCATCCACGGAAACTCTCAGTGGCTGTGCAATGCACAGCTTAAAGAGAATGGTGCTCCTCACACCCTAAAGCCTGTCCACCATCTACAAGGCACAAGTCAGGAGTATGATGGAATACTCCCCACTTACCTGGATGAGTGCAGCCCCAACAACACTCAAGAAGCTTGACACCATCCAGGACAAAGCAGCCCACTTGATTGGTACTACATCCACAAGCATCCACGCCCTCTACCACCAACGCTCAGTAGCAGCAGTGTGTGCTATCTACAAGATGCACTGCAGAAATTCACCAAAGATCCTCAGATAGCACCTTCCAAACCCATGACCACTTCCATCTAGAAGGACAAGGGCAGCTGATGGGGATATCACCTCTAGCAAGTTCCCCTCCAAGCCACTCACCATCCTGACATGGAAATATATCACTGTTCCTTCACTGTCACTGGGTCAAAATCCTGGAATTCCCTCCCTAAGGGTGTTCTGGGTCTACCTACAGCACACGTAATGCAGTGGAATGAGAAGTCAGCTCACCGCCATGTTCTTAAGGACAACCGGGGACAGGCAGTAAATGCTGGCCAGCTAGCAAGCAAGCCTGAATGAACAAAAAGAAAGTGGAGATGTTCTGAGTTCATGGAAGGTGCTATGTAAATGTAATTATTTTTATTTCCTCTCCAAGATGTTGCCATGCAATGCAGTTCCTGTAACCGTGTGGACAGCCCAGAGGATGTTATTGCTGGGAACTTGACAAATTCCTATCTCTGGGAATACACAAAGTGCTCCCCTCTTCCTCAACAACGTATTTGAACCCTTTGACTTTTGGTCAACCTTTATCAGTGTATCCACAGAAACACCAGTGTGAATTTTACTGAGAGATCCTGGATTTAGGCTTGTGAATTTGAAGCTAGCAAGCATTATATTTACTCAATCATGTGGGTTCTTATAACTGTAGGAAGGGACAGTCCTTCCCAATGCCTGGATTGCATTTGAGGCCCAACAATAACAGAGTTAATCCACTGAAACCCAAAATCGACTTTAATGAAGATGAAAGGGCTGGAAAAATAAGTCAAAAAGTGCATATTTCAGGGGGAACCAGATATATTTTTCAGTGGTAAGAGTTGCACAAAGTCATGAAAAACCAATAAGAATCATAGAGAAACATTTACCTTTACCACCTAGGAAGGAAGCTGACAATATTAGCAATAATCAAAAGCAATAATAAATGCATGAACACATAAAATGGAGATTCATATATAGAACTTGAAAGGTTAAAGCAAACAGCACCATTCCTTGTGAGAAAATGCAGGCAGCATCAAAAAAATTTCTGATAAAATACAGCAGTGACAGGAACTAATGGTTCACCAGAAACACATTTATATATTAAATTAATTGTGTATGATGTTTGAGCATGTCAAATAGTTAATGATGCTGTAAATGTACTCTTATGAACTGGTTGTATCTACTGTTGGTCTGCTTCATTTATGCCCTGCAATATGCCACAAAATTGGCAATGAAAATGGATGTGCTGATTCCACTGTGTCCAGGACTGACCTTAAAATCAGGGAAGTTTAATTAGTAGCGAGCAAGAGCAGAGAGAGTCCACCAAAACACCACCAAAACCCTTCAGTAGGTGGAGTTGAACCAGGGAAAGTTAAAAAGAAATAAAGGAAACAAAAATGTTATTTACTGATGTGAACTTTCCAAGACCCATGATCGGAACTGGTGTCGAGCTTGCACATGCTTTCAGCAACGCAAGTCTGAAAATCTCTCATCTGGTTAAGAAGTTATTTTCAATGACCAATGCACTGGTTTACGATACTTTCAGTAAAGTCTTCACTGTGCCACTCCTGAATATGGCTGCACCCATGATATACCGTGGAGGCTCAAAACATATGAAAGAGCTCGAGAATCATCCAATACATCTTTTGAAAGAATGGCCATTTTTCAGAGATAAAGGCATTTTGGAGTTTGAAGGTAGGAGTAAAGATGTCAAGACTAGGATAAGACATATTGCAGCGTATAAATGAGCACAAGCAGCAATCTTCCAAAAGGAAATTGGCTGAGAAACGTATGGCTTTCTTACAAACTATCTTGTTCAGAGCAAGGTAAATGATGTGCTCTTCAAAATAATCATATCAAGTTACCCACACTATGCGAAATAGCGGAAAATATGGAAGCAGAAATCAGAAATGTAATGAACTGATGGTGAATACTTTGTTTCATTGGAGAATTATCACCAAAAGCATTTTGAAGATTGTACCATCTTAGATGGGGCATTATGAGACAGATTTGTATGTGGATTTGGAGGTTAAAAGAATCCAATTGCAGTTACTGAACAAATAGGGTCTTACATTTGAACTAATGTTCAAAACTGCTCTTTCCATGGAGATGGTATTAAAGAATGCTCAGGAATCTTACTGCAAGTGACTAGTACAGCTGTTAAAGGCTCTTTTCAATCTTAAAGTGGGAGACCTAACCAGAAGAGAGTTAGTAATGGTGCATGAGGCACTTGTTATCACTATAACGGCAATCACATGGCACAGACATGAGTTGTTGAAAAAAAGGCCATATTGCATCTGTTTTCCAAAAGAAAGTCAAAGTAATGATAGAACTCATTCCAGTGATAGTGAAGTGTAGCAATGTCAAAAGGGTAGAGTTCACAATCCTAAAATGAGTCTAGAATGCCTAAACAAGGAGAAGCTGGGAGTGTTTGATGCGGACTGTAGATGGCGATTTACACTGCATCTAGCCCATGCTGTACCTGTCCTGGGAGTGTTTAATGCGGACATTGTCATGACAATGGATCACGATCTCAAATTACTTACCAGTGTATTGAAATTTTGGACACAGATTTTACTTAAAGCAAAGACTACAAGTCAAGCCTTGCTGATAATGTAATTTCTAAGAATGGAATCATTGACTGCCAAAAAATTCCATGTGTGAACCTGGGGATTGTCACACCTTGTAGGTTGCCAATGAAGCTTCAAAGACAGAGAAACTTCAAAAATGCAGAGATACAAAGCAATCTAATTATCTCTTCTCAGCAGGAAGACATCTCCTGTTGGTTATTTTCCAGATTGTAGACATGTGTTGAAAGACGTATTTGAATTTTACTCTTCCAGGAAGACACAAAACAAAAACTAACTGTACCCCCCCATGTGTGTTGGTGGGCTGATAACGTGTGGACTAATGTGCCGTGAAGGTCACAGTTTGAGGATAGCAATTAAACACCCCTGTGCTGTAGGTAAAAAAGGTAGTTTACCATTCTGAATGTTCAAAGTCAGTCAGTAAGGAAAGGAAACAGCACAACAGAATTTTGGCAGACCCTCAAAGCCAGGAGTCTCAAAATTGATTGCTCAAATATCAACATCACTGTTTCCGATATTATGCAACATAACAGCCCCAACAATCCATCATCGTCTCTTCAGAAACATCTTATAAACTGCTCCAAATGTAATATCCATGTGACATCCATATTTCAAAGGGAATGGAGTTTGAAAATAGGGAAGTTTTGTTAAAACTGTACAACACTCTAGTCAGACCACAGTTGGAATTGTGTGAACAGTTTTGGGTCTGTTATGTAAGGAACGATATACTGGTATTGGAGGTAGTCCAGAGAAGGTTCAATAGGCTGATAGGAGGTATGCAGGAACTGTTTTATGAAGACAGCTGCAGTGGATTGGGCCTGTACTCTTTGGAACATAGAAGCATGAGAGGTGCCCCTTATGAAACATATAAGATTCCTTGGGGACCTTTCAGAGTAGATGTGGAGAAGTTGTTTCCCATTGTGCGAGAGTCTAGGACCAGAGATTATAATCTTAGAATAAGGGGTCACCCTTCTGAGATAGAGTTGAGGAGGAATTTCTTCTCTCAGAGGATAGTGAATCTGTGGAATTCTTTATCACATAGAGCTGTGGAGGTTGGGTCATTCAGCTGAGGCAGTCAGATTTTTTAATCAGGAAGAGAATCAAGGATTAAGGGGGAAAGGCAGGAAAGTGAAGTTGAGGATTATCATCAGCCATTATCTCACTGAATCCAAAGCAAACCCCATGGGCAGAATGGTTTATCTCTGCACCACACCTTTTTCACTATTATCATTTTGTGGCCTTCTCATTTCCAATCCGTGAGTGTGTGAGAATATGCGTGCCTGTGTCTGTACATGTGCATAAAATGTACATGTGAGAGTGTGTGTGTATGTATGTGTGATCATGTGTAAATGTATGTGTGAGTGTATGTAGCTGTGTGTGTGAAAGGGTGTATGTGTGTGAGAGTGTGTGTATGCATTCGTGTGCACGTGTGTGTGTGTATGTGTGCAGCATGCGAGTGTGTGCATGTGGTGTGCATCAGTGCGTGTGTGAGAGTGTGTGTGTGTATGTTTGAGAGTGCATGTGTGTAAGTGTGTGTGTGAGTGCGTGTGCATGCGTATGTGTGTGGGTGTGTGTGGGAATGTGGACGTGGGGATGTGTGCATGCATGTGTGTGTGTGAATATGTGTGTGTGTTTGTGAGTGTGCATGTGTGAGAGAGTGTGTCTGTGTGAGTGTGAGTTTGTAGGTGAGAGAGTGGGTGTTGCATAATTATTTCTTCTCCGTTTAGTAGCTAATAAACTTACTCTTTCTTCAACTCAAGAAAACCTGATTAAATTGGCTCCTTTTAAAACATAAATTCATTTCATCTGGGATAAAGATATTTACAAGGGAAGGAATCTGTTTTAATTACCTCAATCTGACCAATCAAGGGGTTGGGTGGACAAAAAAAGGAAGCCAGTTGATCCCTCCTCACACAGGAGCAAAGCAATATGAGGTACCCCATCTGGAGTGGCACAAAATTGTGGAATCTGGAATCTGGTCTGGGCTATTATCAGGAGACTAGACAGAATGTGACTTTATCTAATCTTTACATGATCTGAGAGTGATTAGCATAAATGTTAGATGGAAAAATGAAGTCTGTTCCATTCTTTAACACAATGAGGAAATATAATCATGATAAAAGAAATTTTAATGGCTTCAGAACTGGCAGAAGTATTAATAATGTTTCCAAGGAGCAAACTATTTAATCAACCCAATTAATGATATTTTCCCCATGCCATGTTTTTGCAAGTAATGTGTGACTAAACACCCCACAGCGGGATATTCATTTTGCTGAGAAACTCAGATTCAGCAAAGTGTGAAGGTGTAAAACAGTAGAAAAGAGAATGATTTATCTGACCCATTGTCCCCCAGCTGGCTTACTGCTGGAGAAACCCAGCTCATCCAACATAGCCAGAGATAGTAGGAACTGCTAGTGCTGGAGAATCTGAAATAACAAGGTGTAGAGCTGGATGAACACAGCAGGCCAAGCTGCATCAAAGGAGCAGGAAAGTTAACGTTTCAGGTCTGGACCCTTCTTCAGAAATGGGGAAGGGGAAGGGAACTCTGAAATATATAGAGGGAGGGGGAGGCGATGATGAAAGATGGATAGAGGAGCAGATAGGTGGAGAGAAGCCAGACAGGTCAAGGAGGCGGGGATGGAGCCAGTAAAGGTGAGTGTAGGTAGGGAGTTGGGATGGGGGTTGGTCAGTTGGGAGGGAGGGGCAGGTAGGTGGGACGGAAGACGGACAGGTCAACGAGGCGGGGATGAGGCTAGTAGGTAGGAAGTGGGGGTGGGAGTTGGTCAGTGAGGTGGGAGGAGCGGATTGGTGGGAGAAAAGACAGACAGGTCAAGGAGGCGGGGACGAACTGGGCTGGTCTTGGGATGACGTCGGGGTTGGACAGATTTTGAAGCTTGTGAAGTCCACATTATCATGAAGTTCACTAATCTCTCCATGTAACTGAAGTCCCTTATCCCTGCAGGAATGCTTCAAAATATTTTATTCATCCTTTTTAATGTTTTCCCAACCCTCGGGGCAGGCATTTCAATTATTTACAATCCTTTGGACTGAGAAATGTCTCAATTCAGTCCGAAATGATTAGCCCTTAAGCCTACGACTGTGCCCCTGTATTCTAGGTTCCCAGTCTGGGAAGATAGCACCTTTCAGAGTTTACCTCATCATGCCACTTATTCTTCTCTATTTCAATGAGGTCATTTCTCACTTTTCTAAAGTCCAGAAAAAGTTGGCCTGATTTACTCAGCACCTCGCCAATAGACAAGCGTCTCATCCCAGCATCCAAACTAATGAGCCAGGTATCTAGACACCGGGCTTCATCGTACCTGCCAGGAAACCCCAGAAGTTAAGTAAGCAGCATGTTAGGAGAAGGTTGACTACTTTAGTTATCTGTAATGGGAAGTTGTTGTCTAAGTTATTAATAAACCTGTCTGAGCTTTTCAAGCAAACTGATTTCCCTGTGCTCAGTCTGTGCCACAAGGAAACTCAGCGCTGGGAAGATTACAATTAGGCACCAACCCTTTTACACAGCAGCTATCCCACTCAGCCTCAGCCGTTCCCTGGGTCTCCTTCCCACCATTCCACAAGTCCACTGATCTGTTTTCCAGGTCTCCAGTATCCACTACACATTGCCAACAAATACAGAATCTGGAGAATCTCAGCAGGTCTGGCAGCATGTGTGGAGAGAGAGAAAGAGAGAGTTAATGTTTTGAATCCAGTGACTCTTCTTCAGAACACCCACCCCCCCTCCCCAATCTCCAATCCCCTCCTCATGTGCTACTTCTTACAGAGGCCGCCAAATATCTCCCCTTAACCCTGGTTTTGACAACCCCTGATGACACCATGCAGATGCTGTGGAAGTAAAACTCCTGAGGTTACTGGAGAGTCAAAGTAGTCAAAGGAGTTGAGATCATGGATCAGACATGATGTGAGAGAATCAGGCAAGTTCAAGAGGCAGATTGGCTCCTCCAGTTCCTCTATTCCAAAGGTGTTAATTTGGTCACGTAGCAGGGCAAGAGGAGGTTGGGCATGATAGGTAAATAAGGCAAAAGGAAACAAAATGCCAATTTAAATAACTGTACATAGAACATAGAACATAAACAGTGCAGCACAGTACAGGCCCTTCAGCCCACGATGTTGTGCTGAACTTTTACCCTAAACCTAAGATCTATCCTACCTTATACTCCACCCCTACCTTATACTATTATCCATATGCCTATCTAATAGCTGCGTAAATGCCCCTGATGTACCTAGGAACACAATTTTGTACATTGGGGCCAAGGTATCATATTGAATGATAAATGTTTTTTGTCACAAGGTATGAGCTGTGGTTCAGTTGGTAGCACTTTAATTTGTAAAGCAGAGGTCTATAGATTCCAGTCTCCTTCCGCCGCATGGAACTTCAGGCTGACATTCCAGAGCACAATCTGGGAGATGTCCCTGTTGTCCTGCCCACAATTTATCCATCAATCAATATCACAAAACCCAATCTGTGCACAGATTTGCTGCAATGTTCCTCATATTATCACGGCAATTACAGTTCAGAGCCACTCATTAGCTGTAGAGAACTTTGAAATGTCCTGAAGTTGTTAAAGGTATAAAAATCCAATCAGTTTCTTTTATAAAATTCTCTTGATACACTTGACAATAATCTGAATCCATTCCACAGCTGCCAGCTCCCTGTCAGTACTCTATTCAGCTCAAAATACCCGGCCATGACAGGTTTGGAAGGAGAAACGTCAATAATTCTAATGGAGGATAGCTTTCCACAGTTTAAAAGGATACAGCATGATACCTTATTGAATCTACCATTAATCTTCACTGTAATCCTAATGACATTATAAATATTGTTTACCATAACAAAAAAACAACTCTAATATATCCATGAGATAGCAAGGACTGCAGATGCTGGAATCAGAGTTGATAAAATGTGGAGCTGTAGGAGAACAGCAGGTCAGGTGGCATTTGAGGAGCAGAAAAGTCAACATTTTGGGTCAGGACCCTTTTTCAGGACTGGGGCGGGGGTAGGGAGCTCAGAAATAAAATAGAGGGAGGGGATGGGGCTTGGGAAGGAGATGAGATGGTGATAGGTGGATGCAGGTAGTGGGTTGTGGAGACTGGTCATGGGAAGGGTGGGGCAGATAGGCGAGAAGGAAGATGGACAGGTTGTGTCAGGTCAAGGAGGCGGAGATGAGAGGGAGGGCTGGATGTGGGCTGAGGCTGGGGGTAGGGAGATTTTGAAGCTGGTGAACTCTATGTTGAGACCATTGGGCTGCAAGCTCCTGAGGCGGAATATAAGGTGTTGTTCCTCCAATTCTCATGTGGCCTCATTGTAACATTGGAGGAGGCCCAGGATGGACACGTTGCTAAGGAAGTTGAAATAGCTGGCAACCAGAAGGTGGTATTGATTGGAGCGTACAGAGTGCAGATGTTCCACGAATCGGTCACCAAGTCTGTGCAAGGTCTCTCCGATGTAGAGGAGACCACATCGGGAGAAATGGATGCAGTAGACCAGGTTAGAAGATGTACAGGTGAATGCCTGTTGGACGCAGAAGGATTGTTTGGGGCCTTGGATGGAGGTGAGAGGGGAGGTGTAGGGGCAGGTGTAGCACCTCCTGCGGTTGCAGGGAAAGGTACTGGGTGTAGTGGAAGCGTTGGTGGGGTATGTGGAGCGGACAAGGGAGTCGCAGAGTGAGTGGTCCCTATGGAAAGCATATAGGGGTGGGGAAGGAAATATCTTTGTGTTAGTGGGGTCTGATTGCAGATAGCAAAAATGGCTGAGGATGATGCGTTGGATTTGGAGATTAGTGCGGTAGAATGTGAGGACCAGGGAGATTCTATCCTTATTGTTGTTGGGGTGAGGGAGTTTGAGGGCAGAAGTGCAAGAAATGCAGGAGATGTGGTTGAGGGCATTATGGATCACATGAGAGGGGAAATTACGGTCCTTGAAGTAGAAGGACATCTGGGATGTCCGGGAGTGGAACCCTTCATCCTGGGAGCAGATGCGGTGGAGGCTGAGGAACTGGGAGCGTGGGATTGCATTTTTTCAAAGTGGGTGAGAGCAGGTGTAGTCAAGGTAGCTGTGGGAGTCAGTGAGTTTGAAATAGTTGCTATTAAGTCGGTTACTGGAGATGGAAATGGAGAGGTCCAGGAAGGGGAGGGAGGTATCGGAGATGGTCCAGGTGAATTTGAGGTTCGGATGAAAGGTGTTGGTGAACTGGATGAATTGTTCAAGCTCCTCATGGGAGCGCGAGGCAGCACCACTACAGTCATCAATGTAGCAGAGGCAGAGGTGAGGGATGGTGCCAGTGTAGCTGCGGAAGAGGGGCTGTTCGAAGTATCCTACGAAAAGGCAGGCTAGCTTGGGCCCATGCGGGTTCCCATAGCCACCCCATAGTCTGTAGGAAGTGGGAGGAGTTAAAGGAAAAGTTGTTTGAGGGTGAGGACAAGGTCCACCAAGTGGATGCGAGTGTTGGTGGAGGGGGACTGCTTAGGCCTATGGGAGAGGAAGAAATGGAGGGCTTTCGATGGGAGACCTCCTGAGGTGATGAGGTTTTTGATGGTCTGGGAATCGAGGTAGAAAGAGATGAGCTCAGTGGGGGAGCAGCAGGCAGAGACAATGGGTTGGCCGGGGCAGTCAGGTTTGTGAATTTTGGGAAGGAGATAGAAACAAGTATTGCGCGGTTGGGGAACTATCAAGTTGGAATTGTGGATGGGAGATCTCCTGAGGTGATTGATAGTCTGGGAGATGATAGGTTGGTGATCAGGAGTGGGGTCATAATCAAGGGGGCGGTAGGAGGTGGTGTCGGAGAGTTGGCGTTTGGCCTCAGCAATGTCGTGGTCAGTGCGCCATACTTACATCCCCCCACCTCCATCAGCTGGTTTAATGGTGAGTTTGGGGTTGGAGTAGAGGGAGCGGAGGGCTGTGTGTTCCGCTGGGGTGAGGTAGGAGTAGGTGAGAGGGGTGGAAAGATTGAGGCGATCGATGTCGCAACGGCAGTTGGAAATGAAGAGGTCGAGGGAGGGTAGGAGGCTGTGGGGTGGTGTCCAGAAGGAGGGGGTTTGTTGGAGGCGGGAGAAGGAGTCAGCAGAGGGTGTGTTGAATTCCCGTTCGAAGAAATAGGTGTGGAGGTGCAGGCGTCGGAAAAAGAGTTAAAAATCTGGACGATCCAGCTTCTTAGCCTCAACATGGCTATGATCTTTATTCCAGCTTAATGTCTTATCAGGAAGACTGTAGAGCTGTTGTAGTGTACTGGTAATGTCCTTATCTCTGGGCCAGGAGGCCTGAGTTCAAGTCCCACCTGCTTTAGAGGCATGTAATAACATCTTGAACAGACTGATTACAGGGGGAGAAAAAATCAAGAAGACTGGGTCTCCAAACACAGTAGTGTGTAATTAAAGGGAGCCATGCACAACAAAAGCTGTACAGAAGTGCATACTTATTTAACTGTTAGTAGACAGAAGGTAGAAAAACTAAAAGCATTTGGAATGCCTTTCCTAACTTTGTAAGATCCCTCAATTGTGAAACAGTCAATTCCATCACAGTGTTGGTAGCCTCATTTTGGGTTAAATGCACAGGACAACATCACTTTAGTTGTTCAGTCACTATTTAGTTGAGAGATGGGAGGATCGAGGGGAAGGTAAAAGAACAAAAACAACAACCCCCTGCCCCCCCACCCCAGCATCTGATTTGATCACATGAAACAATCAGATGGAATTGCTGAACACATCAAATTACATTGCACATTCATGATCTTCAAAATTTCATGAAGCAATTCAAACATCTTCTAAAAAATGTATTAATCAGCGTCTGTGTTCCTGGATAAAGCAACATTCTGACTGCTGCTTTCTGAAGATTATCAGTTGAGGGGGGAAGGTGTCAATGGAGGGAACTCATGAGGGGTAGTGCAAACACAATTTGCTGTTATCTCAGTTATTGCTCTGATGAACCCTGGGGTTTGATGGTTTTCCAGTTGATTTTAATGACCCAGGAAAGAAACTGCATCTCTGAAAAATACACATAATGTCCCTTGTTAAAGAATGAAATGCTCTGCTTCTAGGAGAGGGCTCCCACCATGGAGTCTACTTTAATCTCATTGATTTCCAAATCAGACAGTGACCACTTCAAATGCTCCAATTACTGATCCATTTACTTTTTAAATTCAGGCTTAACATGAAGATCACAGATTGACAAACGGGGGAATAAGCACATTTTGCACTGTGATAAATACAGGCAAAGTAGTTGACTCCAGCTGGCTTTCTTAATTCCTGCCTTGACAAAATAGAGATTCTATCTGAAAGCGACCCAAAATGACCTTCAATTAGTCAAATGTGAATTATTAGAATTAGAATTAGGTTTTACTGTCACATGTACTCAAGTATAGGGTACATGAGTACAATGAAAAGTGTACAAAGTCGCCATTTCTGGTGCCATCTTAGGTACAAAGATGTCTAGGTACAAAATCTTAGGTATAAATTAGAAAAATAAATAAGTTAACTAGTGGGATTGAACTGGGAAGCTAAGTTTCCTTTGACCTTGGCTGTTTTTGTGCAGGGTCTGATTTGCTGCAAGCTGAACCAATAAACTGAAGTGTGGTCTGCAGGAGGAGCAGGAACTGCCCTGCTGAACTAAGGACCACCATTACTGTGGCCATATTGCAAGACCTGGCACACACTGATGCCATGTTAGACATGAGTTCTTATGCTCCAACTACAGTGACTCATAGAATGGGAAACACGGTGGTGTAGTGGCATTGACACAGGTTAGTAAATTGGAAACCCAGGCTAACACGTAGAGGAACCTTATTCAAATGCTCGTGGGCAGTGGGTAGACATTGTAATTGATGAATAAATCTGGAATGGAAGGCTAGACTCAGAAATGGTGACCCTGGAAATACCATCAATTATTGTAAAAACCCATCTGGCTCACCAATGTCCTTCAGGGAAGGAAATATATACCCTCTTTACCTGGTCTGGCCTACATGTGACTCCAGACCTACAACAATGTGGTTGACACCTAACTGCCCTTTGAAATGGGCCTATTAAGCCACTTAGTTTCTAGGCAGTTAAGGATGGGCATCAAATGCTGGCCCAGTGAGTGATGCCCAAATCTCACAAAAGAAGAAACAGAAAGAAAAGGGTTACAGCACTGAGGGAGGCCCATCACATTTGTGCTTGTTCTCTACAAGGCAATTCACCAAATCCCACTTTCCCGTTCTTTCCCTCTAACCTTGTAATTTTTTTCTCTACATATAATTAGCTAATTTTCTTTTGAAAGCTTTGATTCAATCTGTCTTCACAATAGATCCAGGCACTTGTGCATTCTAGCAATTGACTGGCAGGATTTCCACTAGAATATGGAACTTTCTTCCCCAGAAAGTAGTGGAGGCTGGGTGTTCAAATACATTCAAGGTACAGTTTGATAGATTTTGATGTACAGGGAAGGCAAGGGCTACTGGGGAAGGGGAGAAAGGTGGTGGGTAGACTCTGACATTGAACTGAAACACCTTATCTAGAGAAGGATAAACTCCAGAGTAAGTTATTTAGGTTGATACCAGGTATGAAGACAGTGACTCGTAAGAAGAGTTTGAGTTGGTTGGGCCTGTACTCATTGGAATTTAGAAGAATGAGGAGTGACCTTATTGAAATGTACAAGATTCGTCGGGAACTGAGATAGTAGATGTGGAGACGTTGTTTCCCCTTGTGGCTGAGTCTAGGACCACAAGGTATCATCATAAGGGGCTGAACATTTATGACAGAGATGAGGAGGAATTTCTTCTCTCGGAGGTTAGCGAATCTGTGATATTTTTTCTCCCAGAGGGCTGCTGAGGCTGGTTCATTGACTATATTCAAAGGTAATTTAAGACAGATATTTGATCAGTAAGGGAACCAAGGACAATGGGGAAAGTGGAATTGAGGATTGTCAGATCAGCTATGGTTTCATTGAATGGTGCAACTAGAATTAATGGACTGAATAGTCGACATTTGCTCCCATGATCTAATGGTAATCAGATCAGCCATGGCTTTATTTAAGGGTGTAGCAGGCTTGAAAATCCAAATGGTTTACTCCTGCTCCTACTCCTATGTTCTTATTACAACTTTAATTGTACTTGCAAAGAGCACTTCATAGTTTGCGAAGTTTTTTTTGTCTTCCAGTGACTCTGAATGGACTTAGAGAAACTCAAATTTTTCCTAAATTTTCAAAATATTCAATCATTGCTGAAAGTTGGCAGTGAATCACAGGTGTTAAAGTTGGTGTCCTGATTCAATGGGAGTTTTTTTTTCCTAAATCAGATAATGTTCCCAGCTAAGGAATAGCAACAAGTTTCCGTCAGTTCTAAAGTTGAGAGCAGAAGCCTGAGGTGGAATAAAATGATAGCATAAGATGTGAAATTACCATTTTCATTGAAAATGATATATCTCTGTCCAAATCTCATTGACTATTGATTTAGAGCCACATAGGATCCACATAAAGTCCTGGTGAGATTTAACACATTGACAGTGAGTGGATCCACGTATTTAACAGGCATGAGGTTCACGTGTATAAGTTTGGTTTCTCCTTATACAATGAATGTGCAAATATTTCACTAATAGCTCTTAAATTATATCTCTACATGGAGAGGGATCTGAACAGGTTCCTGACTGAGGTGGGGCATTCATAGTGTCTTCATAGATTATACTCAATCCTTGACTAGGTTTGATCACCTGAAGGGGCAGGAGAGAAATTTTTTGGAATTTACTTCTCCTTTGTCAAGTTGGTGGTCTGATCTTTGCTTCCTGTGGATTGGGTGATGGGTGTAGCAATGAAATGGGAAGGAGGAAGGAAATATTCACTCCCAATGCTCTGGCCATCGTTGTGTGGGGCAGGTTTGATGGTCTGGATCTTCTGTGCTATCATTTTTGTCTATTGATAAAATTGTAAAAGTGTACAGCAACACTGTTTAACAAATGTACATCAATATTAGTGAGAGGCAGGCTGCAATATCTCATACCATATCAAGGCTAGGAAACTGGGGAGGGTGAGGACTATAGTGTCTACCAAACAGCAGTAAGTCATCGCCTGTAAAACATCTCGTATTGTTGTGAGGACATGAAAAACACTTGACCAAGTATATGAGCTTCTAGACGTTCATTCATCAGCAAATCACTCCTCAGGTAGTCATTACACATTACTGCAAAAATGAATTACTGCAGATGCTGAAAATCTGAACTAAAAAAAAATACTGGAAATATTGAGCAGCATCTGTGGAGAGCGAAAAACAGTGTGAACTTTTCAGATCGATAACTTTCCATCAGGACTTGATTTAAAGGCCAGGGTTTGTTAGTCAATTTTGAATATTTCTTTGTACCCATATACTGGCTTTTAGTGATTTGCGCATATGGGCACCTAACTCCCTTTCTTCCTCTGCAGACCATGGACTCCCACCATTGAGAAAATATTCTGACTGGCATTTCTTAGTTCTGAAGTGGATTCCTCACTTCCTCCATGTTGAATTCCAATCGCCCTCCAAACTAGAGATACAGCAAACATTGAAGCATCTATATTCAGAAAAAAAAACTTGTATAAAGGAAATTATTCAATAAGTGGAAAATGTATTTGTATACGGCATCACAGGAGAACAGAACAACTCCATTTGAAAGCAATAGGGTTAGGGTTAAAGTTGGTAATTGAGATCAAATTATCTTGGTTTATAATGAGCACAAAGAATAGGTGTGTGGCACTATAATTTTAAAACTTTTATTTGTAAAAATATTTTTTCTGCATTAAATATATTATGGTATTAAAAGGTTCCAGCCATTAATTTAAAAAACATAATTTGCAGCTCACAACAGTTAAAGGGAGTCATGTGAAATTGTCATGACACAGGAGTGTTGCAAAATTGTAGGAGCCAAGGACACTACATAATATATGCAACACCCACTCCACATGTACTGGTTTACAGAAACAACTGATTTCTGTAGAAATAACCCTGGGCAATTCAATAGAAGCATTGATCAAATGAATACTGAAAATGGCAGATAATTAAATGTTCTCCCGTAGCTCTGTAAGCACAATGAACCATTAACCTGCATATTGCCTTATGGCAGGGAAAAGTGTGAAGATACATTATAATCACCATTATGAATGCCTTTTGGAGGGTAAGGGTTACTTAATGCAGGTGAAAACACAATATTGTTCCTGAATAAATGCAGCCCCAAGTTCATCTATGTAGGCACTGCAAACAGAAAATTATCAAATATTCAAACCAAATTCCCAGAAGTCACATCCTGTGTGGGAAACTGTCACTTTAATCTGAACATCATCATTTCTGAAAAGAATGGTTGTGTAGGCCCCACTGAACCCATTACGTGTGGAGGGAAGGAAGGAAAAGCTTGCATCTAAATAGCATATTTTATCACCTCTGGATATCCTGAAGTGCTGATCATTAGACCAGGCTTCCGCGTCCTAGTGAGCACGAGTAGTACCTGATAATGTTGTACTGACAATCATTGAAAAATCTGAAGAGAAGATTTCAGAAACCATGCTAGGGGTGTCCATCAATATGGAGATAATGAAAGATTCTGGGATGAAATTAGATAGTTTCTGTGGTGAGTTATGACATAAATTCAGGGACTGACAGGAACTCTGCAAGATCAGGTAAGTAGGTCCAACTGAAGCTGATTCAATATTATATAAAAGGCCTGCATATCAGCAGGTCACTACAGAATGTGCTGCTTCAGTTCTGCAGCTCATGTTACGGCAGAAGACATGCATCTAAAAGAGAAGAGTAAAAAAAAAACAGGGCATCATGTAAGTAGTCAGACAACAGCTTAACTGATCTGAAAGGTTGCCATTAACATGGAACTGCTCCCAATGTCCACAATTTGAGTGACAGTAACAAAGATACAAGTTTAGAGACACAGCATTCTAGCACTGACAGCCCTGAAGAGAAGGTCTCATAAGAAATTGTAGCCTGAGATCCAAGAAGACTAAAAGGAGCTGACTTTTCCAAAAGTAGGTGAGCAAGAGATACAATCTTTCTCATTGTCTAGATGAAATGGAAATAAGGTTCTATTTAAAGATTGATGGCTTTTCTCCACGGAAGTGGCCAGATAATTAGCTAGAGATAATAAGGCATTTGTACAAAGAGGGACGGGTACGATCTTGATATTGGCAGTCATTGACAATGATGCTTCCTCACAGCATGTTGTAGGACAGAAGTACATTAACAGCTGCCACATTTCTTACAGCCAAAGAGCATGTACTGAAGGATTTTCATAAAATGCACACCAGACACTGGTATGTTCTTAACACCAGCAATGCAAGCCTGTGTAAACTTTGAGGAGTGGCTGTCACAGCTTAGTGATTATCAACATATGATAAAGGACAAAATGAAAGTCACTGAACACAAATACAAAGGTTGCAGCCAGGACAACAAGAACTGGAGTTTATTTACTGAACAGAAATGATAGAATGAGGCTCATCAATTCTGGCATATCAGTTAAGAACAGTAGCGCTCCAAAAGATATAGCTTTCATGAGTTTTCGTTGCACAGATGTCACAGGCTTTGCGCTACAGTTCAGTGAATCAGAATTCCTGGATTGTAATTCTAGGGAAATAAAATACATGGAGGTCTCCAAATGCCTGCAAAATTATTTTAAAAGTAAGTTTCCACCACTAACATACATCAGCAACACATGAACTGCATGCAACACCAATACAAAAAATGTACACATGGGGTAAAGCCAATGATAACAGTACAGGACATTAAGAGTTAATTCTAAATGAGAAACAAAAAAAAGGAACACTGATCAAAAATATTTAATCAGTAACGATTCTTTGCCAGTACTCTGCAATGAGTAACAATAAGCATCATGCAGATACTCACAGACTGTCACTTGGTGTGAGTATCAATCTTCTGATTAAAAATTTGACCTAATTGGATGCATCAAAACTGAAACACACGTTTCAAATAGCTGGTAATCTCTGTCTTTCTTGAAAATGATAAAGGTCACTCCTAACATCTTCACAACATCGATGGTTCTGGGCCCTTGGGAGAACTTGCTGAGATCAAAGTCACAGATAGCAAACCCTCTCAAATCCATTTGGCTCTGGCTTGTTGGGTTAGTACATCGATTCTAATCCAGCCCAGACTGGCTGAGGAGTCTACTTTGTTGGCATGCTATAAAGTTAACAGATGAAATTAGTTGGCCAGTCTCAGTCCATTCACACACCTACAGCAGTAAACCTCCACAGCTTCTAAATGAATTGGCAGAATCATTAAGGGAAGCCACCCAGGGCTAGGTGGAGGAAACACAACATTACACTTGTACAATAGGGTGTGCTTTAGAGGTGCCAGAGACTGAGGCATATTTGTTGGGATGGGACAGATGTAGATTTTATTCTGTGTTGTGCATCTGCTGTACCTGAAATTTAAGAATAGTTGGCAGATTTCTGAACTAGCAAGCACATTTGTCCCTTGTCAATAACACCCCCAAATTAAGCAGTTTGGAAAGACGAACAAAACTTACATTTATGTAGAACATTTTACAATTCGAAGACTTCTCAAAGCACTTTAATACCACTGAAGTACTTTTTAAGTGTAATCACTGTTGCAATATAGGAAACCTGGTTGTCAATTTTTGCACAGCAAATTCCCACATCCAGCAATGTGACAATGACTGGATTGTTGTTTTAGTCATGTTGGCTGAAGCTTCGTATGACATAATTTGGGCACTGTTGCCACCAAGTTATTGTGGCTCCTGATAGATACCTCAAATTATTAAGTTCCTGGGTGAGGGGATATGAACTTACTCCCCTTCTTTACCATTCCTTGTGGCTACCTTTCTTCCAGACCAAACAAACTTATGTTTTAAAAAATACTAATTTAGCCAGGCTTTCTTGAGTTAACAAAAGGGTCACTAAATGTCAAAAGCAAGGATAAGGTAATGTACACTGACACACGCTCCACAGAAAGTCACTTCCTGTAGATATTTTTGAGTTTTGACCTTCCAGGAATATACAAAAAAGGGGTTAAAAACCAACTGCAGTCCTGGTCTGTGTGTGCTAGTGGAAGAAGGTATGCTAGTGCCTTAGGCTCCTGTGCTTGCTAGTCTGGGTTCAAGCACCTTGTGCGCTGTAAAAGTTAATGGACCATTTTCTCAAGGTTGTCCTGTTCCTGTTGTCACTCTCTCTTGCTGTTTAAAGTTTTCTTGACACTTTATGGGTATGACATTTCATGGGTCCCAACCAGGACTTTGCCAGACAGCACTGTATTTATGTCTGTACTCATTTTCCCTGTTGATAGCAGTGAATTATAAAAATAGTATCCTGGAATTAAAAATGACTGTAGTAAGTCAGGGTCCTGCTGCATCATCATGGCACTTCCCCTGCAAGTCAAATGAAAACAGATTTATTCTCATTTATTATAAAGTTTGAAAAAGAAGTAAGCCTATAAAACAGCAAATAAATTCACTCACCCACACACATCCTTCTTGTCCTGTTTCCTTCTGTCTGGCTTGCTGATGAGATGGCTTCTAACATACAGAGCGAAAAACAGATTTTACCTACAATGCAGGGGTGAGCAGTGTTGAAATGTTGATTGTTACCTTCACAACACACTAGCACTTGAACCCAGAATAGTACACATGGCTGCCTTAGTTCATTAGCATACCTTCATCCACAAGTGCATATTCATCCACTGGCGCACATAGACCACAGTGCAGTTAGTATTTAACACTCCTTTTTCTGTACGTCCCTGGAAAGGCAACCATAAAAAAATGTCTGGTCTCAGGAGAGATATGGTCGGCACTCTTGTGATCTCTTTCTGTTACATCTCTCTCTCCATTTGAGGTTACTCTGACTTTTGTTTACTAATGCAACATGGGTACCACAGAGGAATCTGACAGTTAGCAGTCCTCTTTTAAATAGCCGCATATTGGTATTAAAAATTAAAACTATAGTACTTCATGGATTTGAGGAAGCATAAATGTTGGGTCAGGATGTCAGAACACCACAGATCTTCTTTGAATAGTGGCACAGGACATTTTACATTCATTTCCTAGGACCTGCAGGACAGGCTTAAGGTTAATAGTTGAGCTGAAATCTGGCACTTCCAACAGCACAACACTCCCTCAGTATCACACTTGGAGCATCGGGTGGATTATGCAGTCAAGTGGAATAGGCCTAGAACCCAAAACCTTCTGACTCTCAGGTGACAGTGACACCCACTGAGGCATGGAAATAGTTAATAAAGATTGAGTTTAACCTTGATGATTGATGGCACAGAATTATTTTTTAGCAGATCAGAACAAATTGGGATTTTCTGCCCCAGGCAGCTGGATAGAAACATTACAGTATATTTAGATGATTTAATAGCTACTGTGACTTTTATTATGCAGACTACCATCAAGTATTGATTTGTTGTACGTTGTAAATGCCACAGGAATTATGTAAACATGACTCGGTAAAAAGTTTTATCATAGCTTACTGCTGTACAGCTGATCTACTGCAGGAATCTATTGGCTTGACACATGCAGATCATATGTGCTTAGCTATGCTGTAAATTGAATTAGTTCAGGTAATTTTACCAGGGATTAATGATCACTTTATAATGAATCCTCAGCAATAACATATTTTAAATTATTAGTGTGCAATGTAAAGCAAGTTTTCTGGAATTAAAATGATCAGCTAAGCAAAGCTCTAAAGTAGGCATTGTGGTTAAAGGGAAGGTGTATTCATTATCAGATCAATCAGAATGGTAAACAAGAGACACTGCAGTATAGGAGGGTGTACCTCTCAGTCTTCTTTCATTCCTGTTTCAAACTTGATAGTTTCAGAATATTCTTCATAGACTAAGATTTCATCTAAAAGTACTGCAAATGCCTTACATCAGGCATGTGAATCTTTTGACACTAAACAAGGGTCAAGCCGGTAATCCTGGAGCTCAGCCAAAGGAATGATGGTGGGAATTATATTTTAAGCTAAAAAGAAATACCCACTTAAGGGTGCATTGCAGTTAGATCAATGACTTAGAAAATGGGCAAGCAATCAATACTGACAATTTACGTGTTTATACAAACATCATTAGTACTCGTTTTCTCACTCAGAGAGCAGTAGATCAAAAAAGTGGTCCAATGTTCACCATATATGTGTGATGGTGTATATTATATATATATAATATACGCACACATACATAATATATGTATACTATATTTACATTTCAGACATGCAACGTGAACTTTGTTTCTCTGTGGATGTTGCTAGACTTCCTGAGATTCTCCTGTATTTTGTATATTTTAAGGATATTGATACTGTAAGGATGTGGACAATTTTCAGTTTTGCACTCTTTCTTCCCAATGAGTTCCCAGTTCCAGCAACTGTTGGAAATTGGAGTCTCTTTAAAACTGGATTTTCCTGGAATTTACTGTGCAGCATGAGGTTTAACTACTATTACAGCAGTAACTAACTTTACAAATGTATAGCATATGAAAACCAATTAGAAGAGTCAGAAGACTCACTGAGGTCATGATCCCCCAGTGAACTAGAATCAACAGTCTATCTGGTGCCATATGTGCCCTATGATCAGTGTATTGTTTGGGAAAATAAGAAGCTTTAGATCTTAGACAGAATGGTAAACCAACCTTCAGACGAAAATGGGCAACAGGACAGGAAGGATGCTCTTCGGAGGATCGGTGTGGGCTTGATGGGCCAAATACCCTGCTTCTGCACTGTAGGCATTCTATGATACCCTTCATTTGTCTAAATTAACTAATGTATGATATCTAAACTGCTGCGTATTAACAAACTCAATAAACTATCTGAAAATGTTTGACTGCTTAAATAGATAGTTGTGATCATAAATCCCTAAAATCAACACATTTTAATACTAACTGGACAGGACTCATCAGGGAGTCAGGGAAAAGTCAGACAGCCACATGCTTGGGATGCTATCATGCAGCATAAACTCAAAGTTTCAGGGCAGCAACGATGCAGACCTGAAGAGGTCATTGTGATGTTGCAGTCAGTTGTACCTGGGTCAGCAAGATAGACGGGGAAAAAACAGACGGAAGCCCAGAGTTCAATAACAACTGTCAGGCTACTAGAGAAGTAGGAAGTATGATGCTGTTCAAAGCTGGTCTCTCCTGAATCCAGTCCTTCAAACGGACCCTAAAACTGAAAGGTTTAACGGTTGATTATTGCAGAACTAAATGTATGCTTTGTTCAACAAAATGTTCATATTTCTGTGAGTCCAGCTTAGACTCTGGTTTCAGGGAATGATGGGGAATGCAGCAATGTATGAAAATGACAAAGTGAGTATTAACAAAATTCTATCAGCCAGAGTTTGAGGTGAGGTTAGATTTAAGGCAGAAGGTCGGAGACAGAGGGTGGTGGTGGAGGGTTGCTTTTCGGACTGGAAGCCTGTGACCAGCGGTGTACCGGAAGCATCAATGCTATGGCCCTGCTTTTTGTCATTTATATGAATGATATGGGTGTGAAATATAGGAGGCATGGTTAGTAAGTTTGCAGAATGACACCAAAATTGGTGGTATAGTGGACAATGAAGAGGGTTACCTCAAAGTACAACAGGACCTCAATCTGATGTGCTGAGGAGTGATAGATAGAGTTTAATCTAGATAAATATGAGGTATAATGGTAGGACAATTCAGGGCAGGACTTATACACTTAATGGTAAAGACCTGGGGAGTGCTTCCAATCAAAGAGATCTTGGAGTGCAGGCTAATACTTCCTTGAAAGTGGAGTCACAAGTAGACAGGGTAGTGAAGAAGGCATTTAGTACGCTTCCCTTTACTGATCAGTGCATTGAGTATAGGAGTTGGGAGGTCATGTTGTGGCTGTATAGGACATTGGTTAGGCCACCTTCGGAATACTGCATTCAATTCTGGTCTCCCTGCTATAGGGAAGGATGTTGTGAAACTTAAGGTATCAGAAAAGATTTCCATGGATGTTGCCAGGGTTGGAGGGTTTGGTCTATAGGCAGAGGCTGAATAGGCTGGGGCTATTTTCCCTGGAACGTCAGAGGCTGAGGGATGACCTTGTAAAATGATGAGGCGCATAGATAGGGTGACTAGTCAAGGTCTTTTCCCCAGGGTAGGGGAATCCAAAATTAGAAGGCATGGGCTTAAGGTGAGGGGGAAAGATTTAAAAGGGACCTAAGGGGCAACTTTTTCACCCAGAGGGTGGTGCATGTATGGAATGAGCTGCCAGAGGAAGTGGTGGAGGCTGGTACAATTACAACGTTTAAAAGGCATCTGGACGGATATATAAATAGGAAGGGTTTAGAGGGATATGGGCCAAATGCTGGCAAATGGGACTAGACTTATTTAGGATATCTGGTCGGCATGGACAGGTTGGACCGAAAGGTCTGTTTCCGTGCTGTACATCTGTATGACTCTATGACTATCAGCAAACAGTTATTTACTTAGCAAATGGCGACAGTGTCTGTTTAAACAGAGTCTCCATCTATGACAGCAACCAGAATTCAATTTGGAAGTGTCCAAATAAAAGCAGGACAGTTTCTCCACCAAAATGCAGTGAGTGGAGGCTAGTTAACAGCATTCAAGTGGTGCAAACCTTCAGTAGTACAGGCTTGAGATATGATTGGAAGGAAATTAACTAATCTCTATTTTGACAAAGTCTTGTTGCTTCACTACAAGCCACCTAAAAATAAAATCTTTCTCCTTTTTCTATCCATCCTTCCTGTCATATGTGGCTAATTGAGTTGAGAACTGGGAAGATCACATGCTGGCTATCATAATATACCTGAGAATGGCTTGGCATTTCTCACCTGATAATCCTTTTCTTTCCTTATTGCAACATATTTGGCTACTTCTATGATGGGGTAGAGGACTAATTAATATCTACATCAAACCACAAGGTGCACTTTCCAGTTGATGTGATGATACTGTGCCTTTAAGAGAGATTTGATCTTGTCTGTTTCTCTTGCACAGCAGCGTTGCCACAATGGTACAGGATTGACTGCTTCAGAAGCAATGGGTAAACAGCTTTGAGCTCCCTGAATGATTTTTTAATTTTAATTAGACAAAAGAAGCATGTGTGGATGTAGAAAGGCTCACACAGACCCAAGGTTTCAGCTTTGCTTTCAGTTGGGGTTTGGAGTTAGCTGTTGAAGCTAATAGGTACAAATCTCCCTCTGATGCAGCAAAAAGCTCAAGTTCTCGCTCTACTGTTACATTGTTTCTTTCTCTACTCCTTTTTTCCTGGATTGGAAAGGAGGTAGCATGTGAGGAAAATCTGTTTTGCTGAATTTATCTTTGCCAAGGACGTGTTTATGGGATGCTGCTATATTGGAACAGTTGATGATTAGTAGTGAAATAATATACTATTTTGTTAAGTATTTCAATAGAGTTAAAGTTATGCCAATTCTTTTCTTATTTGTATTTTAATAGTGGTGTAACAATAAAATGTGTTTTGCTTAAAGCCTAATAGTGAGCCAGTCAAATCACATCTGGAATGCAGTGCCTTACACTTGCCTTTAAATAAAATTAGAAGTTAGGGTCTAGGCTATCTCCTTGATATATTTTGAGGGGGTGTGGTCTGGTCCATAACACTGACCATTCATTTGGAGCCATGTCAATATTTTACTGGACTTGAGATCTTATCACAGAGATACAGTATGGCTTATGCTTTGTTTTAAATAACTCTAATCTATTTGCATTATAAAGCTGACTGACTTCATTGGCAATGAAACAAGTGGGGCATTCTGTAGTCATGAAAAGTAGTTTATAAATACAAGTTCTTTCTTTGATACCACATGCTAACAGCACAGTAAAAAAAGCTTACAACATTACACAAGTAAATCATAAACTTTAGGAAACTGTGATACTACATATGTTTCCACAAACAGTAAGTTAGTAGCATATGGCAAAGTTTCCAATGATAAAAGATTTATGAAAGGCATCCAACTTTAATGGTTGGTCCCAAATGATGAGTGCAGATCCCAGCTGCCAGGTTAACATAGCCTGAAAAAAAATCTCTCAGGCCAAGTTTGTTTGTCAACGATGTACTCCAGTAATTGCCAAATCTATTTCTGATCCTCAAGGAACATAAATGTTAAAGTCTTTGCTGCAGTTACATTCCCATTTATTGTCAAGGTTCAGTCTCTCAAATTAGTGTCTGTCATCTACCACAACTGTTTTCTTCAATACAATGTGCTGCATCCTTAATGGACATGCAAAGTAATGATTCTACCAGACCCTATAACAGAGGGTTCTCGTGAAAGTGGGGTGAAACCAATAGACAGGAAAAAAGACAGCTTGCTGCAGGGAAAACCACTTTCACATGTGCATTTATTTTCAAGTGGGGAAAATTTATGCTGAAAAATTTTATACTCAATGACACAGAGCAAAAGGCAGGAGAGTGTTAAAGACACTCATTATCTAAGGCATGCAACTCATTATCTACGTATGCAACTCACTTGTTTTTTTTATTAAACCACTGTATCCTCTTGTGCATCTTATTCGAATAATGTGCTCACTGCTTTCGTAGTTCACCGTTGTTTTCAATATATAACAAGGGGTTGTTGGACTCTGTGATAGGATTGTTTTGCTGTGATATAAAAGCCAGGCTGCCTGAAGCAGAGTAAATAGACAGCAATACCTAGATAAATAGAAGAGACTGAAAATTCTGAGGAGAAATAGATGAATTCAAAAACATTAAAAGAAACTTGGTTCAGAGATAGTGGGAACTGCCGATACTGGAGAATCTGAGATAACAAGGTGTAGAGCTGGATGAACACAGCAGGCCAAGCAGCATCAGAGGAGCAGGAAAGCTGACGTTTCAGGCCTAGACCCTTCTTCAGAAATGGGGGAGGGGAAGGGGGTTCTGAAATAAATAGGGAGAGAGGGGGAGGCGGATAGAAGACAGATAAAGGAGAAGATACGTGGAGAGGAGACAGACAGGTGAGTGTAGGTGGGGAGGTAGGGAGGGGATAGGTCAGTCCAGGGAGGACAGACAGGTCAAGGGGGCAGGATGAGGCTGGTAGGTAGGAGATGGAGTTGGGGCTTGAGGTGGGAAGAGTGGACAGGTGGGAGGAAGGACAGGTTAGGGAGGCGGGGACGAGCTGGGCTGGTTTTGGGATGTGGTCGGGGGAGGGGAGATTTTGAAGCTTGTGAAGTCCACATTGATACCATTGGGATGCAGGGTTCCCAAGCGAAATATGAGGTGCTGTTCCTGCAACCTTTGGGTGGCATCGTTGTGGCACTGGAGGAGACCCAGGATGGACATGTCGTCCAAGGAGTGGGAGGGGGAGTTGAAATGGTTCGCGACTGGGAGGTGCAGTTGTTTGGTGCGAACCGAGCGTAGGTGTTCTGCAAAGCGGTCCCCAAGCCTCTGCTTGGTTTCCCCGATGTAGAGGAGGCCACATTGGGAACAGCGGATACAGTATACCACAAACGACAGCACCTCCCAGTCGTGAACCATTTCAACTCCCCCTCCCACTCCTTGGACGACATGTCCATCCTGGGCCTGCTGCAGTGCCACAACGATGCCACCCGAAGGTTGCAGGAGCAGCATCTCATATTTTGCTTGGGAACCCTGCAGCCCAATGGAATCAATGTGGACTTCACAAGCTTCAAAATCTCCCCTCCTCCGACCACATCCCAAAACCAGTCCAGCCCGTCCCCACCTCCCTAACTTGTCCTTCCTCCCACCTATACCCTCCTCCGCCCTCAACCCCCACCCCCATCTCCTACCTACTAACCTCATCCCGCCTCCTTGACTTGTCCATCCTCCCTGGACTGACCTATCCCCTCCCTAACTCCCCACCTACACTCACCTTTACTGGCTCCATCCCCACCTCTTTGACCTGTCTGTCTCCTCTCCACCTATCTTCTCCTTTATCCATCTTCTATCCGCCTCCCCCTCTCTCCCTATTTATTTCAGAATCCCCTTCCCCTCCCCCATTTCTGAAGAAGGGTCTAGACCTGAAACATCAGCTTTCCTGCTCCTCTGATGCTGCTTGGCCTGCTGTGTTCATCCAGCTCTACACCTTGTTAAATGAAACTTGGGATCATTTCCAACCTTTTCCCAGTTTGAATTTTAATCTACGCCTGAGACAAATTCTGCGGTAAAGGTAAAGGTAAAATGAGCTCTGTATCACAACAGCTAAACCTGATAAAAACCAAAAGAACTGCGGAGGCTGTGAATCAGGAACAAAAACAAAGTTGCTGGAAAAGCTCAGCAGGTCTGGCAGCATCTGTGAAGGAGAAAACAGAGTTAACGTTTTGGGTCCGGTGACCCTTCCTCAGACGCAAGAAGAGAGATTGGAATGGAAATCCCGTCGGAGAGAGGAGCAGAACTTCTTCAAGGTGGGCATGCCTGGAAGAGTTGTGGCAGTGAGTTAAATACTAAGTAAAAACCAAAAGAACTGCGGATGCTGTAAATCAGGAACAAAAACAGAAGTTGCTGGAAAAGCTCAGCAGGTCTGGCAGCATCTGTGAAGAAAAAACAAGAGTTCATGTTTCGGGTCCGGTGACCCTTCCTCAGCTAAACCTGATGTTGGTCATACACTCCTGGCAGGTCTGCTTTTCAGAACCAGCTTTTTGCTTTTCAACAATCATATTGTTTAGTGATGGCAGGGTTACTTTGCTGAGTTGGGGATAGCCATAGAAATCAGAGCAGACCATTCAGCTCCTCGAGCCTGTCCTGCAAATAGAACTGTGAAATGAAACATGAGAATTTCTTTAACCTTCCATGGGCTGGGGTGGTGTTAGGCTAGAAGGGAATGGATGATGGTGGTTTGTTTCCCATGCATTCCTGCCCCACTATTTTTTGATCTGACTTCACTCACTGATTTGCCACCTGGTTTTAAGGAGTGGGGACCAAATTTAAATAATAGTGTAAGTATCGATGATGTCTCAGGGGTCCTGGTGCATCCCCATCGAAAGGAAACAGTTGATAGCATCTATTTCAGGCAGTTCAAAAGTCATTGCAATGTTTAACCTGACTAGAGGAAGGAAAGGCATAACATTGAAAACCACCAGGTGGTCGTGGGAGAAATTGAACCAGCAGCAAATGCTAGAGAGTGCTGTGAATGACTGTACAGTGAAGCACAGCAGAGTTTTAAAGGCTCAGGTCACTGACTACTGTCAGTCTATATTGCCCGGTGTTACTCTGTTATGTAATCAAAATTGTTTAATTTCCAGCAAGTAAATTTGGAAGCTGAGCCTAGCTGGGGTGTGGTGTCTTCCTTGTTCTGCCTTTGTGAGAAACAAAATGCATCAGCTTTTACAGTTGTGAGCATCCAATATGGAAGGAAAAGGAAGACTTGCATTCCATGATCTCAGGATGCCCAACAAAGTATTCTTAAAGTTGGAGTGGTATTGTCATGCTGCCACTACAAATTTACTGGGACTCCTTCACCTGAAGATTCTAGCTTCTGGGTTTCACAGGCTCTTCACTGCCCCACCCAGGCTGTTTATTTTCATGTAAACTCAGCTGAAGTGATCACAACTACAGGATTTCTGAGGCTGTCTGTTATATTCTACTACGATTGCTACCTGGATACTTTAATTTAGCAGAGACTGCAAACTTTCTGACTTTATATCTTTCAGCACACAGGCAGTGTATGTAATTATGGTGCCAGTGCAAGACACTCTCCAATGCGAGATAGACTGAAATGTGTAAAATATTGCTGTTATATATTTCAATGCACTCAACCACTTTCTAGGCAGTGAATAGAATTTCAAATCAACCCAGTCTTCTTACTGTTCTCTCCCACCATATAGAATTCCTGATCTAATTAAAACAGTTTGAATACAGCTCCTAATCTAATCTTGAAACATTTCCCTAGCGTGATTTCCAAAATACTTGTTCTGCTTAAAACTAGTCAGCCCAGCGCCAATTGTACTGGGGACTGAGCCAACACATTTCACAATTCTAATCATGTTTGTGTAAAATATTAATTTTAAATGTTTCCTGTTTAGATTTAATCAGCAAATGAATGATTAAGTTGAACTGCAGAACAAAGGTTTGCAAATTGGTCGTTTTAATCAAAACTTTATAGGAATACCAATTCTATTTTGTTGTCATGATCCTTGCCATTTCTCTCCTCTCCTGAAGGTGCCAATTTCTCACTGGGTACAGTTTTGTGGTGCTGAATTGTTTCTAAAGCCCCATCTGAAATGATATTAGTTACAGCAGAGACTCCCCTGCACAGTGTGCACTGGTAAGCTATTTTGCAGCAGGCTTGGCAGATGAGGGTAACTCCTGTGTTCACTGATGCCCAAAGGATGTTGGATAGCAATCAAGGGTGGAATTCTGCTTTCTTGATCTCTGTTCTAATACAGTGGCAGCAGAGGGTTCAGTTAATTTGGTTGCCTGGACAGCTGGTTTGTGGTGCAGTATGATGCCAACAGCATGGGTTCAATCCTTGCACCAGCTGAGGTGGCCACGAAGGACTCTCCTTCTCAACCTCTCCTCTTGCCTGAGGCATGGTGACCCTTAGGTTAAACCACCACCAGTTGTCTCTCTCTAATGACAGAGAGGCCGTATGGTCTGGTAAGACTATGTTGACTTTTTTCCCCCTAATACAGGGGTGCTGAGGCCAATCTATGTCCGACTCTATCCTGGCTGTGATCAGCTAACCCAGCCCAGGCTGGAAAGCTTGAGGACTTTCCTCACTCTGTGACTTTACTAATTCAGGGATAAATTTATTGAGGAATCAAAAAAATGGATTTATCTTTTAAAGAAAATCAAAGAACTGCAGATGCTGGAGATCATAAACAAAATCAAAAATTGCTGGAGAAACTCAGCAGGCCTGGCAGCATTTGTGGATAGAAATTGGAGCTAACATTTCAGGTCCAGAAACCCTTCTTCAATACGGTACAAATGTATTTCTCTTTCTTAACAAAATAAGTTAGCTGGTTGTCTTAACAATTTTGCCCAACAGAAGTGTGTCTAACTCAAAATTTAATGAAGGATTCTTGGAAAGTCACTCTTGCATCTTTTTATGTGCAACGCTTCAGAGTACTGAAAGTGTCCTCCAATGTGTGAAAGTTGGGGACAATTTGCAGTTTCTATCTTGGACCATCCCTGTGATGGGGCAAAAAATCCATTTGTTTGCATACATCCTGCAGAACGTATGGGGCATGAATCCTAAAACACAGCACGTGGTTTCCCTTTAAGTAAACACACCCCTCAACTGGGTGCCTGTTAGCTGGTGAATTCCATAATTACATTTTTACCTATTCCCTTGCCTCCCACTGACCAGACACACATTGCTAACTGTCCTGAACTACTAATTATGAAAGCTGCTGAGGGTAGAAGAGGCCTAATTGATGTGCTGATCTTCTTTGAGAACATGCCTACATGAGGGCTTGGACCAGCTAATTATTACATCTTGCAGAGTGAGATTTCAATGTTGTATATTAGGTTAGCAAGACTCAGCAGGCATGTTGTTTTATAACGAATAGGTAATGACTGTTAATTAGCTGACATTTCAGGTGCAGAGATATCATGACTTGTACAACACAGCAATAGCTCATTCTAAGTGTGTGCAGGAGGGAAATATTCACGTTAGAGCCACAGTTAAAAAAAATTGCATTCTTTATGTGAAAGATTCCACCTATGCAGCACAACACCAGGATAGTCCTAATTGTCATCATGCTGTGCAGATTATTTGTTTTCTTCGATGTATCTTTCAGGCGGTTTGTAAATGAACAGTTACCCACTTTCCCTCAACACATGCTGTGGAGAAAAGCAATGAAAATACAGGGCTGAATTGTATCAGAAATTGGCCAAGTGTCAGTTTTGGTCAGTTTACTGGAGGGATTCCCTTTGTGAGGCCAAACAAAATTACTCACATTTCTGTTCTGAGGAAGCGTCACGGGACCCGAAACGTTAACTCTGTTTTCTCCTTCACAGATGCTGCCAGACCTGCTGAGCTTTTCCAGCAACTTTGTTTCTGTTCCTGATTTACAGCATCTGCAGTTCTTTCGGTCTTTATTTAAGATTACTCACATTGTTCTCTGAAACTCACCTCATTACCTATGCACCACGCCTCCCCACTCATCTCACCTTTTCTCTTGCCAAAGGGGGAAGAACTCACAACTGCCAGATCTCCCATGATCTTTGGGTGTATATTTAAAACACTGTCAGTCTGGAGATGTCTTGCTCTGTTCCTTGGTCTGAAGAACTGCCCAGAGGTTGCAGAGAGAGGCCGATCTGTTGACTGCTTCCTGGAGCACCAGGTGGATGGGGTGGTAAAGAGGTGGGCTGACCTCTTCCCTCATGACTGGCAGAGGAGATCACACCCTGATGCTGCCAGACTTGTCCAAGGTTGCCACCTGGATCACTACTGTTTCCACAGTTTGCAGGAACGTGCAGCAATGCTGCAAGAAGATCAATGAGTTTACATGACACCATCTCTCTGCTAAATCACTCTCTCTATTGCTGCTACTGCACCTATCTCCCACTAAGACTCATGCTCTATCACTCTTTTGCTTGCAACATCTTCCTTGCTTGATTTCTGTCCTCCCCCAAAACTCCAGATGACTAACCCTAAATGCCCACTCATTCATTTCGGGCACCTCACCATCTTTGCACCAACTGCAACAGCACTAACGGCTGTACCAGTCTCTTTCATCTCACTCAGTACCTCTCTTTGTTTCATTCCAGGTTAAAACAGTCCAGCACAGGGCAGAGAGAGGGTCCTGATCCTGGCAGTCACGGGTGAGGTCCATGACTGCTCATGTGCAGATATCAAAACCTCCATTTCCCGACAACCAAGTAAAACACTATCCATGACTCTTCTGCTTTCCCATTGCCACTGCTCTGAAAGCACTCTTAACATGCCTCAGTCTCTACCCTTGAATTGTGACTCATTCTCTCTTTTGTCTCCTGAAGGCAGTAGTGGCATCTGCATGGTGCCCACTGTCAAGTGGGCTAACCCCACAAGATCACCCTACCACTATCTCCGAGCAAAAGAGCACAGGGGTCTCTGAGGAAGCACTGGCAAAGGCTGCCTCCTGCACCCACTGCCAGCTCAGATACTGGCCCTTTGGTGGGTATTTTAGCCAGTTGGGAGCATCTGCTGGTGAGCCCTTCACTGCCATGTTTCCATAGCTGGAGGACTATGGAGACCAAAGCACCTGTTTAGCCCCAGGAAGGAGAGGATCTCATGACATTGGCAATTAACAGTACACAGCATTATAGAAGCAGGGAGAGGAGAAGCAAGTAGGTAATTCTGAGGCACCAATGCTGGTTGCACCACGTTGCCTCTGGCATGCAAGAGATTGGTTGTCTCCATGGACAAGTTGTTAGTTACTATGGAGAACCAGGTCCAACACCCTCAGGGTTATATATCCATACCTGCACTTTGTCACTGTAGCTATTGATTCTCAGGATTAACAGCAAGGCAGCAGGGTTTGGGGGATCTTGAAATCACTCACTCACTCCAGGTGCCCACGCCTCACAAGGACACAGGACAATGCTGGAAGGCACCCAGCTGGAGGTTGAACAAAAACAGGCCCCCAGAAACCTCGTCTCAGGACGCTCCAGAGGTGACCAGGCCTTCCACCTTCATAGATAGTCGGAACTGCAGATGCTGGAGAATCTGAGATAACAAGGTGTAGAACTGGATGAATGCAGCAGGCCAAGCAGCATCATAGGAGCAGGAAGGCTGGCAGCATGGTGGCTCAGTGGTTAGCACTGCAGCCTCACAGCGCCAGGGACCCGGGTTCGATTCCAGCCTTGGGTGACTGTCTGTGCGGAGTTTGCACATTCTCCCCATGTCTGCGTGGGTTTCCTCCGGGTGCTCCGGTTTCCTCCCACAGTCCAAAGATGTGCAGGCTAGGTGGATTGGCCATGCTAAATTGCCCATAGTGTTCAGGGGTGTGTGGGTTATAGGGGGATGGGTCTGGGTGGGGTGCTCCAAGGGTCGGTGTGGACTTGTTGGGCCGAAGGGCCTGTTTCCACACTGTAGGGATTCTATGACGTTTCGGGCCTAGACCCTTCCTGCTCCTATAATGCTGCTTGGCCTGCTGTGTTCATCCAGCTCTACACCTTCCACATTCATCCGGCCTCACCCCCTCAGCCCTATGGGAGTTCAAGCTGAGGACGGTGAATCTGCCTCTGGGCAGGACACAGTATGAATGGGCACTCTAGCCCCAAGCACCCCCAGGGTTTCCCCACCAAAGCTCCAAGTCCAGCAGGGTGCTCCCTAGGGCAGGCACTCTTCACCCCACAGCAGAGTCATGGGCTGCACCTAGATGTAGTGATGGGGATGGGAAGTACAAAACTTTCTGAAGACGCCTGCCAATTGACTTATGGTGAATCCCGGTGGATATCCTGGACATGCCAGACTGACTGTGGCCCACTTCCCATACTGTTGTGATATGGATCTCATGTCCCTGACTGCCCCAAGCAGCCAACTTACAACGTCCAAGTCCCTGAGCTGGTAGAAAATGTTGTCCTCGCCTGCCCTGGTACCCCTGACTGAAGGCTGCCTCCCTTCCCTTGACTAAGGACATCTCCCGTTTGACTTTGTGACCTGGTCATTTGCCTGAAGCATATGCAGCGTGTGTTTGTGTATGTAGCAAGGACGTGGTGCAGTTGTGAGATTGACGCTGCACAGTGCTCTACAACAACATGTTCTGGCCCTTGTAATATGGCAAGCTGCCTGGTTTTGTGTCTCGCTAAACAGCAAGACAAGACTGAAGTACTTTCAACCTTTAAGTTCTGGTCGACGGGGCAAAGCACAAAGGGAAGGTAAGGAAGATGAGGCCAGAATGCTGTGAGCATTCATGTTAGCACAAGAGAGCAAGTAAAGAGCCCTGAGATTCACCATGGTCCAATCCATGAGATGGCCACCTGACCCTGCACCTTGTTGCTGCTTCATTCCGATGAAAGGTGCCAGTATCCTCTGAAATGCAGCTCTGAAGTGCAGAATCATACTGAGTGGATCAGATAGGAGTGCTGATGGGTGTGGAAGGTGCTGTCTAAGGATCTTTGATGAATTTCTGCAGTGTAGATAGTACACAATGATGTGAATGAGCATCAGTGGTGGGGGGAGTGGATGTGGAGTCAATCAAATGGTATGCTTTGTCCTGGATGATGTTGAGCTTCTTGACTGTTGTTGGAGCTGCCCCCATCAAAGCAAGTGGGGAGTATTCCATCACACTCCTGACTTGTGTCTTGTGGACAGGTTTTGGGGGGGGTTAGGAGGTGAATTAGATACCACAGTGTTCCTAGCCTCTGAAATGCTCATGTTTCCACTGTGTTCATGTGGCGAGTCCAGTTGAGTTACTGGACAATGATAATTCCCAGGTTGTTGATAGTGGAGGATTCAGTGATGGTAACACCATTGAATGTCAAGTGGCAGTGTCATTGCCTGGCATTTGTGTGGCATGAATGTGACTTGCCACTTGTCAGCCCAAGCTTGGATATTGTCCAGATCTTGTTGCATTGGGACATGGGCTGCTTCAGTATCTGAGGAGTCGCAAATGGTGCCAAACATTGTGCAATCATCAGTGAACATCCCCACTTCTGACCTTATGATGAATAGAAGATCATTGATGAAGTGGCTGAAGACGTTTGGACACTACGACGAGGAACTCTATGTCTGACTTTCATATCAGAAATGGTTGCTGTCTAGTTTCTGTCTGGTGGGTGGGAGAATGAGAAACTGCACATCAAAGAGACAAGATTAGATAATAATTGCATGCTAATATATGCAGATAGATGCAATTGGGCTCTCACTGCTCACTCGTGAGATTCTTGTTTTGCTGTTCAAAACTTGGCTGGAGAATCAGACTTTGTGAAGTTGAGAATCTAATTTCTGCCAATCTCACCCTATTTTCTCGACTGATTCACCAATGCCAGGAACTGTGAGGGTTCCATTCATTCTAGCCTGGCAAGGAGTCTAGGAGCTACTGGAGGACAGGTCTTACAAATATCCTGCCTCAGTGGACAGGTTCCACCAGAACAGGCTTTTCAAGGCCAAATCATCTTTATGGAACTCTATTTTGCAGCTTGAGTTATTAAACTGGAATCGTAGCTGCTGCATTTAAAATTCTGAGTCATTGCCATATATCAACAGCCCCCCTATCAAGACAGCTTTACTGGGATATACTCCAAGAAGACACTTCCAGCTCCAGTGTTTGGAGACACTCCATTGCACTTGTCTCAAACTGTTGTAGGTTGAAGTCACTTGTTCATTGGAATAAATTGAAAAAATCAGTAAGCGTCTTCGAGCATTATAGAATCTTACAGCTTTAAGAATATACAAATTAATTTTATTTATTTTGTACATCCACAAACATTATTGTTCCATCTTCCAATATGTCAGCAGCATCTACCATTTACATGATTTGCCACACTTATGTGCCAAATATCCTTCAACAACACATTCTAAATCCACAACCTCTACCATCTAGAAGGATTCAGACTACAGATCCATGGGAAAATCGTCAGTTGCAAATCCCCTTTGAAGGTCCACATCATCCGGATTTAGAACTACATTGCCATTTCTTCACTGCCACTGGATAAACATCCTGAAACTCTCATTAGCACTGTGGGTGCATCGTATCAGATTGACTATAATGATTCAAGAAGCTGACTCAACACAATCACTCTCTCAAGGACAATTCAGGATGGGTGACAAATACTAACCTTGCCAGCATTAACTGCATCCCATGGAATGAAGAACTGATGTGCCCCAACATAATTTGGTAAGTTTGTAAGATATGTGAAGAGATATATAACTCTTAGTTCAAGTCCAAATTACGTTGTGCAAATGTTGAAAGATGCAAATTATTTGGTAGAACATTTCAAGTGTCTAGGATGTTTACAATGTGATCATATAAACTGTTACAATCTGGGTTTACATGTAGTTGAAAAAATTGGGGCATTTAATTTTTGAGTGTACAATTCATACTGCAGTAATCAGCGGTTCTCAGAATCCCTACAGTGTGGAAGAAGGCCATTTAGCCCATCAAGTCTACACCGACCCTCTGTACAGCATCCCACCCTGACCCACCCCCTACCCTATCCCTGTAAACCTACATTTCCCATGGCCAATCCACCTAACTTACACATCTTTGGACTGTGGGAGGAAACCGGAGCACCCGGAGGAAACCCACGCAGCACAAGGGGAATGTGCAAACTCCACACAGACAGTCACCTGAGGGTGGAATCAAACCTGGTCCTGGGATTGTGAGGCAGCAGTGCTAATCAATGAGCCACCGTGCCACTGATTGTTCATGACTTGGCAAGTGGATATAGACTAAGGTCTGGATTGATCTCCAGTAGGGAACTGACCTTTGCACAGAGGCAGGGCGAATATTTCTGCCTCTGAATACTGGGTTTACTACCCAGCAAGATGGGGGCTTTTTAGCCCTGGGTTCAGCCCTCCAGCAGGAGGGTGTCTGAAGATAGAAACCATGGGAAAGATAACAGGGCAATGAGCTGAGGTGCTTGTCCTCAGTGACTGCCTCAAATTCTCAAGTGTGAGACTTGAGTTAGGAGCTACCCTAAGGGCAGAACACAACAGGTGGACAGACAGCTGAATACTTTTATTACTGTAATAACATTTTAGTGTCACAGTTTATGAACTGGAAAGTAATATGTTCAGCGCAGGAAGACTGCCGTTTCTTGAATCCATTCAATGTTTAATAATGAAATCATACTACTCCTAAAATAATTAAGGAATGGATTTTTATTTTTGTAGCACCGGTGAAGATAAGAAATATTGTAAAGGAATGATAACCAATGGAAAAAACTGTTTGGAAGGCTATCCAGAGGGAGAAACAGTGAAAGAAACAGAAACTAAATACATTAACAACAACTTGAATTTCATATTTAACACAATAAAACATTCCGAGGCACTTTGCTGAAGCATTGTCAAAAACTAATTTTATACCAACCACAAAAAGAGACATTGAGACAAGTGACCAAAAGCCTGTGAAAGAGGTGGGTTCTAAGGTGGAGACTTGAAGGAGGCTTCCAGTTAAGCAACAGCTATCTTTCAAAATTCCCAACCTTGTTTTCAAATGCCTCCATGATATCAACACTCCACATCTCCACAACTGACTAACACATGAAGAAGGACTGAGACTCCGAAAGCTTGTGTTTTCAAATAAACCTGTTGGACCATAACCTGGCGTTGTGTAATTTCTGACCTTGTCCGCCCCAGTCCATCACAGGCACCTCCACATCTTGCCCCCTCATCCACAACCCTCCAAGATATCTGTACACATCTAATTCTAGTCTTTACAATTCCTTCTTAAACCTCCCTGCCTCGCTCCCTGCAAAGTAGTTTGGGATTTTTCATGTGTTGCAAAGGTGCTACACAGATATAACTTGCTGTTGTTCAGAGAGAGCTGAAGAGGTTCAGGGAGAGAATTCCAGATATTAGATCCTAGGTAGCTGAAGGTACAGCTGCCAATGGTGAAATGATTAAAATCAGGGATGATCAAGAATTGGAGAAGCTCAGTACAAGAAAAACACAGAGAACAGTAATAAAGGTACCCAACATTGGAACGAAAAGAGAAAGATAAACAAGACACACAAACATAGAACACCCAACAGTCAAATCAGTCCAATAAGTGCAGTCACATGTTATCCTACAAATTATCCCCAGAACACACAATCTGTAAGGTTTTAGTAAATAGACTTCCAGACTTACACAGTCATAGAGTCATACACCATGGAAACAGACTCTTCAATCTAATTCATCCATGCCAACCAGGTATCCAACACTGAACTAGTCCCATTTGTTTGTCTTTGACCCATTTCCCTGTAAACCTTTCTTATTTATGTACCTCTCCAAATGTCTTTTAAATGTTGTAACTATACCTACCTCTACCACTTCCTCTGGCAGCTCATTTTATACACACACCACACTGTGTGTGAAAAAGTGGCCCCTAAGGACCCTTTTAAATCTTTACCCTCTCACCTTAAACCTCTAGTTTTGGACTCCCCCACCCTGTGGAAAAGACCTTATCTATTTGCCCTAACCATGCCCCTCATGATTTTATAAACCTCTATAAAGTCACCCCTCAGCATCCGTGGTTCAGTGAAAAACATCCCAGCCTATCCAGCCTCTCCTTATAACTCAAACCCTCCAGTCCCAGTAACATCTATGTAAATATATTTTTGAACCCTTTCCAGTTTAATAAAATCCTTCCTCTAGTAGGGCAAGCCGAATTGTATACAGTACTCCAAAAGAGGCCTTACCATGTCTTGAACAGTTGTAATGTATGATTTTGTTTTTCCATAACAAATCCAGGAACCTAGTTTCCTGCATTCTCTTGGAACATGGTTCTCAAATTGTAATTTGGTAGAAAAGAACTTAACTATTGCTGAGAAAAAATACATTTTGTCCAAGTTTTTCATCTTGCACTCATCATGACAATCATAAGTTGTGTCAAAGCAAAGGGAAACCAACATTTATATAGTATATAAGGAGAGTGTTGATTATTTGACAAGTGGACTTAGTTGGTATAATTATTGCCATGGAGAATGTACCAGTTAATGGTGATTGACAGTTAACTGTCAGGTTTTACTTAAAGTTGACTCTGATTGATCAAAGCATTGCCCTGATAAATGAACCAGGTGAATGAATGGTTGTCACCAGGCTTGTTAATTTGAAACTGACACCGCAAGACATGCCTAATGGTTATGAAAGTAACAGCAAGCACATACCATTATTTTGGTAGCCAATTCTGGGTCCATCGTTGCTTTTCAGGTGAAACACAAAAGAACACTTGAGAAAGTATTCAAGGACCTAACAGTTTCTGACTTATTGATGAATGCAATCATTGAGGATATGATTTGTTGCCAAGGCAGGAGGAATTTCAAAAAGTCAAAGACCTCAAAGATCCAAAGCGCCTGTTACATAAATCTGTAGACCAACCTAAATCATTCCTGTCTTGAGTGAAGATTGAAATGAATGTCGAGCGTTTCACCACAAATTGACCAATTTATTTTATTTTTAAGCTTGGTGCTCATTTTTTATTTTCTTATTCCTATCAAGATTTGTGCATTTTTTATCTGAATTTGTTTTAATAGTAAGTGCTGTGGTTTATAGGTGTGGGAACAAATTGATGTATTGATCCATTTTCTCTTAATACCATCTCCTCTTTCTGTACCATATCATAGCAAGCTAGTTTTACTTTGGGTTGAAGGCGAATAATTTATTAATATTTTTGAAAGAAATATTTGGCAAAATACACCAGATGATTCAGCTAAATAACGTTAACTGCTTCATGTTAATTATGAAATTCCAACATTCAAGGGGATCCTTTTGTATGAACACTGTACCTTTCCTCCTTCAGTTCCAAGGCCACAGTTATTAAGTCTCAGCTCCTTGAGGGTGAAACAGCTTCTGTTTCTCAGAAGATCTCTGCAGCTCTGAATTCCATCTGGCCCAAATGCATTATCACTCAAATCCAGCTCTGTCAGCTCAGCCCCAGCCAATATGATGGCTTCACCAAGTGACTTCTGAGAAAGCAATGAATAGAAAAATAAATACATTAACATGGCATTTTGCCCGTTAAATGAATGTCCTCTCTGAAGGCTAAGTTACAGTCCCAAGGTACTATTGTGCAAGCTGCACAGAAATAGCATAAATCTGATTTTGTAATTACACTGAAGCTCAATCTAGCCACCATGAATCAACACTTTATTTTTGCAGAATTAATATCAGAAAATATGCTGAAGGCTGAACATTTTCTTTATGCACTGTCATGTTGCCAGGGTTTCATAACCATAAAGGATATGCCTGTCATGTTATAATATATATTAATGGAAGTGAATTCTGTAGCCTTGAACTGACTCACAATAGCTTTTAACTTGAAAGCTACAATCTCAAAAGAAGTTTTTGATAACAGAATATTTGGAAGGAAGGAAGGCAGCTGGGTGTGCAATGTCTTAGAAACTTTTCTACCTCAAGGACTGAATACAAATTAAATTAGATTGTGTTAACCCTAGTTCTTGTTGAGTTGCACAAAATCGCCCTTAATTTGACACCACATGATCAGTCTCTACTTAAAGAAAGCCACACACTGGTGATCTGAAAAATCCAAATAACCCACCCTGATGGAGTGAGGGTGAATCTGTACTTTTGGATCTTGGTCTGTGTGTTTTTGGGATAGGCCAAAAGTGGATAATAGAACATTGAAATTACAGGCTGACCCCTGTTGAAAGTTATAACAGAAAACAGATTCATTGGAGTAAAAGAAGCTGAGACGCAGTGGTATGCCTGTATAGAGTTTATGGCATGAAGAGCCACACCCGTCACCAGTCACTCAGAATTGGGGAAGGGTCACTCGACCCAAAATGTTAACTCTGATTTCTCTTCACAGATGCTGCCAGACCTGCTGAGCTTTTCCAGCAATTTCTATTTTTGTCTCTGATTTGCAGCATCTGCAGTTTCTTTGGTTTTTATAAAGTCATGGGTGTGTTTCGTGGTGACTCAATCATAACTGTTACCATTGAGAAAGCTCATCGACTATGCTCCAATCAACTTGTTAACAGCTGATCTGAGAGCTTCTTGTCCAATCACTAGGACTTATCATTGACCAGAAACTCAACTGGACTCACCACATTAACACAGTGGCTACAAGAGCAGGTCAGAAGCAAGGAATACTGTGGTGAGTAACTCACCTCCTGACTCCCCAAATTCTGTCCACCATCTACAAGGCACAAGTCAGGAGTGTGATGGAATACTCCCTACTTGCCTGGATGAGTGCAGCCCCAACAACACTCAAGGAGCTTGACCCCATCCAGGACAAAGCAGTCTGCTTGATTGGCACCACATCCACAAGCATCCACTCTCTCCACCACCGACGCTCTGTACTATCTACAAGATACACTGCAGAAATTCACCAAAGCTCCTCAGACAGCACTTTCCAAGCTCACGACCGCTTCCATCTAGAAGGACAAGAATCGAGACATATGAGAACACCACCACCTTCAAGACTCCCTCCAAGCCATTCACCATCCTGACTTGGAAGTATATCATCGTTCCTTCACTGTCACTGGGTCAAAATCCTGGAATTCCCTCCCTAATGGCATTGCGGGTCAAACCACAGCGTATGGACTGCAACGGTTCAAGTAGGCAGCACATCACCACCTTCTCAAGGGCAACTAGGGATGGGCAATAAATGTTGCCCACCCAGTGATGCCCACGTCCCACAAAATGAATTTTAAAATATATCACAGGCTTCAAAAGTGGAGTTTCTCTTTGTCAGAAGTTGCCTGCCAATCAGAGGCTGGCAATCTCCAGATCCTAAAGGGCATTGGGTGAGGCTGAGACTTGGGGATCAAATACTGAGAAGGTACGACTTTTTCTTCCACCTCATGGGGCAGTCAAGTGGAAAAGGGGTCAGTGGTGTCAGAGAGAAGAACAGAGGGATGGCTTTCCATGCCTACCCCAATTGGTTCCAGACTCCCCTGTCAGTACTATCCTGGTTTCCCTTTCCCACTCCTGGGAATGTGGGAATTGGGTCAGTGGTGAGTTGACTGTTAATTGACCCCTAATAGATCGTATTTTAATGATGAGTTGAGAAAGTTCCCAGTGAATCTCTCGTTCATTGCTGAGGTAAGGGTAAAGGGGTGAGTATCAAATTATTTGCCCTTCCTGCCACCTTTCTTGCCACCTCCAGGGAGAAGAAAATTGTGCCTGAGTGTTTGTTCCCATGGACCCGTTTACAGGACTGGAAAAGGTTCAATGACCTTGTATGGATGGTTCTTATCTCTTATTCACTACAGCATCACCATAGCCTCATTAATCAACCACCAGCGAAATGGACTCATGTCTAACATTCAGATGCCCCATCTCACACTCACATCTTTACCAAGTCTGTCAACTTCATAACAATGCACTATCATAACAATCCATATACTTCCAGCTATTCACCAATGACATCAGCCCAAGTGACATTCTTCACTTTTTCTTGCAGGACTAGGTCTAAGTAACAACATGGAGCAGCAGAGAACTGGTGAGGGGACAGGGGTAGAGAAGACACTCTTCCCTATCAGGGGGCCAAGTTTTAGAGTGGCCACTGCACCACCTAAAACATTCATGTTGGCGATATCTTTGTGCCTTCTGCCCTTCCCAAGTTCCACTTCACCTTCATCCTGCTACATGGCATGAAGAGCCAGTTACAGAAGGTGTGACCATGGACCGCGTACTTTCTCGTCTACACTCCCTTCCCTCACACCTAAAACTCTCCTTCAATCATTTTGCTTTCAGATACCCTGAGTTTGTCACCTGACCAGCCAGTGTAGCCTCACTATGAAGGATGGGAGACTGCAGCTGCTGAAGATGCACGTGCCATCATTTGTTCCTCATACTCACCAATTCAGAGACCGGCACTACATGTACTTTAGAGAATCAGCACATTATGAGTCACTGGGCATGAATGGGCCACAGTGAAGTCAGGAGAAAGGATACTGCATGTATCAACTCACTGGAAAACTCTGCTGCAGATGAGTTCAGATGAGGAATTTGATGGAGTAATGTACAGGAAAAATACTGAAACATATGCAAACCGAGATGTTCTATACTTTGGGAAGTCTGCCAGGCAGCCTCTTGTCATTGTCAGGGAGTATTGAGGAATCCAGTTTCAACTTGGCGCAGTGTTTGGAAACAGCTTGGAGCCTGTCCGTTCCAGCATGCAAGTGATTGCCAATTCAATAACAACACTTCTGGACCCACCCATGATGCAGCATCTGATGGTTGATGTCTCAGACAGAAGTCTTTGTGCTGCAGGTTGACACAGTTTGATGTCAGTTTGTATTCATTTAATGCTCACTCTGTATGCAATAGCAGAAGAATGATCCTGTACTATTTATGAGACACCTGTGCTCAGTAATTCTCGGAGTTGGTTAAATAATACTGGTCCAATTCGTTGTCATTTGTATCCAGGTAGTGCAATCCAGAAGGTAGGACTGAGTGTTCATGTCTTCTAAGCAGATAGGATTAGAAGAGAAGGAACAATCTCAAAATCAAGAGGAAAATCAATAGGGGGAGGTTAATGTTTAGTATTTATTCTGAAAGCAACATAGATAAAAACTAGAGATAACACAGTGTGGAGCTGGAGGAACACAGCAGGACAGGCAGCATGAGCGGAGCAGGAAAGCTGACATTTCGAGTCGGGATCTACCTCTAGTAGAAGTAAAATATATTTGAGGGGTGGGATAGTCTGGCAGCTTTACTGAATTAGTAATCCAGAGATTTGAATTGATAGTCATTGAAAGTGAGCTCAAATCCCATCATAATCAATTAGGATTTTGAATTTTATTTAAACTAAGTGAGAAATAAAAATCTGGTTCCAATAAAAGTGATCATGAAGCTATAGAATTATTGCATTATTGTAAAAACTTGTTGAACCTGTCCTTTTGGAAAGAAAATCTGCCTTCCTCACCCAATCTGGCCTAGATGTTGCTCTAGTCCCAAAACAAAGCAGTGGTTTTCAAGTGCTCCCTGAAGAATTCAAGAAATAGGAGCAGAGAAGGCCATTCAGCCCCTCAAATCTGCTCCACCATTCAATACGATCATGGCTATTCTTTGTTTCAACTCCAATTTCTACCCCCATCTCCCCATTGCCTTGATTCCCAGAGATCAAAAATCTGTCTATTTTGGCTTAAGGCTATTCTTCGGAGGAGCATCCAGACCTACAGATGCTGCCAGACCTGCTGACTGTTTCCAGTATTTTCTGTTTTTGTTTCAGATTTCCAGCATCTGCAATATCTTGCTTTTGCATTTATACAGCACCTTTAAAGTCTTCAGGATATCCCAAACTGCTTCACAATCAGTACATTTAATGTGTCAACACTGTTGGAAATGTGGCACTGTAAGGTCCCCATATGCCACAATCAGCCTAGTTGAGAGGTAACTGCTGGTCAGCAGATCTTCTTTAATGGAATCACAGCATCCTCTATAATTATCCCAGGAGATTGATATGATCTTGCTTTAAGTGCTCATCTGAAAAGGTGGTATGACAAGACCCTTGAATATGGTTATAAAGTGTTGGCCATGGTTCTATTCTCAAGTGTCTGCAATGGTCTTGAACCCACAAACTACACCATCAGAAAGCCAGGCCTGTCTCTACTGATGCAGCTGATGGAGGCCAGTTTAGAAACCTGAGTGAGTGGAGTCAGGCAGGAGGGGAAAGAGAAGGGGTGCATGTCAACACTGTTTGCACTGCTCTTTGAGTATATTCCAAAAAGGCATTGGACTTGCGGCATGTATTATCACAATGTTAATAGCAGGATTCAGTTCAAACCGTGTTACTGCAGAGTCACAATCATTCCAGCTGCAAAGATGTCCGCTACCTCAGTGTAAAGTAGCTTTGGTTAGAGGGAATGCCAGAAAGGGAGGAACCTGGTGTCCAGTAATGAACTAGGATAGGTACGGCAAGTTACATGAACCTTGGATCACCAGGGATGTTATGACCTTGGTCAAAAAGAAAAGGGAAGCACACATAAGGTCTCGGAGGATGGGAGCTGACAAAGCTCTTGAAGTATATAAGGAAAGTAGAAAAGAACTTAAACAAGGAATTAGAAGGGCTAAAAGGGGTCATAAAAGTCATTAGCAAACAGGATTAAGGAGAATCCCAAGGCTTTTTATACATATACGAAAAGCAAGAGTGGAGCCAGGGAAAGGGTTGCCCCACTCAAGAACAAAGGAGGGAATCTATGTGTGGAACCAAAAGAGGTAGATGAGGTCCTAAATGAATTCTTTGTGTCGATAGTCACCAAAGAGAAGGAATTGGTGGAGGATGATCTCAGGGAAGGGAGTGTCGAATTTCTCAGCCAAGTTGCTTTAAAACGAAGAGGTGTTGTGCATTTTAAAAAGTATTAAGGTAGATAAGTTCCCATGTGAACATAGAACATAGAACATAGAACAGTACAGCACAGTACAGGCCCTTCGGCCCATGATGTTGTGATAACCTATTATCCTACTAAGATCAATCTACCCTGCATACCCTACATTTTACTATCCTCCATGTGCCTATCCAAGAGTCACTTAAACGTCTGTAAAGTATCTGACCCCACTACCACCACCGGCAGCGCATTCCACACGCCCACCACTCTCTGTGTATAGAACCTACCTCTGACATCTCCCCTATACCTTCCTCCAATCATTTTAAAATTATGCGCCCTCATAATAGTCATTTCCGCTCTGGGAAAAAGTCTCTGACTATCCAGTCTATCTATGCCCCTCATCATCTTGTACACTTCTATCAAGTCACCTCTCATCCTTCTTCGCTCCAATGAGAAAAGCCATAGCTCACTCAACATTTTCTTATAAGACCTGCCCTCCAAGCCTGGCAGCATCCTGGTAAATCTCCTCTGCACCTTCTCTAAAGCTTCCACATCTTTCCTATAATGAGGTGACCAGAACTGAACACAATATTCCAAATGTGGTCTAACCAGAGTTTTATAGAGCTGCAGCACAACCTTGCGGTTCTTAAACTCAATTCCCCTGCCAATGAAAGCCAACACACCATACGCCTTCATTACAATCCTGTCAACTTGGGTAGCAACTTTGAGGGAGCTATGGATGTGGGCCCCAAGATCCCTCTATTCCTCCACACTGCTGAGATTCTGCCATTAACCCTGTATTCTGCATTCAAATTCGACCTTCCAAAATGTATCACTTCACACTTTTCAAGGTTGAATTCCATCTGCCACTTCTTTGCCCAGCTCTGCATCCTGTCAATGTCCCGTTGCAACCTACAACAGCCCTCCACGCTGTCCACAACTCCACCAACCTTCGTGTCATTGGCAAACTTACTAACCTACCCTTCCACTTCCTCATCCAAGTCACTTATAAAGATCACAAAGAGCAGAGGGCCCAGAACAGATCCCTGCGGAACACCACTGGTCACCGAGCTCCAGGCTGAATACTTTCCATCTATTACCACCACCCCCTGTCTTCTATTGGACAGCCAATTCTGTATCCAGACAGCCAAATTTCCCTGAATCCCATGTCTCCTTACTTTCTGAATGAGCCTACCAGGTGGAACTTTATCAAATGCTTTGCTAAAATCCATATACACCACATCCACTGTTCTACCTTCTTCAATGTGTTTTGTCACATTCTCAAAGAATTCAGCAAGGCTTGTGAGGCATGACCTGCCCCTCACAAAGCCATGCTGACTAATTCTAATCAAACTGTGCTTTTCCAAATAATCATAAATACTATCTCTCAGAATCCTCTCCAATAATTTGTCCACCACAGAAGTAAGACTGACTGGTCTGTAATTCCCAGGATTGTCCCTATTCCCTTTCTTGAACAAGGGAATGACTTTTGCCACCCTCCAATCATCTGGTACTACTCCAGTGGACAGTGAGGACGCAAAGATCATTGCCAAAGGGGCAGCAATCTCTTCCTTCACTTCCTGTAGCAACTTTAGATATATTCCGTCTGGCCCAGGGGACTTATCTATCCTCGTGATTTTCAATATTTCAAGCACATCCTCCTTCCTAACATCAACCTGTTCGAGCATATCTGCCTGCTTCATGCTGTCCTCACAAACGTCAAAGTCCCTCTTACTGGTGAACACTGAAGCAAAGTATTCATTAAGGACCTCCCCTACCTCCTCTGACTCCGCGCACAATTTCCCTCCACTATCCTTGATTGGCCCTACCCTCACTCTGGCCATCCTCTTGTTCCTCACATAAGCATAGAATGCCTTGGGGTTTTCCTTGATCCTACCCGTCAAGGTTTTCTCATGCCCCCTTTTAGCTCTCCTAAGTCCATTCTTCAGTGCCTTCCTGGCTACTTTGTAGACCTCTAGAGCCCTGTCCGATCCTTGTTTCCTGAACCTTAAGTAAGCTTACTTTTTCCTCTTGACTAGGTGCTCTATATGTCTTGTCCTCCAAGGTTCCTTCACCTTACCATCCCTTCCTTGCCTCAGTGGGACAAACCTATCCAATACTTGTAGCAACTGCTCCCTAAACAACCTCCACATTTCTGTCGTGCATTTCCCTGAGAACATCTGATCCCAATTAATGCTCCGCAGTTCTTGCCTGGTAACATGGTAATTCTCCCTCCCCCAGTTAAATACTCTCCCATACCGTTTGTTGATGAGATTTATCCCAGAATATTCAGGGAGGCAAAAGAACAAATAGCTGCAACATTGGCAGTTATCATTGTATCCTCTTTGGCCACAGGTGAGGACCCAGAGGACTGAAGAATAGCCAATGTTGTCCCATTGTTTTAGAAGGGTAACAGGGATAACCCAGAAAATTACAGGCCTGTGAGCCTCACATCGGTGATAGGGAAATTATTGGAAAAGATTCTCAGGGACAGGATCTATATGCATTTAGAAGCAAATTGACTTATTAGTGATAGACAGCAAGGTTTTGTGTGGGGCAGGTCATGCCTCACTAACTTGGTCAAGTTTTTTGAGAAGGTGACGAAGATGATTGATGAGGGAAAAGCGGTTGATGTTGTCAACATGGACTTCAGTGAAGCCTTTGACAAGGTCCCTCATGGCAGACTGGTACAAAAGGTGAGGTCACATGGTATCAGGGGTGAGCTGGCAAGATGGATATAGAACTGGCTTAGCCATAGGAGACAGAGGGTAGCAGTGGAAGGAAGCTTTTCAGAATGGAGGGCTGTGACTAACGGTGTTTAACAGGGATCAGTGCTGGGACCTTTGCTGTTTGTGGTCTACGTAAATGATTTGGAGGAAAATGTAGCTGGTCTAATTAGTAAGTTTGCGGACGATACAAAGATTGGTGGAGTTGCAGATAGTGAGAAGGATTGTCAGAGGATACAGCAGGATATAGATCAGTTGGAGGCATGGGCAGAAAAATGGCAGATGGAGTTTAATCTGAACAAATCTGATGTGATGCAATTTGGAAGGCCAAGTACAGGTGGAAATTATACAGTGAATGGCAGAACCCTTAGGAGTATTGATATGCAGAGGGATGTGGGCGTGCAGAACCACAGATCACTGAAGGTGGCAGCGCAGGTGGATAAGGCAATAAAAAAGGCCAATGGCATGCTTGCCTTCATTGGAAGAGGTATTGAGTATAAGGATAGGCAAGTTATGCTGCAGCTTTACAGAACTTTAGTTAGGTGTACAGTTCTGGTCATACAATCCCCACAATGTAGAAACAGGCCATTTGGCCCAACAAGTCCACACAGACCTTCTGAACAGCATCCCACCCAGATCCATTCCCCCAAACCTATCCCTGCATTTCCCATAGCTAACACACCTAACCTACACATTCCTGAAAACTATGGACAATTTAGCATGGGCAATCCACCTAACATGCACATCTTTGGACTGTGGGATGAAATCAGAGCACATGGAGGAAACACATGCAGACACAGGGAGAATGTGCAAACCCCATCAAGATAGTCGCCCAAGGGTGGAATCAAACCCAGATCCCTGGCGCTGAGGCAGCAGTGCTAACCACTGAGCCACCACACTACCAGCAGGATGTGGATGCTTTGGAGAGGGTACAGAGAAGGTTTACCAGGATGTTGCCTAGTATGGGGGATTTTAGCTATGAAGAAAGGTTGGATAGACTGGGTTTGTTTTCACTGGAACGTAGGAGGTTGAGGGGCAACCCACGGTTTATAAGATTGTGAATGGCAGATAGAGTGGAAAGTATGAGGCTTTTTCCCAGGGTGGAGGGATCAGTTACTGGGGGACACAGGTTCAAGGTGCAAGGGGGAGTTTAAAAGAGATGTGTGAGGCAGGTTTTTCACACAAAGGGTGGTGAGTGCCTGGAAGGTGCTGCCAGAGGAGATGGTGGATGCAGACACAGTAGCAACATTCAAGAAGCACCTGGACAAATACATGAATAGAAAGGGAATACAGGGATACGGATCCTGTAAGTGAAGACAGTTTTAGTATGGAAGGGCAAAATGTGTCGGTGCAGGCTTAGAGGGCTGAGGGCCTGCTCCTGTGCTGTATTCTTCTTCTTTGTAGTTGTAAATCCCTGGAAGGCCCGGCCCAGAAGAGCAATAAAAGTTTATTCAAATTGCCATTAGGATATTTTAAAATGACCTAATGATCAAAGCAAGCCAGCATGCTTTACGAGATAATTTTGAAACTTTAAATGATTAACCAAGTTAAGGATGGCCTCCAGTGAGATGGGCCACAGTTGCTAAGATACACCATTGCATCGAGACATTGCATACTTTTGTGTGTAGGTGCAGCCAAGGGTAACTTAATGATATTGTTATATGGCCTGACCTCAAGGTAAGGTACCCAACTCCAGACGCATACTCCAAATCACTAAGCTCCTGGGTGAGGGAGGGCGAAATGACTCCCCTTCTATATACATTCAGACTTTGGCCGATTTAAAAAGAATCATTTTCCCAGACCTCAATGAACTTGTGTTTTAAAAGGAGCCAATTTAACAGGCTTTCTTGAATAAACAAAAAAGTTAATTTATTAATTACTAAATATGAGAAAAAATAGTAGTACAGCACACAGCTTGCGCACACAGCATACACACACACACACACACATACACGTACACACAGACACACACACACACACACACGCATATGCATACACACATACGCAGACACACACACACATACGCACAGACACACGCACAGACACACACACACAGACACACAGACACACACACACACACACACAGATACACACACACACATACGCATACACACAGACACACACACAAACACACACATACGCATACACACAGACACACACACAAACACACACACACACAGACACACACATGATTCCAAAAAGATAAAATCCAACAAAATATATACAGATCAGTCTCTGAATTGTTCACAAAGAGCAGATAAGATGATGAGTCACTGTGATTGGATAGCACTAGGTAGTGCTGGTTTTGGCAGCTGAGTAATTGACTCAAGATTCTTGGTTTTGCAGGTTGGAGTAAATTTTGTTCATCTGATTCCTTTTGGCAGTGACTGAATGTAAGCAGAGTAAGAGGACGACTAGGAGTATTTCCCTTTATTTTATCTGCAATGCAGGTATGGTCGGCGGAGTGATGAAGAGATGGAGCCTGAAGAGTGGCAACCCCTACCTTGATGGGTCTGGTGCAGGCAGCAGGGGGGTAATGGTGGAGGTGTCATTGGTCAGACAGCACAGCACTCATGGTAGAGGCTGCAGAATGAAGGTGGACTGTTTCAGCTTTATCTTTTTATTCTTAAAATATTCAAATGGTGCCGGATTGTGGCGACAGTTGAAGCTTTTCACTGTATTTTACTGTGTTGTTCATTGTCATTGTGGAGTACAAGACATAATAAATCATCATTCATTCAGGTGTGTCTAAAATGTCTGTTCTCCAATCTACAGCACTCTGGCCAATGCACTGCACTGTCTAGGCAAAGCTCATGCAGTCACCTCTTTAATGTATTCATTATATTTTCCTGGAGGGTAAAACAGCAGACTTTATGCTGAGAGAGGGCACTGTCAGTTCCCTCAATATGTTTTCTTGTTCAAGTTACAACACTGGGTTTCCTCCGGTTGCTCCGGTTTCTTCCCACAGTCCAAAGATGTGCAGACTAGGTGGATTGGCCGTGCTAAATTGCCCGTAGTGTTCAGAGATGTGTAGATTAGGTGGGTTATGGGAGATGGGTCTAGGTGGACTTGTTGGGCCGAAGGGCCTGTTTCCACACTGTACAGATTCTATGTTTCTATTTGAAATTTCGCTGGCACTTTACAGGTACAACATTCCATGGACTTCATGCAGGCCTTTTCCAGGCAGGCAATTAAATTACACCTACAGCCTTTTTTTCTCTCTACACCAGTCCTCTTGTCGATAAAGAAGCATATTTTGTATAACCATTGAATCCCTACAGTGTGGAAGCAGACCATTTGGCCCATCAAGTTCACACTGACCCTCCAAACTGCATTTCATTCAGAGTCACAATCCAAAAATATCCCTGTAAACCATGCATTAACCATGGCTAATCCACCTAACCTACACATCTTTGGACAGTGGGAGGAAACGAGAGCATTCAGAGGAAACCCATGCAGACAAGAGGAGAATGTGCAAACCACACAGACAGTCGCCCAAGGTTGGAATTGAACCTGGATCCCTGGTGCTGTGAGGCAGCAGTGCTAATAACTGTGCCACTGTACCACCAATTTGGAAATTTAAAGTAAAAGATGTCTATCAATACTTCTGCGTTCTGATCTGTCATTGTAATAAGAATGGGACTCATGCCCTCAGAGATCAAAGAGTTCTCGGGAGAGCTAAGTTCATTCCAGCAATGATGAGCGACACTGGCCATGTCATGCATTATTGTGGAACTGTTGTATTAGAATACTGTTATTAGTCAATCTGTCTGAGAGCTTATTGTTTGGAACCATTCAGACTTGCTTTGAGCAGAGCCTATTGTTGCTGGACGAATAAACTTGTGCTGTAACTGTAATCTTGAAATATAGCTAACAGTTGCTATCTGAAACAGTGTAGAAGTGTAGCTCAAGAACAAAAACAAAGTTGCTGGAAAAGCTCAGCAGGTCTGGCAGCATCTGTGGAGGAGAAAACAGAGTTAACGTTTCGGGTCCGGTGACCCTTCCTCAGAACTATGTTCGTTCCTGATTTGTTCCTGATTTACAGCATCCGCAGTTCTTTTGGTTTTTAAGAAA
>NC_063354.1:2165436-2211443 GCF_021869965.1 Rhincodon typus | reverse complement strand
TCAGAAGTTCTGAGGAAGGGTCACTGGACCCGAAACGTTAACTCTGTTTTCTCCTCCTCAGATGCTGCCAGACCTGCTGAGCTTTTCCGGCAACTTTGTTTTTGTTCCTGATTCACAGCATCCGCATTTCTTTCGGTTTTTATTTAGAAGTGTAGCTCATCTGAAAACTTGTTGGATTTGATCGATGTAACTGCTTTTGATACTTTTTTTAAAAGAGTTTTGAAAAAAGTTTTACTTAAGTCTTTTTAAAAATTTAAAACATCATTTTTATATCATGTATCTGTAGGGTTATTAACCTCTGTACTGTTTGGTGAGTATTATACAAACAGGTGAAACTGAAAGCAGCTCCCACTGGCCTTACTTAGAGCTGACAGTAATGAGCTGCTGGGAGAATTATCAAGCTCACTAAATGCCAACAGTGACAACTATTCAACTTCACAGGACGTGAAGAGGCACTGAATCAGCCGAAGGAAATGTGTTGATGTACAGCAGCAGGGAAATCAGAAACAAACAGTGCTTTGTTCACCTTTTATCTGAACTTATATTTGGAGTGGGACTTGATTTAAACACTGGACTCTACTTAAAGACGGTGGATTGACATGGCTACAGGTGCTATTGCTTCAAAATATTTGCAGCCAACCTGAAGAACAAGGACACAAAGGTGGGGGAGCTGTACACATTGAATTGAATTGAATTGAGTATCCTTTATTGTCACGTACATTCAAAATAAAATGCAGTGAAAAGTGTGCACCGTAGCTCGTACATAAGTCCAACTTTCCTACTTTGCTGCTTTACCACCGCTAGAGTCCCGCTCCAGGCTTTCCGGCCCACGCTATGCCACTGAGACTGTCCTGCTCCAGGCTACACCAGACCGTGCCATGCTGCTGTCGGGGGCCTACTCCACATGGAAAATGAGAGTCACACTCCAGGCCTCCCAGGCCGACTCAGCAACCGCCTCTGAAAATGTCACCGCCGCTCCGGAGCCCATCGAAGCTGCTTCCTGCCGAAGATATCTCTCGGCCACCCATTGCCCCGGGACACGGCCCTCTGTCGCTCCGGGTACACGGCCTCACTGTCGCTCTGGGTACACGGCCTCATCGTCGTTCTGGGTACACGGCCTCACCGTCACTCTGGGTACATGGCCTCACTGTTGCTCTGGGTACACAGCCCTCTGTCGCTCTGGGTACACGGCCTCACCGTCGCTCTGGGTACATGGCCCTCCATCGCTCTGGGTACACAGCCTCACCGTCGCTCTGGGTACATGGCCCTCCGTCGCTCTGGGTACACGGCCTCACCATCACTCTGAGTACACAGCCCTCTATCGCTCTGGGTACATGGCCCTCCGTCACTCTGGGTACACGGCCTCACTGTCGCTCTGGGTACACGGCCTCACCGTCGCTCTGGGTACACGGCCTCACCGTCGCTCCGGGTACATGGCCTCACCGTCGCTCCGGGTACACAGCCTCACCGTCGCTCTGGGTACACAGCCTCACGGTCACTCTGGGTACACGACCCTCTGTTGCTCTGGGTACACGGCCTCACTGTTGCTCTGGGTACACAGCCTCACCGTCACTCTGGGTACACAGCCTCACCGTCACTCTGGGCACGTGGCTCCTCCACTGCTCCAGGATGTGCCCCCTTGGCCCCTCCGTCACTCTGGAGACTCGGCACCTCCTGATTCGCTCTGACCCATGTCTGATCCGCCAACGTTGCTCCGGCCCGCGCTCACTCCGCTGCCACTGCAGAGCATGGCCCATGCACTCAGATCCTGCTTGGTCACCGACGTGACTCCTTTCCTTCAGGTTAAATAGTCGAAGTTAAAAATAGTTAAAGGTGGGGGCATTGGAGGGGTTGGGGGGGGAATACTGTAAAGGGGAGAGGGAGAGAGAAAGACAAAATGAAAAAAAGAAAAAAAGAAAAAAGTTAAAGGAAAAGGTAAAAGGAACTGGCGAGCAGAGGAGCTCCAATTGCAGTGTCTTACCCTGCTGCCATCTTGCAGGATAGTGAGGAGGATTTCCAGAGGATACAGCAGGATATAGAAAGGCTCAACATTTGGGCAGAGAAATAGCAGATGGAATTTAATCTGGACAAATGTAAGGTGATTTGCATTTTGGAAGGTCTAATGCAGGAGGGAAGTACACAGTAAATGGCAGGACTGTTAGTAGCATGAACACAAAGGGATTTGGGCGTACAGGTCCACAGCTCACTGAAAATGGTGATACCATTGAATAAGGTGGTCAAAGTGGTGTATGGCATGCTTGTCTTCATTGGTCAGGGCATAGCGTATAAAAACTGGAAAGTCACGTTGCGGCTGTACAGAACTTTAGTTAGGCCACATTTGAAATATTGTGTACCATTCTTGTTGCCACACTACCAGAAAGAATCTTTTTCCCAGAGTTTGACGGTGAGAATCCTTTTCCCTGGAATGTCCAATTCTAGGGGGCATGCATATAAGTTTACAGAGGGGAAAGTTCAAGGGAAATGTGAGGGGCAAGTTTTTTACACAGACAGTAGTCGAAGTCTGGAAAGCACTGCCAGGAGTGGTGGTGGAGACAGATACAATAGGGGTGTTTAAGGGACTTTTAGATAAGCACATGAATATGTAAGGAATGGAGGGATATGGACCAATGGCAGGCAGAAGGGATTAGTTTCATTTGGCATCATGTGCGGCACAACATTGTGGGTTGAAGGGCCCATTTCTGTGCTGTACTGTTCTATGTTCTATGTGGTGGCTTTGGAGAGAGTACAGAAAAGATTTACCAGGATGTTGCCTGGTTTGGAGGGTATTAGCTATGAGGAGAGACTGGACAAACTTTGTTTGTTTTCACTTGAACATCAAAGGATGATGGGCAAGCTGATAGAAGTTTTCAAAATAATGAAACACATGGTTAGAATGGATAGTCAGTGTGTTCCCAATGTAGGAATGTCAACTACCAGATACATGAATAGACAGGGAATAGGCTGCATAGAGGCAAAAGTTTTCTTGTTAAGAAAGGCATGTGTTGGCACATGCTTGGTGGGCCAAAGAGCCTGTTCCCATTCTGGCCTGTTCTTTGACAGTAGACACATGGGAATACTACTGCCAGCAAGTTCCCTTCCAAGCCACTCACCAACCTGCGTTGGAAATATTATCTCAGTTCCTTCAATGTCATTGGATCACAATACCATCCTATTCCACTCTGACTGTCCCTACATCACATGGACTGCAGTGGTTCAATTAGACAGCTCACCACTATGATCTCAATGAGATCAGTTGATCAGATGGGCCAATGGGCCAAGGAGTGGCAGATGGAGTTTAATTTGGATAAATGTAAGGTGTTGCATTTTGGTAAGACAAACCAGGGCAGGACTTATATAGTTTACGGTAGGGCCCAAGGGAATGTTGCTGAACAAAAAGATCTAGGGGTGCAAGTGTTCAATTCCTTGAAAGTGGAGTTGCAGGTAGACAGGGTGATGAAGAAGGCATTTGGCACGCTTGCCTTCATTGGTCAGAACATCGAATATAGGAGTTGGGATGCCATGTTGTGGCTGTATATTTGTGAAACCATGTTTAGAATACAGCGTACGATCCTGGTCAACCTTCTATAGGAAGGATGTTGTTAAACTTGAAAAGATTTAAAAAGATGTTGCCAGGACTGGTAGGTTTGAGTGATATGAAGAGGCCGGGGCATCTTTCCCTGGAGCATCGATGGCCGAGGGGTGACATTATAAAGGTTTGTAAAATGATGAGGGGCATGGATAGGGTGAATAGCCAAGTCTTTTTCCTAGGGTAGGGGAGACCAAAAGTAGAGGGTATAGGTGTAAGGTGAGAGGGGAAAGATTTATAAAGGACCTGAGGGGTGACTTTTTCACGCAGAGGGGTGCTGTATGGAACGAGATGCCACAGGAAGTAGTGGAGGTTGATACAATTACAACTTTTAAAAGTTATCAGGATAGGTACATGAATAAGAAGATGTTAGAGGGATATGGGCCAAATGCTGGCAAATAGGACTACAGCAGATTGCAAAGTCTGGTTGGTGCGGATGAGTTGGAATGAAGAGTCTGTTTCCGTGCTGTATAATTCTGTGACTCTATAACTGAAACCTAATAATTATGGATAATTGAGCTAGTGTGTACTACCTTTTATGGGAGTATGTTCCACACTTCGATCATCTTTTATGTGAAAAAATATCTCCTAATTTCTCTCCTAAATAGCCTAACTCTAATTTTAAGGTCCTGGTCCTCTGTCCCAGTTTTTATCCTGAATTGAATAACTATTGAATCTAACCTGAGAATCTAGTTGAAGACACTGTTGGTAAAGTAAAAATACATTGGATACCTTCTCTGAAAATACATTAATCTTAATTAATTAATTCATTTTTTGAATGCAAGTAGTTAGCTTTATCTCACAAGTGCCTGTTCTGTAACTATTGGTAACATCCTCAGTGTCACACTGCTTCTTATCAACAGAAATCAGTCTACAATAACATTAACTAATGTTGATAGATAATGGATGAGATGTTGATAGATAGCTATTGATGTTAAAGAATTATCAATTGGAAAGAGAAATAAACATTGATTGGCTTCTGAAAACGTTTCAAATATTTTCTTTGATAATCTCACAGTGCAGTGCAGGGGTTATCGCAATGTGATTATGCCTTTATAGCCTAGATGAATTTGTTCTATACACAAGGTAACATTATAAGGCATTATTTTTGTAAGTTCACAAAGGAGGCTATTGGGCCCAGTTTAATTATTCATCCATCCAGAATTACTGCACAGCTCACCCTCCAATGACATATTCCAATTGGCTTTCAAACAAGTGCAGGATTTGCCACTATGACTAATTCATCTAGGTGTGCATTCCCTATTGGGTAATCACTGAGTGAAAGAGAAATTTTTGCATCATTCCTAAATTGACGCTTGACAAATCTGAACTCATATGCTCATGACCTATTCCTACAAGTTAAAGTGATACCTTCTTTCCTTTCCTTTCAAGTACTCATCAATTTTTGTATCTGAATTACTTGGAGATAATACAGTTTACTCAGGCTAGTTTGTCCTCCCAAGTCAACTTTCTCACAACCAAGTCTGACCGATTTCCATAACGTTGCTTTGTTCCATTCTTACCTATTCAGTCACAGTTGCAGAATAATCTGCAATGGTTTCTCTTCCCATCCAAATGCGAAAGATCCAAAGAAACTGTTTTGAAGAAGATCAAGGGAGTTATCGTTGGAGTCTTGACCAAGGTTTATTGTTTCACTAACATTCCAAAGAACAGATTATCTGGTCATAATCATATTGCTCTTTGTGGGAGCTTGCTACTTGTAAATTGCAACTGTGCTTCAAAAATACTCCAATGGCTATAAATCTCTTTTGAACATGCTGAGGACATGAAAGACAGTATAAATACAAACTCTTTCTTTCTTTATTTCACTTCTACAATATAATCTCTGCATTCCCCAAGATTTAACACATCTAATTCTCATCTGAATGCTACATCTTGGTGATATCTTCCGGAAACCCAACATTACATTCGACATGTATACCGACGACATCCAGCTTGACCTCACCATGATCCCTCTTGACCACTTCACCATCTGTGTTGTGCTGCTTATCCAATATCCAGTCCTGCATGAGCAGAAACTTCCTCCAACTAAATATTGAGAAGCCCAAAAGCATGGTCTTGATTGATTGATTGATTGATTTATTGTTACGTGTACCGAAAAACAGTGAAAAGCTTTGTTTACGAGCAGTACAGGCAGATTATAGTAGGCAAGGATGTAAAGATCAAAAAGATTTAGACAGATTGCATTGCACAGGCCGCGCGCTAGGTGAGATCAATGTTAGCAAGATCAGCATTATTTAAGGCTAGAGAGTCTATTCATCAATCTAATAATGGCCAGGAAGAAGCTGTTCCTGTAGCTGATCGTGCGTGTGTTCAGGCTTCTGTATCTTCTGCCTGGTGGAAGAGGTTGTGAGAGATCAATACCAGGGTGCGATGGGTCTTTGATGATGTTGGCAGCCTTTCCATGGCAGCGAGCGTGTAAATGGAGCCCATGGATGGAACGTTGGCTTCGTGATGGTTTAGACTGTGCACACCACCTTCTGTAGTTTCTTACGGTCCTGGGCAGAGCAGTTGCCATATCAGGCCATTATGCACCCAGACAGTATGCTTTCTACGGTGTATCTGTAGAATTTGGTGAGGGTCCTTATGGACATGCCAAATTTCCTGAGCTGCCTGAGGAAGAAGAGGCGTTCTTGTGCCTTCTTGACCATTGCATCTAAGTGGGAAATCCAGGGCAGGCTGTTGGTTATCGTCACTGTGAGGAACTTGACACTCTAAACCCTCTCAACCTCAGTTCTGTTGAGGCAGATGGGGGCATGTTCTCCTTCTTTCTTTCTGAAGTCAATGATCAGTTTTTTAGTCTTCCCAACGATGAGAGAGAGATTGTTCTCATTAAACCACATCACCAAGTCCTCCCCCCCCACTTCTGTATTTAGAGTTGTCATTGTTAGGTATCCATCCTGCTACGGTGATGTTGTCAGCAAACTTGTAGATGGCGTTCGGAATTTGGCAACACAGTTGTAGGTATACAGGGAGTACAGTAGGGGCCTGAGGACACATCCTTGGGGGGCTCCAGTGTTGAGTGTTATTGTGGAGGGGGTGCAGTTACCTATCCTCACTGATTGTGGTCTATGGGTCAGAAAGCTGAGGATCCAGTTGCAGAGGGTGGACCAGAGACCAAGGTCACGGAGTTTTGAGATCAGTCTGGAGGGGATAATGGTGTTGAAGGTGGAGCTATAGTCAATGAGCAGGAGTCTGATGTAGGTGTCTTTGTTGTTCAGATGTTGCAGGAATGAGTGCAGGGCTAGGGATATGGCATCCGCTGTGGACCTGTTACATCGGTAGGCAAATTTTAGGGATCGAGGCAGGCTGGGAGGCTGGATTTAATGTGGAACTTCTGACTCTACTATAAATTCTGTTTCTAGTCCACATCTCCAGCCCTCTCACTCTGCCTCCTGTCAGAGGCTGAACCAGACTTTTGGCTTCCTTGGTATCGTATTGACCCTGTGATGAACTTTGACCAAATAGCCGAGCTATGACTAAGATGCCTGGTTCTCTCTGTAGCATTCCGCAAATCCACCCTGCCTCAGCTCATCTGCTGCTGAAACTCTCAGAAACTCACTTGTTGGTTCTGGGTTTGACTATTCCGACACTCTCCTGTCCCATCTCATAACTTTCACACTCCAAGGATTTGAATCCAGTCAACATGTTGTTGCCCATATACCAACTGCACAAAGTTTCTATTACTCATCAATTCAATGTACAATGCCCTACATTCTCTCCTACAATGCCTTGATTTTAAATTTCACATCTTCGTTCATGTCTATCTCTCCCATTCTCTTCAGGCTCAAGCCCTAAGGGTATCTCCACCCTCCAATTCTGCCTCATGTAGACCCACTATTTTAGTCACTCCTTGTGTTCTGATGAACCATTAACACGGTCTATCTCCCCAGATGCTGCTAGTCCAGTATTTCCAGCATTGAACATTTATTAGCACTGCTCCAGGAAGTTGCCTGGAGATAGTAGGAACTGCAGATGCTGGAAAATCTGAGATAACAAGGTGCAGAGCTGGATGAACACAGCAGGCCAAGCAGCATCTTAGGAGCAGGAAGGCTGACGTTTCGGGCCTAGGCCCTTTATCAGAAATGGGGGAGGGGAAGGGGTTCTGAAATAAATAGGGAGAGAGGGGGAGGCGGATCAGTGGGAGAGAAAACCTCAGGGGATCTATCTCCCACTGATCCGCCTCCCCATCTCTCCCGATTTATTTCAGAACCCCCTTCCCCTCCCCGTTTCTGATGAAGGGTCTAGGCCCGAAACGTCAGTCTTCCTGCTCCTCTGATGCTGCTTGGCCTGCTGTGTTCATCCAGCTCTGCACCTTGTTGCCCCAAATTTTTTTGTCTGTCTGTCTCTCTCTGCCTTTCAGTGGTTGCAAATTATGGATCTCTTTAACAATGGTTTTGGTCACCTGTTCTAATACAGCCAGACCTAGGTTGTGAACAGGTTCCATTCTTGAGTCCATTTGCAAGTCAATTTGTACGCAAGTCGGAACACGCTGCAGGACAATATAAATTAGCTGTTTATAAGTCCAAGGACATGTTTGCCTGTCGTATCTTTAAAATTATTCCCCTGATTGGGATTGTGTTTGTTAAGTATGAGCATTTGTAAATCATGTTCGTACATATTTCCTTATGTGGCTCACTGTCACATTTTGCTTGATAGCATTGTCTTGTGAAGTGCTTTTGCATGTTTTAAAGTGCACATTTTGGTACATGTGTGTATCAAGCATGTTGTATGTTTATTATCTGATAGGAAATGGGTTCAAATCAGGTTGGAACTTGGTGGAATGATCCAGCTGAGATTGTATATTGTACGTTGTGTTGGTCTAGCATGATGCTCACTGGCCAATCCCAGTGACTGAATTTTAAAAGATTGCGCAGCAAAGTTGGGAATGTTTGTATTTAATAACTCTATTGTGTTCCCAGAAAGACAGAGGCTCACAACTTCTGGTTTGTTTTCTTTTACTGTGACTCTTGGGTTTGTAGAACAGAGTTGGTTGCCAGGCAACAATTACCATAGGGATCCCTCGTCTTCTCACGGTCAGGTTTACTTTTCGGTAACTAAGACAATAAGCCCCATCCATTATTTCTCTGAAAGCTCTACTTCACTATTTTTCCAATGTCATTTGATTTCCAGTAAAAGTACATGGCTTTACAGTCACATTAAACTATTTGCTTTATTTCCAAGAAATAACATGGTCAAAAATACTTTTCAATTCAATGATTGTCCAAAAAGTTAAAAAAATCTTCCAGATAGTTCTTAAATATAAATATGTATTCCCTACATTTAAACCAGATGCAGGGCATTAAATAAAAGACAAAGAACTACGGATGCTGGAAATCTGCAACAAAAACCGAAATAGCTGGAGAACCTCAGCAGGTCTTGCAGAATCTTTGGAGAGAAAGCAAAATTAACATTTCAGATCCAGAGACCATTCCTTCAGAACAGTTCTGAAGAAGGGTTACTGGACTCAAAATGATAACTTTGTTTTCTCTCCACAGATGCTGCCAGACCTGCTGAGGTTCTCCAGCTATTTGTGTTTTTGTTTCAGGGCATTATCATCCATACCCATGTTGCTTTGAGACCAACATGCATGCAGGGTTTTTCAACAAAAAAAGCTTACATGCCATCAATGTACAAATGAGGTGTATTGATACCAAATTCTGTAGGTCTGCACCAGATATTTGACTCTTCAGTCCTCGAGAATTTTTTTTATATACAGTTGTGGATGTGGGCTTTGATTTTTTTTATTTGTTTATGGGATGTTGGTGCTGCTGGGCATTTGCAGAAGTCAGATAACAGCCAACCACATTGTTGTTTGTGATCTGGAGTCACATGTAGAGCAGACCAGGTAAGGACAGCAGATTTCCTTCCTTAAAGCACATCAATGAATTATATAGATTTTTACAACAATCGGCAATGGTTGCACGGTCACCATTGAATCAGATTTTTAATTCTAAATTTTTACTGAATTCAAATTTCAACATCTGCCACCACCTCCCCTATTTATTGCCATTCCCTAACTGTGTCCCTTGAGAAGGTGGTGGTGAGCTGCCTTCTTGAATCTCTGCAATCCATGGTGAAGGCTGACCCACAATGCTGTTAGGGTGGGCATGTTATTCGCTATAAGATAAACATTTAAACAGAGATCAAGTCCACATTTTAGTGAGATCTTCATTTCTGTTAACCATAAAATGCACAGACCACTGATTGCTAGCTCCCCCATATTTACACAACCAGATCACAACAAATTATCCTTAATTAAAAATCCTTCACTTGTTCCCTCATTTCATTAGTTCTCAGACATTCATATTAGAAGATGAGGGAATTCCAGGATTTTGACCCAGCAACACTGAAGGAACAGCGATATATTTTCAAGTCATGACAGCGAATGGATTGGAGGGGAACCTCTAGGAGGTGATGGTCCCACGTGTCTGCTGCTCTTCTCTTTCTAGAGTTTGTCCAGGTCTTACTCCATTTGGACATGGACTGCTTTGGTATCTGAGGAGTCTCAAATCATGCTGAACATTGTGTAATTTTCAGTGAACATTCCCACTTCTGACTGTATGAAACTTCAAGTATCTCTCAGTACTGCTGTTCTGACCACACAGTGTTCCCTCAGTAGTGCACTGGGTGTCTCAATCCAGACTGCGTGTTCAAATTCTCGAAGTGAGACTTGTGTATATAAATCAGTAGATTTATAGAACAAAATTAGCTGGTAAACATTTTTAAAATAGTCATAATCTGTAAAATTAGTAATTGAGAAGAGACAATAACCCTCAGAAAATAGAAAGATCTTAAATCCTCCCACTGGGTACATCAAATACAACCTATATTTGAACTACAAAATTTACTTTGACATTTTCTCACATGCTAACTGGAGGTAGGATGCTGAAAATCTGCAAATAAATTCAGTGAAAAGAAATCACAGCAACTGAGAGCTGGAATATGTAATCTCAGACCAGCAACCTAACATTAACCTGCAGTCCTGAAAACTGGACTGACTTTCCTCACTATAATTTGATATAGATGTTAAATGCAGTAAATAGGGAAAGCAAAATACTGTAGCGGATGGATATCTGAAATAAAAACTCTAGATGCTGGAAATACGCAGCAAGTAAGAGATAACCTGCTGTGTTATGTCACAGGGTCAGTATGTCAATTCTCATGACATTATCACTGCACATAGTTTGTGACCTGTGGTTATAAAGATCTCAAACTCCATCCTATCTTGAGCATGACACTCTACTGAGAGTGTGTGTTTTAAAATAATAGCTATTGTTAGCCAAGATTATTATGTGTCTGACGAATGTAATGTTTGTATATAATAGCTGTAATATATGTCTGTTGGATTCTTCAATATCACAGTATTCATGCCCAATTTCTCATGTTATGGGAAATAATGTGCACGTTGCCACATTGGTGAAACACTGTGCCAGAGGAAAACGCACACAATGAACCACTGCTACCCTTTTGTCATTTAATCTCTCCTGCGATCCATGCCTGTCACAAACCTTCCCTTTTCATTTATTTGTGAAAAATCAGTTGCATTTCCTAGATTTTTTTCACTTCTGAGGAACTGATATGGGCCATGTCTTGCTCTCCATGGGTGCTGCCTGACTTACTGAGTATTCCTGACATTTTCTGTTTTGTTCGCACTCAGACAGTACTCTCTTTTGGGAAAGCAGGTGAGTGCTGTGCATTAATTTTAGTAGACCAAAACACACGAATCAAGAATCATTTCAACTGTAACCCAGCTATTGTGAAGCTATGCAATCCATGAAACAGCAGCAGTCATAGCTATTAGTTCACAAACTGAATTATAATTAGAAAGGAAATTAAAGCTGCTGTAGGTATGAGTGATTGAATGCTAATGTGGAGGTAAAGAGATTCCCTACAGGCTTGGAAATTATGGAGGGAATTTTTCTTGCTTTAATATTCATTGAGCACAGTATGTGGAGGAATGACTCGAGCTCTCCTGCACTAATATACATTTACACATACAAGTCATGGATTCAAACAAATCAGTATTTTCAGTGGATGCAAAATATGAGGCTAGTATCGTATCTCGGACAGTAATCTTGTTAAAACACCACTACAATTAACATAAGCCTCCTTAGTTAGGCAACAGGTGGAAGACTGCATGCAGTTCTGGGAGGTCGCCACACCATCAGAAGAACGTGATTACACTAGAGAGGGTGCAGGGGAGATTCACCAGGATGTTCCGTGGATGAAAGGTCTCAGTTATGAGGAGTGACTGCAGAGGCTGGGTTTGTTTTCCTTCAAGCAAAGGAGGCCGTGGGGGAATCTGATTAAGGATAAGAAAATTATGAGAGGCATGGACAGAGTAGATTGTGAGAATCTTTTCCCCATGGCAGATGTGTCTAAGACCAGAGGGCATTAAAGGTGAGGAGTAAGTGATTTAGAAGAGATCTGAGGAATAATATTTTTCATCTAGTAGGTAGTAGAAATATGGAATGCACTGCCTGAGAGGGTGGTGGAGGCAGGTACTCTCACAATACTGAAGAAGCATCTGGATGAGCGTTTGAAATGCCAGGGCATAGCAGACTATGGACCAAGTACAGGTAAATAGAATTAGTGTGCTTTGGTGTTTGTTGGTCGGCGTATACATGGTGGGCTGAAAAACCTTTCTCTACACTGTACAACTCCAGTTCAGAATTACACCAATTCTCAATCTAAAAGAATATTGTGCTAAAGCAGCGAAAGAGCAGGGCAGGTTTTATGTTATTCAGCATCTATTTTTTTCACTAAGTTTATTTGGGGGACAGAAGGTTTTCCTTTCTCAGCTGCAGCTTCAAAGGTTCTATTTGATTTGAGGCTTGATCTTATAAGAGCTAACCCAATATATAGCAGCTAATCCAAGGTTCTTGTATAAAATATTTCAACACTGCAGAGTAGCTGAACCTATCTCAGAAAGGAAGTTGCCTTAGTGTGGTTGCAGATTAACCAGAATGACAGGGTTAAACTTGTAAAATACCCAAAGGTAATAAACCAGCCCACAACTTTAAAGTGCTCTGATTAAAATCAGAGAATCCTGGTCAGGAATCCTGGAATCAAGTCCTGGGTGTCATTTTCACCCCATCTGCAAAGGATTTGACTCCGTGAAAATCCAGCCTATAGTCAATACATAATGCTGAGGAAGTATGAAAGTATAGAGGATAGTACAATGCTTGCTAGCTGAGGTGGACACTGAGACTCCTCATGTAGAGTCTTCCAATTCTCCAAATGTGACATAAGATTTATCTGGCTTTGTAATGACAGGAAATAACTCACTACCAAAGAATCAAGCCTTTCACAGTAAAAAACCAACAAAAAGACAAGTAGGGTAATGCAGACAACTGCTTGTGTATAATACTAGTGAGGAGGTTGCTTTGTTTATGCATTATAGTCATTAGCTGGGACAAGCATCACCGTAATAACTCTCAAAATTGTATTATTGCTATATTAGTATTTGTAAAATTCCAAGCACATTTGAAATGACAGTGACTGAATGGCTATGTGCTGAAAACTCAAATTTTAGCTTTATTGAGGCAACTAATTTATAATTAACAGTTTGGATAGAGATTATTTAATTATATTTAAACATACAATGACAGGAGCACAGCACTCTGGATAATTACAGGCAATTATGTAGGATTCACCAATTGGCAGCTTGCTTTCTGGTCTCTAAGAGAGGTGTACTCCTTATATTATTTCTGATAGCAGTTATGTGCCACAGAGTCACTGTAGTCAATTACAAGGCATCACTTCTACAAGTTAGCATGCTCTCTAAGAACATGTTTCCTGGTGCTACAAGGTTGTCATCTTCATTCCAAGACCCTCCAGCATAACTGGACAATTTCTTTCAAGTAATTTCAGTGTGTCTGATTCAGTTTTATGATTATGATCTCCTGCACATTCCTCTCAACTGCATTACCTATCCAACTCTTTTCATGCTCCTTATTACCTCTTTCCATGTATTCCAAACCTTCAACCACACTTTTAATTAACTCTACTGACTCTTCAACTTCTGTCAAGCTGACTGGTTCTTTTTGATATAAAAGAAAATAGTTGCATTTATAATAAACAGAATTAATTTAACAATACACAAATGAAACAGGCCCTCATTCCTACTGCTCTTTGTTAGTGTTTAGATTCTGCATAAATTTCCTCTTGTTTTACAGACTTCACTGCTAACTTTCATGGAATCTTTCTATTCCCTACCTTTTCTTATTTCTGCTTTGTGTCCTTTTGAAAGTATCTCAATCATTGGCTTCAACCACATCCTTTGGTGATGAGTTCAATGCCCTAAACACTCAGAAATTTTTGAGTGAGAAATATCTCCATGTTTTCTTATGATTATCTCAGTACTGGCCCCGAGTTTTTGCATTCTCCCACAAGTGGAGACAATCCTTCCAAATGTTTGCAGCTTTCTTTGCACTTAATGTTTCCTGCTACAGTAAAGTTTCCCTTTGCCCTCATCCTCCGTCCCAACTGCTGTCCCACTCATTCTTCACTCACACATCTCTCCCACTCACCACTACACCTCCACAAAACTAATATCAAACCATTTCTGTTGTTAGGATTTACACATTTTACAGAAAATCAGATTTTTTCAGTGTATTCAGCGTTGTAATGTAGAAAATGTGGCAGTCAATGTGTACAAAGCAAGTTTCTTCAAATAGCAATGTGATAAACATTACATGTGTTACAGTCAGATAAGAAATATGTTCACAGACTCTGATAGACAATATGGTAGGTGCCTGTAACAATATGCTTCCTGAGTGAAGTGTTTCAGATATACAGCAATCTGGTGATTGCTACATTGTGAGTGCCAGATTGTGGAAACACTCACCAACTCAAGCAGATCCCGAGAAAAGGAAGAAGATTAGGTTAATGTTTCAGGTTTGTCAGAATAACAAGTTATAGTTATATCACACCTTTAGCATAATGAAACAGGAGCATTGCAAAATAAAATATTACCACAGCAGGAGATATTAGGTCAGAAGGCTAATGGCCAAAGATGTCGGTTTTATGCAGTGTCTTCAAGGACGATACGAGGGCTGATTGAGTTTATTGAGGAAGTGATGAAGATGATTGATGAGGGTAGAGCGGTGGATGTTGTCGACATGGACTTTACGAAAGCATTTAACAAGGTCCCTCATGGCAGGCTGGTCCAGAAGATTAAGTTACATGGAATCCATGGTGAATTGATAAGTTGGATGAAAAACTGGTTTGGTCATAAAAGACAGAGGGTAGTTGTGGAGGAGCATTTTTCTGACTAGAGGTCTGTGACCAGTAGTGTTCCACAAGGATCAGTGCTGGGACTCCTGTTGTTTGCAATATATATAAATGATCTTGATGAAACATAGATGGTCTCATTAGTAAGTTTGCAGATAACATGAAAATTGGTGGAACTGTGAGTAGTGGGGAAGGTTGTCAAAGGATGCAGCAGGATATAAATCAGTTGTAAAGTTGGGCAGAGAAATGGCAGATGGAGTTTAATGTGGACAAGAGTTAATGTATTTTGCCTCTTTCTGTATCTTCTGTACTTTGGGAGGTCAAGTGGGAGGCAATGGCCTAGTGGTATTGTCACTGGACTGTTAATCCAGAGACCCAGATAATGTTCTGGGGACCCAGGTTTGAATCCCGCCACGGCAGGTGGTGGAATTTGAATTCAATAAATATCTGGAATTAAGAATCTAATGATGACCATGAATCCATTGTCAATTGTTGGAAAAACCCATTTAGTTCACTAATGTCCTTTAGGGAAGGAAACTGCCATCCTTACCTGGTCTGGTCTACATGTGACTCCAGACCCACAGCAATGTAGTTGGCTCTTAACTGACCTCTGGGCAATTAAGGATGGGCAATAAATGCTGCATGGCCAGCGGTGCCCTCATCCCGTGAATAAATAAAGAAAAAAAAAGTGCAAAAGTATACAGTGAATGGTGGGACTATTAGGAGCTTTGATTTGCAGATGGATCTTGGGGTGTAAGCTCCTTGAAATAGGAACACAAGTGGATAAGGTGGTAAAGAAGGCGTGCCCTCATTGGTCAGAGCATTGAGTATAACAGTTGGCAAATCATGTTGCAGCTGTATAGAACTTCAGTTACATCAAATTTGGAGTATTGTGTACAGTTCTGGATGCCACACTATAGGAAGGATGTGGAGGCTTCGGAGAGAATCCAAGAGAGGTTTACCAGGATGGTGCCTGGATCGGACTGTATTAAGGAGCGGTTGGACAAACTTGGATTGTTTTCGTTAGAGTGTGGAGGCTGAGGGTAACCTTATCGAAGTGTACAAAATTGTGAGGGGCAAAATTATGAGGTGGATATTCAGATTCTTTTTCCCAGAGTGAAAATGTCGAAGACTCTGGGACATACATCTAAGGTGAGAGAGGAAAAGTTTAAAGGAGATGTGTGAAGCACATTTTTTATACAGAGGGCGGTAGGTGCCCGGAACATGCTGCCAGGGCACATGGTAGACAGCATTATTTAAAAAGCCACTTTTTGATTACAGCGTTCAATTCTGGTCTCCCTGATATATGAAGGATGTTGTGAAACTTGAAAGGTTCAGAAAAGATTTAAAAGCTTGGGGCCATAGGTAAAGAGCTTGAGCTATAGGGAGAGGCTGAATGGGCTAGGGCTGTTTTCCCTGGAGCGTCAGAGGCTGAGGGGTGACCTTATACAGGTTTATAAGATCACGAGGGGCATGGATAGGGTAAATAGACAAGGTCTTTTCCCCAGGATGAGGGAGTTCAAGGCTAGAGGGCATAGATTTAAGGTCAGAGGGGAAAGATTTAAAAGGGACCTAAGGAGAAACATTTTCACGCAGAGGGTGGTGTGTTTATGGAATGAGCTGCCAGAGGAAGTGGTGGAGGCTGGTGCAATTACAGCATTGAAAAGGCATCTGGATTGGTACATGAATAGGAAGGGTTTAGAGGGATATGCGCCAAATGCTGGGAAATGGGACTAGATTTATTTAGGATAGCTAGTCGGCATGGGCAAGTGGGACCGAAGGGTCTGTTTCCATGCTGTGCAGCTCTATGACTCTATGACTAGGGATTTAGACAGACACATGAACTGGCAGGGAACAGACGGATATGGACCATGTGCAGGTGGATGCGATTGGTTTAGAATAGTGTCATGGTCAGCACAGACATGGATAGGTGAAGGGCCTGTTCCTATGCTGTTCTGTGTTCCATGTTCTGAGGTTAAGCAGTGGAGAGATATAGGCAGGAAATTACAGAGCTTAAGATCCAGGTAACTGAAGGCATGGCCACCAATGGTGGAATAACTAAAATTTGGAATGTTTAAGAGACCAGAGTTGGATGAATGCAGATATCTTGGAACAGTGCAGGGCTGGAGGAGATTTTTGAGATAGGGAGGGTTGAGGCCATGGACGGTTTGTGTAGTGATTGGAATGAGGTTGGCCAGATGGATCTCATTGAGTATCAGATCCCTGACTGAGGCTGTTAACCTAGGCCAATCAGGGAGCCCTGGCTGAGAGATATAAACAGGAGTTTCAGTGAGTCTCCTCACTCCAGGGGCTGCCTCCAAGCAAGCTGGTCAGAGTCCATGCATTGTACACAAGTAAATAAAGGGTGACTTGGTGATGGGATACTGGCCTCAGTGCAGTTATTTCAGTTGGAAACAAGAATAACAATTTTAAAGATGAAGTACTTCTTAACCTGGAGCTAATGTAAATCGGCAGGCACAGGGGTGATGGGGGCAACATGTTGATGTAGTTGAATACAAGCAGCAAGGTTTTGGATAGCTTCCAGTCTAGAGTGTAGAATGTGGGAAAACAGCCAGGAATGTGTTGGAATGAAAACATTTAGATGCTAGAAAGGCAGAAATAAGGGTTTCACCAGCAGATGAGCTATGACAAAGGGAGAAGTTGAGAGAGGTTACAGAGTTGATGTATTGATGCCATGAGTATGAGGTAAGAAGCTCATCTTGGAATCAGATGTGACGGTGAGGTTGCAAACAGACTGGTTCCATCTCAGACAGTTGCCAGGAAGAGGAACAAAGTCTGTAGATCAAGAAGGAGTTTGGAGCAGGGATGTTGGTTTCAATCTTCCCAACATTTGAGGTGGAGGAAATTCCTTCTCATTCCCAATGGGATGTCACCTAAGCAGTCTTGTCATTTCATAACAGCGGAGGTATCACAAGAGGTATGTGGAATTAGAGCTGAGTGTTTTTATTTATTTATTTGTGGGATGCGGCTGGCCAGCATTTATTGCCCATCCCAAGTTGCTGTTCAGACCGTGATGGTGAGCTGTCTTCCTGAACCACTGCAGTCCTCCTGCTGTGGGTTGACCCACAATACCCTCATGGATTTTGACCCAGTGGCAGTGAAGGAATGCTGATATATTTCCAAGACAGGACGGTGAGTGGCTTGGAGGGGAACTTTGCAGGCGATGGTGTTCCCTTGTATTTGCTGCCCTATTTCCTTCCAGATGGAAATGGTTGTGGGTTTGGAAGGGGCTGTCTGAGGATCTTTGGTGAATTTCTGCAGTGCATCTTGTGGATAGTACACACTGCTGCTACTGCGCATCAGTGGTGGAGGGAGTGGATGTTTGTGGATATAGTACCAATCAAGCGGGGGCTACTTTGTCCTGGATGGTGTCAAGCTTCTTGAGTGTTGTTGGGGCAAGTGGGGAGTATTCCATCACACACCTGACTTGTGTCTTGCAAATGGTGGACAGACTTTGGGGAGTCAGGAGGTGAGTTACTCAGAGAAACATAGATAGGAGCAGGAGGAGGCCATTTGGCCCTTTGAGCCTGCTCTGCCATTAATCACGATCATGGCTGATCATCCAACTCAAAAGCCTAATCCTGCTTTCTCCCCATAACCTTTGATCCCATTCTCTCAAGTGCTATATCTAGCCACCTCTCTAATACATTCAATGTTTTGGCATCAACTACTTCCTGTAGTAATGAATTCCATAGGCTCACCACTCTCTGGGTGAAGAAATGTCTCCTCATCTCTGTCCTAAATGGTCTACCCCAAATCCTCAGACTGTGACCCCTGGTTCTGGACACACCCACCATCAGAACATCCTCTCTGCATCTACCCGTCCAGTCCTGTTAGAATTTTATAAGTCTCTATGAGATCCCCCCTCATTCATCTGAACTCCAGTGAAAACAATCCCAATCTAGTCAATCTCTCCTCACACGTCAGACCCGCCATCCCCAGAATCAGCCTGGTAAACCTTCTCTGCACTCCCTCGAGAGCAAGAGCATCCTTCTTCAGAAAAGGAGACCAAAACTTTACACAATATTCCAGGTGTGGTCTCACCAAGACCCTGTACAACTGCAACATATCCCTGCTCCTGTACTTGAAACCTCTCGCAATGAAGGCCAACATACCATTTGCCTTCTTTACCGCCTGCTGCACCTGCATGCTTACCTTCAGCGACTGGTCCACAAGGACACCCAGCTCCCACTGCACACTCCCCTCTCCCAATTTACAGCCATTCAGGTAGTAATCTGCCTTCTTGTTTTTGCTTCCAAAGTGAATAACCTCACATTTATCCAAATTATACTGCATCTGCCATTGATTTGCTCACTCACCACAGCATTCCTGGCCTCTGATTTGCTCTTGTAGCCATTGTGTTTATGTAGTGAGTCCAGTTGAGTTTCTGTTCAATGATAACCTCTATGATGTTGACTGGGGGGATTCAGAGATGGTAACATTGACTGTCAAGGAACAGTGGTTAGATTATCTTTTATTGATGATGGTCATTGCCTGGCATTTGAATGGTGAGAATGTTTCTTGCCAACTGTTAGCCCAAGCCTGGATATTGTCCAGATGTTGTTGCATTTGAATATGGACTGTTTCAGTATTTGAAGAGTCACGAATGGTGCTGAGCATTTGTACAATTATCGGCAAACATTCCCACTTCTGACCTTATGATGGAGGGAACGTCATTGATGAAGCAGCTGAAGATGATTGGCCCGGAGACACTAACCTGAGGAACTCCTGCAGAGATGGCCTGGAGCTGAGATAACTGACCTCAAACCATGACTATCTTCTTCTGTGTCAGGATTGATTTCAACGACCAGAGAATTTCCTCCCGCACCCCACCACCCCCGCAACCGATTCCCATTGATTCCAGCTTTTCTAGGGCTCCTTGATGTTGGACATGGTTGAATTCAGCCTTGATATCAAGGGCTGTCACTCTCACCTCACCCTCTGGAATTCAGCTCTTCTGTCCATGTTTGAGCTAAGGCCGTAATGAGGTCAGGAGCTGAGTGGCCCTGGCTGAACCCAAACTGGGCGTCACTGAGCAGGTTATTGCTGAGCAGGTGCTGCTTGATAGCACCGTTACTGACACCTTCCATCACTTTACTGATGGTCGAGAGGAGACTGATGGGGCGGTAATTGGCCGGGTTGGATTTGTCCTGCTTTTTGTGTACAGGACATACCTGGGTAATCTTCCACATTGTCAGGTAGATACCAGTGTTGTAACTGTACTGGAACAGCTTGGCTAGGGGACTGGCAAGTTCTAGAGCACAAGTTTTCAGTACTATTGCCGGAATGTTGTCAGAGCCCTATAACCTTTGCAGTATCCAGTGTCTCCAACCATTTCTTGATATCACGTGGAGTGAATCGAATTGGCTGAAGACTGGTATCTGTAATGCTGGGGACCACCGGAGGAGGCCGAGATAGATCATCCACTCGGCAATTCTAGCTGAAGATTGTTATAAAAGCTTCAGCCTTATCTTTTGCACTGATGTGCTGGGCTCTTCTATCATTGAGGATGGGAATATTTGTGCAGCGTCCTCCTCCAGTGAGTTGTTTAATCATCCACCATCATTCATGACTGGATGTAGCAGGACTGCAGAGCTTAGATCTGATCCATTGGTTGTGGGGTCGCTTAGCACTGTCTGTCACTTGCTGCCTACGCTGTTTGGTGAGGTCTCTTCTGGAACACTGGGTCCAATTCTGGTCACCCAGTTATAGGAAGGATATTATCAAGCTGGAGAGGGTTCAGAAGACATTTACCACGATGTTGCCAGGTATGGGAGGTTTGAGTTATAAAGAAAGGCTGGATAGGCTGGGACTTTTTTCACTAGAGCGTAGAAGGTTGTGGGGTGACCTGATAGAAGTTTATAAAATAATGATGTATAGTTAGAGTTGATGGTAGTTGTCTTTTCCCTAGGATAAGGAATTTCAAACCTAGGGGGCATATTTTTTAAGGAGAGAAATTTAAAAAAGACTTGAGGCAAATTTTTGACACAGAGGGTGGTTCATGTGTGGAATGAACTTCCTGAGGAAGTGGTGGATGCGGGTACAATTACAATGCTTAAAAGACATTTGGGTGGATACGTGAATAGGAAAGGTTTGGAGGGATATTGTCCAGGAGTGGGCAGATGGGCTAGTTTAGTTTGGGATTATGTTTGGCATGAGCTAGTTGGACGGAAGGGTCTGTTTTTATGCTGTATGACTCTATGACTATGACTCTACTCCTGTTTGGTAGCTTCACCAGATTGACACATCATCTTCGGGTATGCCTGGTGCTGCTCCTAGCATGCCCTCCTGCACTCATGTTGTCAACATAGGTGTGAAAACTAATACAGATGATGTCACTGGGGGCAGCACGTGGATGAGAAATAAAGAAGCAAAGATAGATCTTTCAGAAGCATCCGAGATGACAGTGCTGAAGCAGGAAGAGAAGCGATCTAGTGCTGCATGGTGCTGCAGTTTCTGCCTTTATTTCTGCATTCCAATATTTGCAGTACTTGGCTATTTTCTACATCATTAACTTTATAAATAACTTGCAAATCCCCATACCAAAGGCAATCCTTCAACAGCTACTGTGTGCTAGAAACCCTATAATGTTCGTGCCAAGCAGACTGCTGTAGCTCAATGGACAGGGCCTCTGAACCAGACCACTATGAGGGCAGATATTAGTTAATCTAGACTGGCAATCTCTGCACAGCGCTGAGGGAATGCTGCACTATTTCAAGTGTGGGGTAAGACCAGTGTTCTGGTTGCCTTCTCAGGTAGGAGCAAACAAAAAACTCCACAGCTCTTATTTTGAAGAAGAGCACTGGAGTTCTCCTTCTGAGTTAGAGCCAATAATTATCTCTCAAACAACATTACAAAAGAAAATAACGAGATCGGTTGATCATAATCTTAGGCGGTTTCTATATGTTGCAACGATGACCACGTTTCAAAAGATACTTCAGCAATCAGTTGGAAAGAGCTTTAGGACATTATGATGTCAGAAATGGGACTTCCTAAATACGAGACCCTTACTTTCTTTTTTCAAAGCACATGTGATACATTGTAAACCCTCACTGTTCAAGAATACAGATGAAATATAGAACATATAAGAAAGGAGCAGGTGTAGGCCTTCTAGCCTGCCCTGCTATTCAATATGATCATGACTGTAATGAGCTCAATACCCTAATCCCACCCAGCTCCTGTTTTCCTGAATCCTTTAGCCCCAACAGCTATATCTACCTCCTTCTCCAAAACGTACAATGTTTTGGCCTTAATTACTTGCTGTGATAGTGAATTCCACAGGCTCACTACTCTCTGGGTGAAGAAACTTCTCCTCATCTCAGTCCTAAAAGGCTTACCCTTTATCCTTAAACTATGACCCCTGGTTCTGGACTCCCCACCATCAGGAGCATCCTTCCTGTATCTAACCTGTCGAGTCAAGTTACAATTTTATAGGTGTCTATGAGATTTCCCACCCCCTGTCCCCCAAACCACCCGTTCTTCTAAACTCCAGTGAATACAATCCTGACTGACTCAATCGCTCCTCATATGTCAGCCCTGCCATCTGAGGAATCAATTTGGTAAACTTTTGTTGCACTCCCTCTGCAGCAAGAACATCCTTCCTCAGATAAGGAGACCAAATCTGTACTCACTATTCCAAGCGTGGCCTCACTATTGCTCTGTATAATTGCAGTAAGATATCCCTGATCCTGTACTCGAATCCTCTCACGATTAAGGCCAACATACAGTTTGTCTTGTTTATTGCACCTGCATGCTCCCTTTCCATGACTAATGTACAAGGACACCTAGGTCTTGTTGAACATTTCTCTCTCTCAATTTACAGCCATTTAAATAATGATAATATGCCTTCCATTTTTGCTACCAAAGTGGATAACCTCACATTTATCCACATTATCCTGGATCTGCCATGCATTTGCCCACTCTGTCAGCCTGTCCAAGTCTCACTGCAACATCTCTGTATCCTCCTCACTGCTCACCCTCCAGCTTTATGTTATCTGCAGATTTGGTGATATTACTTTCAGTTACCTCATCTAAATCATTAACGTACATTGCGAATAGCTGGGGTCCTAGAAATGATCCCTGAGTTTACCCACTAGCTACTGCCTGCCATTCAGAAAATAGACCCATTTATTCCTATTGTTTGTTTCCTGTCTGCTAACCAATTTTCTATCCATTTCAACACGCCAATCCCATGAAGTTTAATGTGTAAAATTAATCTCTTGTGTGGAACTTTGTTCCTCTCCACACACCCCCAGCCCCACCCCAATTGACTCTACTAGTTACAACATCAAAGAATTCCAACAGATTTGTCAAGAATAAGCTCCCTTTTGAAAATCCATGCTGGTTTCACCACTGTTTTCTTAGCGGTCTGCTTAAAATCCTTGATATTGGACTCTAGGTATCTTCCCAATTACTCCCTGTTTTCTTTCTACCACCCTTTTTAAATAGTGGGGCTACATTAGCTACCCTCCAAATCAGTAGGAACTGTTCCAGTGTCTTTAGGGCCACTTCCTTAAGTACTTAAGATGTAGATGATCAGAATTTCCATTGTTTTAAAACTCTCAGAACAGATCACAACCAAAAGGAAATAGTCTGATTTGGATATGAACTCAAAGCCTCAAAGTAAAAAAATGTTAACAGTGATTTTGTGTTAGAATTGAGTTATTGATTAATGGTTTGAACAATAAAGTACACTCTGTAGGAGCAGACTGACTAAAGATTTGAAATTATTTTGCAATTCAGTAAAGTGAGAGTATCATGTTACATGTGAGGTATGTATGGCTTATTGTATTGGAATGGTATGCATGGATGTGACAATCAATCACAGAGCTGTCCACACTCAGTCTCATGAGTAGTCCCACTGCTGAATGAAACTCAATGATTTGAGGCCATATAATGTAAAGCTGATTGATTGCCCTGTAACACCATACTGTTCTGTAAATATTTTCCGACAATGAAATCCATTTTTACTGAAATGCTGGGATGAAAATTTGTGGAGAACAGCCTGATTATGGTGACTGGAGTCATTCATCACAGCTACCATTTTGAAATATTTGTTGAGAATGAAGGCAGTTCTGTAGGTTTCAGACTCCCCCTTCACCATGCTTCCTTGGATTGGTGTCAGTTTCTCTCTAATTACAATGTTATGAAGTGCATTGGGATATTTTACGATCTAAATGTGAACTGGGCTTTCCCACAGATAGTTCTACAAATGTTATTTTCTTTCCTGTTGTGCATCTTGTGATGTGGAGCCATTGTTACTTATAATCTTCATCAGCAGTGAAGACCAGAACTCGTTACAACTACAGTTCCTCCCTGTGCTGTTTGGAAGCTGGCAAATGGCAGGAAGGATCTACCTGCTTCCATTTGGAAAATAGAAAATTATCAAAATAATTCTCACCATACGGTACCAGCTACAATGTGGGAATTTCAACCTCAAGGATAAGTGAGATGGGGAGGTGATGGCCTACTGGTATTATTGCCGGACTGTTAATCCAGAGACCCAGACAATGTTCTGGGGACCCAGGTTCGAATCCCACCACGGCAGATGGTGGAATTCAAATTTTAAAAAAAAACCTGAATGTCAAATGTTGACCATGATTCTATCATCAATTGTTGAAAAAACTCATCTGATTCACTAATGTCCTTTAGGGAAGGAAACTGCCATCCTTACCTGGTCTGGTCTATATGTGACTTCAGACCCACAGCAATGTGGTTGACTCTTAACTGCCCTCTGGGCAATTAGGGATGGGCAATAAATGCTGGCCTAAGCAGAGTCTCCCTCATTTCATGAATGAATAATAAACAAAAAGGCAGTCGAAAGGGTAAAAGTGGTAAACCTCATAAATATAATCAAAAACTACTTGATCTCAGTTTTAACCAAGTGAGTGTCTAGCAGTCAGTCTATGACCGGGAGCTGAGTCACTCAAAAGTCTTCTGAAGGTGGTTGCATACTTACACTTTAACTGGAGATAGATTTTTAGCCCAGGTCTTTTCTCATTCACTTGTGTGATGAAAGCATCACTGGCTGCCCAGCATTTATTGTCCATCCCTGGTTGTCCTTGAGAAGGTGGTGGTGAGCTGCCTTCTTAAACTGCTGCAGTCCATATGCTGTAAGTAGTCCCGTAATGTTCTTATGGAGGAAATTCCAAGATTTTGACCCAGCAACAGTGAAAGCACAGCAATGTATTTCCAAGTCAGGATGGTGAGTGGCCTGGAGGGTAGCTTGCAGATCGCGGTGCCTTTGTCCTTCTAGATGGAAGTGGTCGTGGGTTTGGAAGGTGCTGTCTAAGGATCTTTGGTGAATTTCTGCAGTTTGTCTTGGAGGTAGTACACACTGCTGCTACTGAGCGTCGATGGTACAGGGAGTGGATGGTGTACCATTCAAATAGGCTGTTTTGTCCTGGATAGTGTTAAGTTTATTGAGTGCTACTGGACCTGCATGCATCCAGGGAAGTGGAGAATATTCCATCACCCTCCTGACTTGTGCCTTGTAGATCGTGGATAGGCTTTGGGGAGTTCTTGTAGACATTATGTTTATATGACAAGTCCAGTTGAGTTTTTGGTCAGTGGTAACCCCAGGATGTTGATAGTAGGGGATTCAGTGATAGTAATACCATTGAACTTCAAAAGATGGTGATTACATTGTCTCTTATGTTCGCCAATGATTGCACGTCCCCACTTCTGACCTTATGATAGAGAGAAGGTCATTGATGAAGCAGCTGAAGATGGTTGGGCCTAGGACATTACCCTGAGGAACTCCTGCAGTGATGTCCTGGAGCTGAGATGACTGACCTCCAACAACCACAACCATCTGAATGAATGATTTATTGTCACTTGCATCTTACACTGAATAGAGTAAAATACAGTGAAAAGCTTCAACGTTTGCCACAATCCAGAGCCAAAGAATAAAAAAGATAAGAAATATAACTGAAAAAGAGTCCTGAGCTGGCTCACCAATGATACCTGCACTAGCTCCCTTCCTTCACTGCCTCACTGTCACCTGCACTGGCCCACCAATGTAGCAGTCCCCACTCTTTAGATGGTCTTCCTTCTCTATTGTGCCCACCTTGCTGCCGCTTTTGATGTCAGGTCCCGTGCTGAAACCACACTTGTTCCACAGCTGGGTGGCCCTGGCTCTGCTGCCAGACCAGGCCTACACCATCTCGCCACGAGTCCTGCTCCAGCTGCCAGACCAGGCCTACATCATCTCGCCACGAGTCCTGCTCCAGCTGCCAGACCAGGCCTACACCATCTCACCACGAGTCCTGCTCCAGCTGCCAGACCAGGCCTACACCATCTCACCACGAGTCCTGCTCCAGCTGCTCTTCTCCAAGATGTTGCCATGCCAGCGCTGCCATCTTTGAGAAGTCTGCTGCTTCTGCTGCTGCCTCCAGCCACTGGAGGAATTTTGCTACCACTTCCACTGCCAGCTGAGAATGCCAGGAGGATGTCCCTGCTGCTGCCGCTGCCACCTCCTGTTGCTGTGAGGAACCATGTCTGCTGCTGCTTCTGACCACCAGAAGGAGCTGCCATTCTGTCCCTAGCCCGCTCTAACTGCCACGCCAATGTCGCCAACTAACCAACTGCAATAGGCTCCAAAGAAAAGAAAATGGAAGAGAAAATGAAGGAAAGAGAGAATTAAGGAGAAAAAAAAAGAAAGCAGATGAGCCCCAGGATAGAGTCCACATGCAGCCCTGCTGCGTCATCATCCTATGTACCAGTTATGACTCCAAATAGAATTTTCCCCCGATTCCTATTTTTCTTGGGCTCCCAAATGCCACAATCTTATCAAAAGCAGCCTTGATTTAATGGGCTCACCTCACTCACCACTGGAATTCAGCTCTTTTGTCCATCTTTGAACCAAAACTGTAATGAGATCAGGAGCTGAGTGGTCCTGGCGGAACCCAAACTAGGCGTCACTAAGCAGGTTATTGCTGAGCAGGTGCTGCTTGATAGCACTGTTACTGACACTTTCCATCACTTTACTGATGATCGAGAGGAGACTGATGGTGTGGTAATTAGCCAGTTGGATTTGTCCTGTGTTTTTGTGTTCAAGGCATACCTAAGCAATTTCCCATATTGTCGGGTAGATACCAGTGTTGTAACTGCAGTGGAAAAGCTTGGCTAGAGGACAGGTCTTCAGTACTATTGCCGGAATGTTGTCAGGGCCCATAGCCTTTGCAGTATCCAGTGTCTCCAACCGTTTCTTGATGTCACGTGGAGTGAATCGAATTTGCTGAAGACTGGTATCTGTGATGCTGGGGACCACCGGAGGAGGCCAAGATGGATCATCCACTCGGTACTTCTGGCTGAAGATTGCTGCGAAAGCTTCAGCCTTATCTTTTGCCCTGATCTACTGGGCTCTTCCATCATTGAGGATGGGGATATTTGTGGAGCCTCCTCCTCCAGTGAGTTGTTTAATTGTCCATGACCGTTCACGATTGGATCTGGCAGGACTGCAGAGCTTAGATCTAATTGGTTAGCTCTGACTATCACTTGCTACTTATGCTGTCTGGCACACAAGTAGTCCTGTTTGGCAGCTTCACCAGGTTGACACCTCATCTTCAGTAAAGCCTGGTGCTGCTCCTGGCATGCCCTCCTGCTCTCTCTCCATTGAACCAGGGTTGATCCCCTGGCTTGATGGTAATGGTTGAGTGGGGAATATGCTGGGCCATGAGATGGCAGATTTTTCTGGGATACAATTCTGCTGCTGTTGATGGCCCACAGCGCCTCATGGATGCTTGGTCTTGAGATGGTAGGTCGGTTTCAGGTTTGTCCTATTTAGCATGGTGATAGTGCCACACAATGCAATGGATGTTATTCTCAATGTGAAGGTGGGACTTTGTATCTCCAAGGACTGAGCAGTGGTCATTCTTACTGATAGTGTCACAGACAGATGCATCTGCAGCTGGCAGATTAATGAGGATTAGATCAAGTATGTTTTTCCCTCTCAATAGTTCCCTCACCTCCTGCTTCAGACCCGTCTAGCAGCTATGTCCTTTAGGACTCGACCAGCTCAATCTGTAGTGCTGCTGCCGAGCCACTCATGGCGGTGGCCAGTGAAATCCCCCATCCAGAGTACATTCTGCACCATTGGTGTTTTCTCCAAGTTTTGTTCAACATGGAGGAATACTGATCAACCGAGGGAGGACGGTACGCAGTAACCAGCAGGAGGTTTCCTTGCCCATGTTTAACCTGAAGCCATGAGACTTCATGGGGTCTGGAGTCAATGTTGAGGACTCTCAGGGCAACTCCCTCCCAACTGTATAGCACTGTGCCACCATCTCTACTGGGTCTGTCTTGTCGATATAGCAGCAGGGATGGTGACTGTGGTGTTCTGGACATTATTTGTAAAGTACGGAGGGTTGTGACTGGTGGTGTTCCACAGGGATCAGTGCTGGGACCTCTGCTGTTCATGATCTGCATAAATGATTTGGAGAAAAACGTAGCTGGTCTAATTCATAAGTTTGTGGACAATACAAAGATTGATAGACTTGCGGACACTATGGAGGATTGTCAGAAGATACAGCAGGATATAGATCGGTTGGAGGCATGGGCAGAAAAATGGCAGTTGGATTTAATCCGGACAAAAGTGAGGTGTTGCATTTTGGAAGGTCAAGTACAGATGGAAATTATATGGTGAATTGCAGAACCCTTAGGAGTATTGAGATGCAGAGGAATCTGGGTGTGCAGGTTCACAGATCATTGAAGGTGGCAGCACAGGTAGATAAGGCAGTGCAAAAAGGCCAATGGCATGCTTGCCTTCACTGGAAGAGACATTGAGTATAAGGATAGGCAAGTTATGCTGCAGCTTCATAGAACTTTAGTTAGGGAACATTTGGAATATTGTGTACAGTTCTGGTCACCACACTACCAGAAGGATGTGGATGGTTTGGAGAGGGTACAGAAAAGGTTTACCAGGATGTTGCCTGGTATGGGGGATTTTAGCTATGAAGAAAGGTTGGATAGACTGGGGTTGTTTTCACTGGAACACAGAAAGGTTGAAGGGCGACCTGATGGAAGTTTATAAGATTGTGAATGGCATTGATAGAGTAGAAAGTATGAGGCTTTTCCCAGGGTGGAGGGGTCAGTTAATAGGGGACACAGGTTCAGGGTGCGAGGGGGGATGTTTAAAAGATATATGCGAGGCATGTTTTTCACACAAAGGGTGGTGAGTGTCTGGAACATGCTGCCGGAGGAGGTGGTGGAAGCAGACACAATAGCAGCGTTTAAGAAGCACCTGGACAAATACATGGATAGGAAGGGAATAGAGGGATACGGATCCTGTAAGTGAGGGCAGTTTTAGGATGGAAGAGCAAAATGTGCCAACGCAGGCTTGGAGGGCCGAAGGGCCTGTTCCTGTGCTATATTGTTCTGTGTTCTTTGTCCTATCCTTTCTGTCTGTAACTCCACTTTCAATGAACTATGCACCTGCACCCCTCGGTCTGTCAGTTCTGCAACATTCCCAGGGCCCTACCACTAACTGTATAAATCCTGCCCTGATCCAGCTTAGCAAAATGCAACACCTTAGATTTGTCTAAATTAATCCCCATCTGCCACTTCTTGGCCCATTGGCCCACCTGATCAAGGTCCAGTTGTACTCTGAGATAACCTTCTTGACTGTCCAGTAGGCCATCTATTTTGGTGTCATCTTCAAGCTTACTTATGGTACCTGCTACATTCTTGCTCAAAGTGTTCTCATAAACTCATTAGCAGGTAAATTCTGCTTGCCTGCAGACCATGTATAGCTGAATCTATTTCCTTTTCTAACCAATCTGTTCAGGGATGTTATGAAGCACCATTGGAACAAATTGGACTTGAATTCCGACCTCCTGGTTCAGAGATAGGGGCGCTACCACCACACCAAAAGAGCCCAATCTACTGGCTTTATTATTGTTAGATATCCTTGAACTGCTTATTGTACAAAGTTCTCATTATTTTGAAATTAATTTCAACCTGCTAATGTTCCTGATCTTTAAAAGTTGGCGTACCGTGAATTTACTCACTGCTTATTGCTAGCCCCTAATGAGGTATGGAAACAATTCTAACACAACAACAAAATCTAAAACAACAAATTGTTTTTTTAAAATTCACCCATGAGAAATGGGTATTGTGGCTGGGATAGCATTTATTGTCCACCCCTACTTGTCCGTGAGAAAATGATGACCTTCTTAAATGCTGCAGCCCATGTGTTGTATGCAGACGCACAATGCCCTCAGTGAGTGATTTAATAAGATTTTAGCCCAGTGACACTGAAGGAATAATGCTACATTTCTAAGACAACAAGGTGCAGGGCTGGATGAACACAGCAGGCCAAGCAGCATCAAAGGAGCAGAAAGGCTGACGTTTCGGGCCTCGACCCTTCATCAGACCCTACATTTCTAAGTCAGGATGGTGGGTGATTTGGAATGAAACTTACAAGGGGTGGTGTTCCCATGTACCTGTTGCTCTTGTCCTTCTAGATGGAAGTGGTCGTGAGTTTGGAAGGCATTGTCCAGGGAGCCTTGGTGAATTTTTGTGGTGTATCTTGTAGATAGTGGCAGCAGTGTGCACTGAGAACCAGTGTTGGAGGGATGTGGTGCCAATCAAGCAGGCTGCTTTGTCCTGGATGGTGTCAAACTTCTTGAGTGTTATTAGAGCTGCACCCATCCAGGCAAGTGGGGAGTGTTCCATCACACTCCTGACTTGTGCCTTGTAGATGGTGGACAGGCTGTGGGGAGTCAGGAGGTGAGGTATCCACTGGAGAATTCATAATTTCTGATCAGATCTTGTAGCTACTGTTTTTTATTTGGTGAGCCCAGTTTAGTTTCTGGTCAATGGTAACTACCAGGTGTGATAGTGGTGTATTTAATGATGGTAACACCATTGAATATCGAGGGGTGGTGGTTTGATTGTCCCTTACTGGGGATGGTTATCACCTGGCATTTGTGTGGCATGAATGTTACTTGCCACTTGTCATCCAGCCCTTATGTTGGCTCGGTCTTGCTGCATTTGGACATGAACTGCTGTTTTTCATTCGTTCATGGGATGTGGGCATCGCTGTCTGGGTCTGCATTTATTAAGATGGCCAAACCAAGGCTAACAAGGGAAATCAGAGATTATACTGGATACAAGGATGAAGCATACAAGTTGATCAGAAAAAAAAAGACCTCAGGAGTGGGAGCAATTTAGAATTCAGCAAAAGAGGACAAAGGGATTGATTAAGAGAGGGAAAATAGAGCACAAACGTAAGCGTGCGGGGAACATAAAAACTGACTGTAAACATTCCTATAGGTACGTGAACAGAAAAAGATTGCTGAAGATAAGTGTAGGTTCCTTACAGTCAGGAATGGGGAATAAAGTGGCTGACCAACTAAATACATACTTTGGTTCTGTGCTCACAAAGGAGGACACAAATAACATACCAGAAATGTTGGGGAACACTGGGGTTTAGTGTCAGAGAGGTATTCAAGGAAATCAATATTAGTAGGGAAATGATGTTGGGGAAATTGATGGGACTGAAGGTCGATAAATCTCCAGGCCCTGGTTAACCTACATCCCACTGTACTTAAGGAAGTGGCCCAAGAAACACTGGATGCATCGGTAGCCATCTTCCAAGATTCTACAGACTTTGGAACAGTTGCTACGGATTGGAGGGTGGCTATTGTAACGTCTCTATTTAAGACGGGCCACAGACAGAAAACCATGAATAATAAGCCAGTGAATGGCACCAGTACAAGGAAAAATGCTAGAATCCATTATAAAATAATTAATAGCTGAACATTTGGAAAACAGTTGCAGGACTGCACGGAGTCAGCATGGATTTACAAAAGGTAGATCTTTCTCGATAAATCTACTGGAATTCTTTAAGGATGTAACTAGTGGAATTGATCAGGGAAGCCAGAGGTTGTGGACTTTCAGAAGGCTTCTGACAAAATCCCATGTAAGAGATTAATGTGTAAAATGAAAGTGCATGGGACCTGTGTATGGAAATGGATAGAAAATTGGTTAGCAGACAGGAAACAAGGAGCAGGAATAAATTAGAGATAACAAGGTGTAGAGCTGGATGAACACAGCAGGCCAAGCAGCATCATAGGAGCAGGAAGGCTGACGTTTCGGGCCTAGACCCTTCATCAGAAATGGGTAAGGGGAAGGGGGTTCTGAAATAAATAGGGAGAGAGGGGGAGGCGTATCTTCTCCTCTATCCATCTTCTATCCGCCTCTCCCTCTCTCCCTATTTATTTTAGAACCCCCTTCCCCTCCCTCATTTCTGATGAAGGATCTAGGCCCGAAACGTCAGCCTTCCTGCTCCTATGATGCTGCTTGGCCTGCTGTGTTCATCCAGCTCTGCACCGTGTTATCTTAGATTCTCCAGTATCGGCAGTTCTTACTATCTCTGCAGGAATAAATAGGTCTGTTTCTGAATGGCAGGCAGTGACTAGTGGGCTACTGCAGGGATCATTGCTTAAACCCCAGCTACTCACAATATATATTAATGATTTAGATGAGGGAACTGAATATTATTTTTTCAACTTTGCAGACGACACAAAGCTGGGTGGGAGGGTGAGCTGAGAAGAGGCAGCAGAAATGTTTCAGTGTGATTTAGAAAAGTTGAACAAGTAAGTGAATGCATGGTAGATGGAATATAATGTTGACAAAGGTGACTTTATCCACATTGGTAGCAAAAAAAGCAAGGTAGATTATTAACTAAACGTCTATAAACTGAGACAGGGGGAATGTACAATGAGACCTGGGTGCCCTCATACACTAGTTGCTGAAAGTAAGCATGCAGGTGTATCAGGCGGTGAAGAAGGTAAATGGTACATTGGACTTCATAGTGAGAGGATTTGCGTACAGGAGCAGGGATGTCTTGCTGCAATTGTACAGGGCCTTGTGAGACCACAGCTGGAGTATTGTGTGCACTTTTGGGACTCCTTATCTGAGGAAAGATGTTCTCACTATACAGAAAGAATTTTTTCAGCCAGATAGTGGTGAGCCTCTGGAATATGTACCACAGAAAGCAGTCAAGGTCAAAACGCTGTATTAGTTCAAGAGTAATCAAATGTAGTATTTAGAGATTAAGGGATTGAAAGATATGGGGAAAAGCGGGAACATGTTATTGAGACAGATGATCAACCATGATCATAATAAATGGTATCACAGGCTCAAAAGACCAATTGGCCTACTCCTGCTTCTATTTTCTGTGTTTCTATTTTTACTGGCTCCAATGCCTCATTAATTAAAACACATTCCTTCCACCTCAATCCTTAATTCCCTGACTTTATGAACTCCAGTTCTGTTCCGTTATCCTTGTCCTAGAATCATACAATAAAAGAAAAGGCCCATCAGCCCAATAAGTCTGTAATGCCAAAAATATACTAAATCTACACTAGTCCCAGTTTCTAGCTTTAGGCCTATAGCCTTGAACATTATGACATCTCAAGTGCTGATCCAAGTACTTTTTAGAGGTTTTGAGGTTACCTGCCTCAACCACCTCCCAGGCAGTGGCATTCGAAGGGTAAAAGCCAACTTAATATTTGCTTTGAGAGTTTCTGTCAATTCCCGAAATAGATAATACATCTTTTCAGTTTCAGATCAGAGAGCAGGAAAAGATGGAGGCCATGCAGCCTATTATGTGTGCACTGGCTCTTTGTGGGAGCTATTCAATTGATCCCAGTCTCCTGTGCTTTCCTCCTGGTCCTGCAAACTTATCTAATTCCTTTCTGAAAATTTCTGTCGAATTTGCTTCCACCAAGTTGCAGAGTTGAGGAATATCAGATCAACCAGATCATCTCACTGAATGATGGAAAAGACTTGATGGGCTGAATGGCCTACTTTTGCTAATGGTCACCATTTCAGGCAGCATGTTCCAGATCACATTTTGCAGTGTGAAGTGATTGCTCCTCATCTCCCCCAAGCTGTTTTGCCAATTATCTTTGTTCCCTCTGGTTACTAACTCTCCTCTCTGTAGACACAGTATCGCCTCATCTAAATGAACAAAACCGACTACAATTACAGAATCACATGCTGAGTGATCTCCTGTAAATTTCCAGCATTCCCTGTTTCTATTCTTTAAGCAAGTGATTTCAGTGATGGGAGATGAGATAACTGTATGCACAAAGCCACCAAAAACCTCTTTGAATTGTATGCGGAGATTGATGCTTCCCTGCAAAGTAACACTGTGCAAAATAGAGGCTAAGCATTTGTTGGCAGCTTCCACGGTGCAACTTTGCTACTCATTTTATATAGCTTGTTTAGTACAGCTTTTATGAGCAACATAACTAAGTACAGTACACTGGCATCAATGAATCTTGTCTTGGAAACTATTTCTGTCAGTCAATAGCAATCCCTGGCAGGCACATTGCTAATAAATATTTCTAGATCCATAAAGAAAACAACATAGGAAACGTGGGGCTGCATTTCTAATGTGGTATATGTTTTCTGCATACTGTGCTTCTCACAACAAAATTACCTGTGAGGCTCAAAGTGTAACTTTATGAGGCCATTTTTACTGAACTCCGTCATATACCTCCATCAGTATTGTGTTTAATGACAATATATACAAAAGCAATCCACCCCAAATTGCTTTGTATTGGGGATCAAGACATTAAAACTGAAGATGTGATGCCCGGAAACTGACTAAGAAAAAGACAGACTTGCATTTGTGGTCTCCACTCCTCTGACCACTGTCTGAGCCTGAAGCAGATTATTTATAATTTCACCATCTAATCTGACCCTGAGTTTATTTCATTCACTGCATGTGGGGGTTACTGACAATTTATTACCTGGCCCTAGTTGCCCTTGAGAAGGTAGTGATGAGCTGCTTTCTTGAACTGCTGCGTGCTGTAGGTTGATCCACAATGCTGCCAGGGGGAAGTTCCAAGGTACTGGCCCAGTGATCGTGAAAGAACAATGATATATTTCCACATCAGGATGGTGAATAAAACAAAGAACAGTTCTGATGAAGAGTCACCTGCCTCACTATGTTAGCTCTGCTTTCTTCCCATAGATGCTGCCAGACCTGCTGAGTTTTGCCAGCGATTTCTGATTTTGTTTCAGGATGGTTTGGACAGGAACTTGCAGGTAATGGTGTTCCCATGTATTTGCTGCCCTTGTCCTTCTAGTTGGATGTCCTGGTTTTGGAAGGTGCTATCAGAGGGGTCTGACTGAGTTGCTGCTGTGCACCTGAGCTTCCAAGTGAATATCCTCTCCATCAAAAATACCACTTACTTTAATCTCTTGTAGATTGTGGACTGTGGTTCATTTGGTAACAGTCTGATCCAGGAAATTGTGGTTCAAGTACCAATTCAGAGATTAGCTACAAAAAAAAATGTTGGCTGACATTTCCACGAGTCAGCACTGCACGGTCAGAGCTGGTGCCTCAGATGAGGCCCTTTCTACTCTCTCACTTGAATATCAAAGATTCCTGTAAAATTATTTTGAAGGACAGAGGAAGCATTTTCCCAATGTGCTGATGAATATATATCCTGCAATCACCATTGCCAATAAAAACTGATTCTCTGGTGATTGTTCCATTGTTAATTGGAAGCAAGGTGTGTGAAACATAATTATTGTGTTTCCTACATTATAAAAGCTAAATTAAGTTTATTTGGTTCAGCTCCTTGACCCAGCCTCCATCTTTTTCAACCTACCTCTACTGCACAACTAGGATCGAAGTTCACATGGATCTGTGATTTTTTATCTGGGCTCAACCAGCATCAGTTTCCCAGAAACCTGCAATCTTAGCTTTTCACAATATTGAAACTTTAGTTTCCATTCTATTTAGGTGAAGTTTCTTTTTTGGTTCCAGTTAGAACCTGCCTCAATTAAAAAAATAAGCTTCAAAACCACAGATACCACCACAACTTTAATTATTTTTCCAAGCAATTTTCTGTCACTATGACTGTTAAGCATTTAGATTTCATCGTTATTGATTGAGAAGTTAAATTTAAATACTTTGTTTTTATTCTTGTATGGGATGTGGGGGTGTCACTGCTAACGATGTCATTTGTTGGCAATCTCTAACTGTGCTTGAACTGATTTGCTCTCTGGATCTTTTCAGAGGATCATTAAGAGCCAACCACACTGCTGTAGGTCTGGAGGGGGCCAGACCAGGCAAGGACTGTAAATTTCCTTCCCAAAAGGACATTTGTGAACGACATAGGTTTTTATAATAAATCAACACAGTCAGAATTGACAGTCAGAGTCTTTTTGCCAGAGTAGAAATGTCAATTTCTAGGGGACATAGGTTTAAGATAAGAGAGGTAACTTTAAAGGAGATGTGAGAGGCAAGTTTTTTTACAGAGAGGGTGGTGAGTGCTTTGAATGCACTGCCAGAGGAGGTGGCAGGAACGGATACAATAGAAACATTTAAGAGACATCTTGACAGATACATGAATAAGCAGGGAATGGAGGGATATGGACCATATACAGGCAAAGAAGCTTTTAGTTTAGAATGGTGTCCTGTGTTGATACAGGCTTAGTTTTTTTTTCCTTTATTTGTTCATGGGATGAGGGCATCGCTGACCAGGCAGCATTTATTGCCCATCCCTAGTTGCCCAGAGGGCGGTTAAGAGTCAACCACATTGCTGTGGGTCTGGAGTCACATGTAGGCCAGACCAGGTAAGGATGGCAGTTTCCCTCCTTAAAGGACATTAGTGAACCAGTTGGGTTTATCCGACAATTGACACATGGTCATCGTTAGACTCTTAGTTCCAGATATTTATTGAATTCAAATTCCACCATCTGCCATGGCAGGATTTGAACCCAGGTCCCCAGAACATTATCTGGGTCTCTGGATTAACAGTCCAGTGGTAATACCACTAGGCCATTGCCTCTCCAGTGGACCAAAATGCCTGTTCTTTATTTATGGCAGGGGTTACATGGTCACCATAAGACTAGCTTTTTATATTTTATTGAATTCAAATTTCACCATTGACCATGGTGGGATTCAAACCCATGATCCAGGAACATTAGCTTGGGGTTCTGGATTATTAGTTTCGTGACATTATCACTACACTGCCACCCTCATTTATTCTTACATAAGAGATAAAACCTTTTACAAAAAATATAACATTTAACTGCCAACATGGGTCTTGGATGAATTTGAAGCACAAGTTACCTAAGAAGAGACAGTGCTGCCATAATGCTATATGAGTGGGTTTCTGAAGCTTTGAGACAAAATTTTAAAAAATGTGAATTAGTTGCAAATTTTGGAACCAGCAAGGATGGTTTTCATTCAGTGGGTGCAGTGGGATTTAGCTGAGAAAACTGTTGGATGGCTTACCTGCTACATCAGAGAAGAGGAATTTAATCAGAGTGGTAAAATAGATTGACAACGTGGTGGGAAAATCACCCAGAGGGTGGTAAGGGAAGGATCAGAGCACACAGACCCTGAATTGGACATGAAAAAAACATGTAGCCTGCAACCAAAGCAAGTTTTTAATTTAGCCAGTTTGAGACTGCAGATTTTGCCTAGGATTTGAAGAGAGTTGCATCCTCATTATAAAACAAAGAATGGGACTCAAAACATTAACTCCGTTTCACTCTTGGCATTTCTCCATTAATTTATTTTTGTTTGAAACTTTACTGTGTTTTGTGAAGCGAGAAACATTAGAAAATTAACAGAAAAATACATACAGGTTATTCATGTATTTTATGTAAAATAAACTATGTGTGGGGTTACAATTGTGTCTGTATCTCAATGAAGAATCTTTCAGTCTGGTTTTTCCAAAGAGAGGAGAACAGGAGGTTGGGCTTTAAGGGTCCTATGTTACAATCTTCAGGTCACACCTTTAATTAGCTATAGGGTAGCAAAGGTTTAATCTGGATCATCGAAGTTTCAAGGTCGCCAGATAATACTTCACTCAAAACCTGAATATTGGCAGCAGGCTCATAATGCACATTTTTCACTGTGTTCTGTCCATCTCTCAGCTTACACTTGATTTTTGCTTCGAAGTTCCCCCACCAAGACTTCTTGTAACAGTAGGTGTTGATTAGAGAACAACCATAGCATTATGTGCAATTCTGGGTGTATATGACTGACAGGATATTCTTACCCTCAAGATGTATAGAGATAAAGAAAAGAATTTATTGAATTTAAGTAAAGATTGAGGAAATTGGCATGGTTTGCCCTAACTAAAAGGGGAGATTTTGAGGTGAACCTATTGAAATTTTCACTGCTAACAAAGGAGTTGACAAAATTAAGTTGGTAAGTTGACCATTACCTGGGGCACAAATTCCATAGAAACAATTTAAAAATGAGATAGTTAGGAACCAAGAAGGGAACAAAGATGAAGTCTTTTCAGCCAGAAAGTGACAGGGTTGTGTAGTTAATCAGGGAAGATCTTTGAGTAGACAGAATAGTAAATAACCAATCAGGAACAAAACCAAATTAACAATTTAAACAAAAATCAGCACATGACAGCCACTTAAATAGGCACTGTAAACAGAAATCAAAAATTCCAGTAAATTTATAAAATTAGATCAAATGTTGTTTGGGTGTCAGTCAATTAATGTCAAGCTATCCTCACAAAAATACCAGGCTCATTGGTCTTGTGTTTATATCCACTCTTAAAATGCTCTTACGAAAAGAAAATGAAAAGAAAATCGGTTTTCCAAATCAGTTTTCAACCAAAGCACAAATCACATTTTGGGGTTAGTTCATAGCTTACAGTTGGATGGGACAGAGTGAGTTATACACACGTTTAAAGTTCAGCCACTGTAGAAAAGGAGGAAACAATTTATGTGGATAAAAGTAAAGATAAAGTAATAGTAAGAGATGTTGGGGAAAATTAATAAACAGTGATGTTTTTCATTAATAGTAAATGTCTTTTTTCAGCAGCTTAATTATTGCAGTGTTAATGTTTGTTTCAGCATCATAGTGCACAAACTAATTTTAAAGGTACTCCCTTTGAAAAGAATGGAATTTTCCAGGATCTACCGATTCAAGCCTCAATCGGTCCAGTTATTGATCAGTCTACATTCAGCTGAATTTATAGATCAGTAATACCAATTTTTCACATTACCATTTATATGGAAAGGATACTGCAGGATAGGGAGTGATTACTAAGCAGTAGTTTAATTGAGAGATTCAGGTGATGTCATAAATTGCAGCAGTGAACCTTGAATATGTTATTGCCTCACTGAAGCCCAGAAATGCAATTACAGTATCAAAATCTCAAGGGTACTTTTCATGTACACATATATAAAAAGAACATATTAGAGCCAAGTTTATCCTATTTGGGATTTTTTTTGTGCTAACAGGAACAGTTTTTCCCAACATCAAAACCTAATGATATTTGTATTACTGTGGCATTATAACGTGAAGAATAACTTGAAATAATATTTGAAATCTTATTTTAATTAACAGCTGTCATATTATTTCCCAGTAAGTATCTAAAGTATCTTTATGTTATTAAGAAACATTACATTTCAGAATAACCGCTTAGGAGGTGGAGTTTTTAATCTTATGTCAAGAAGATAGTTGTGGGAAATATAAAAGGGCTCTGATGAGAAGTAAAACAGTAAAACTGCATGTCCTAGAGCACCATTCAACATGTATACAGATTAGACGCATAATCAGTTGCTGCTGAAGGACATGCAGTGGTTGCAGTTTTATTTCTCTATTGTACTCCTATTGGTTATTCGTTCTTCTGATCCCTGTGCATCTCAAATCCTGCAGCACTGCTGCCTTTACAGTTATAATCATACCACAGCACTTCATGTTGCTCATGTAAGGCAATCAATGCACTTATGCTCATTCCAGTGAATTTAATCAACTCATTACTCCAAAGTATTGAGGCAACGTTCCCACTTGGTGCCTACTGCCATCGTTGTCGGAAAAGGGAGAATAGGGAATGATTACATAGCAACAACATTCTACTTAAACTGATATGCTTCAATGTTCCACAATGTACTTGTTTTGATATTTCTAATTTATCATCCAAAATTGTTCCCACCATCAATGACAAGGCTATGACTAACTTCATCTTTGTGCTCTGCAGCTCAAAATGATCATTCCAAATACAATCAGAGATAGTAGGAACTGCAGATGCTGGAAAATCTGAGATAACAAGGTGTAGAGCTGGATGAACACAGCAGGCCAAGCAGCATCAGAGGAGCAGGAAGGCTGACGTTTCGGGCCTAGACCCTAAATACAAACCTACTTTGGAAGGAAAGAATCTCTCTCTATCAGCAGACATTCTATTAACATTGCCAGGTAAAGAAGAGGCTTTCAGGAGGAGGAGGAGGAGGACGAAGAAAGTAGTCGGCTAGCTACAAGATCTACAAGTTATGGATTTAAAAGGCCTCCAGAACTTGAATGAGGCATACAGGCAGCCAGATTAGGCACCCACTTACCACCCTGTTCAGCCAGACTGTCTAATGTGTGTCAGGAAGGCACCAAGGTCAACTTTGTTGTTTTAAAAAAAATTCAAAATGATTCAAAAGATCAATTTTGAATTCAACAAGTTAATAAGCAACTAACAGACAAGCAGACAAAACTGAATTCATCTGAAGTACTTTAATTTAATGGAGCAAAAGATTGTTAATGAGACTAAAGTGAAAGATGATTATAAAATAGTTATATAAATAAAGGAAGAAAAAGGAGGCAAACCTTCCATAATTGGAGATAATCCAAGAAGGATTAATTAGTTCAACAATAATCAGATATAGGTCTTGCAAAAGCTAAAAGGCTCAAAGCAAATCTCCAAAGATTGAATTGATGGTATTGATCCTAGAATGGAAAAAAAATGAAATGTGAGGGGAAAGTCTGACTACTTTGGCAACAAGCTAATAGGGTGCATACTTTTAACAGGGACACATCCATTGGGCTTAAATCAATTCCCAGGTTAAAAAAAAAGGACTATTTATCAGGAACAGAGATGAAGATATTCTGTCTGATGATAACCTCAGCCTTTTAGGCTGAGAGAGAGAGTGAGCGTGCGCTGATCCTACCAACCCTCTTTGTCTTTGACCTCTCAATCAGTGTGGAAAGCCCTAAAATTTGTCTGGTTATTTAAACTTGAGCTTGTCCTTCCAGTTTTATTTAAACACAGTCCACCTTTTGACCACAATCACCTGATTCCAATACTCCCTCTGGTGTATTATTCCAAACATTTATTACTCTGATTGAACAAATTGTTTTTACAAGATGAGCTTTAATTTTGTTGTTAATCATTTTAAATTGATGCCAGCTAATTCTGGCAGGATTCCAGTTTACCTTGTCCAGGTCATCTGAGGCTTATGTTATTTGAATGAGACCACCTTACAACCAACTGTTATGTAGAATGTTAAGCTCAGGAATGTAAGGATAAGAGGAGGCCATTTAGCACCTTGAGCTTGACTGATCAAGCTTCTAATTTGATCATGGCTGATCTGTACCTCAACTCTCTTTATCTGCCTTGGATCCTTGTCCTTGAATGCCTTGACCAGCAAACAGCTTTTAATCGCAGTCTGGAAAAATTCAACTGCAGCCCTCCATCCCTTTGAGGGACCAAATTCCTGATTTCCACTATCCTATTTGTGGAAAAAAGATATCCTTGTATCACTCCTGAATGGTGTCTGACGTTATAACTGTTTTCCATTGTTCTAAATGGCCCCTGCAGCAAAAATGACTTCACTTTCCTCATAATTCAGCACTATTCTGGTTACTGTTCTCTTCAAATGCATGAAATGCAAATCGCTGCTCCTTAAGTTTAAAGCAGTGAAAATTCAAAGCAAAAACTGTTTTCAAAAACATGCTAAAAAGATTCCAGCAGGAAGTGCTGATTAAAGGGATGGTGTTACACTGGGACAATGGTGCTCAGGATACTGGGAGGGCAGTCTTCTGACTGCTGTTCTAAATTGCATTGACAAATTAGATTTAAACCAAACTTACACAACTTGTAGCCAATAACTAACTGAGGGCACATTAATCTCAGTTAGTTACAGTTCTCAAAATTATGCAGATAATATTAAATATAACGATGATTTGGATAAAAAATGTCCATAAGGCAGAAAATTGGCATGAGGTAATGATGCTTGTTAGACAGGCCAGTGTAGGCAGGATGGGCTGAACAGCCTCCTTTTACACTGTTACACTTCTGTGATTCTGTGAAAATATCCAGGTGGTCAGATGGGCAGCAAACAATTGGTCAAGTATAGCAGACAGTACATGGGCAGAAAAAATGGGAAATATATATATGTTTCACCAACAATGTTAAAAAAAAGCCATAAAACTGAAAATTGTGAAGTGTTTCAGTATGACTGTAAGCTAGAATCATCCAAACCTTTGAGATCTCAGTGCTCCTCCAATTCTCACCTCTTGCACACCCCCAGTTTCCATCATTCCATGATTGCTCACTGCGCCTTCAGCTATAAAATGTCTTGGGATATTTTAAGATACTGAAGGTTCTCAATAAGACTAGTTGCTGCAGGAAACTCTGTAGTTAGCCTGTTCAGTCACTATAGAGTACCAGACTAACTCTGAGCAGGGATAAAATCTAAAGCATAATAGGGATTTTGGAAATCCACAAAAACAAAAAAATGGGGCAAAGCACTCAACAGGATCAGACAAAATCTGTGGAGTAGAGACGTGGTAAGTAAATTAAAAAGCGGCGTTCTAAATGGGAGCTGAGGAGAATTACAGATGGGAAACTCAGACACACCAATTTCTTGAGCACCTAGTTCTTAACTACAGAATGTGTTTCAAGTTTTGCTCCAGGTTTCCTACCTAATACTCAGCCTAACTGTCACATTACCAGGTAGGAATGCCTGCAAGACAGGGGCAACTCAGGGTCGATAGTTTCCTTATCAACCTGTTCAGAGATGTTATTCAACACCTCAGAGCGGGTGGGACTTGAACATGACCCTCCTGGCTGAAAGGGAGGGATACCACCATTTGCCACAAGAGGCCTTAAAGAAGTTCAGCATATTTATGGGGCAGAGGAACCACAGGAGAGATGTATCGTTGTGGGAGGTGGGGAAGAGGGGAGGGCACACATCATTGTGGGGATGAAACTGGGAAGTGGGATTCTACAGAAGAGGGGAAAGATTGTGCGAGGGAAGGGACCAATCACAGGTGGACAGGCATCCAACAAGGGGACTACAGCTTTCTATCAGCTAGGAATCCTGCAGTGAGTATCTCACTCTTGATTCCCTGAAGTTAATGAAGCACAAATCAGGAGTGTGATGGAATACTCCCCACATGCCTGGATGGGTACAGCTCCAACAACACTCAGGAAACTTGACACCATCCAGGACAAAGCAGCCCCTGCTTGATTGGCACCACATCCACAAACATCCCACTCCCTCCACCACCATGGCTCAGTAGCAGCAATGTGTACTATCTACAAGATGCGGAGGTGCCAGTGTTGGACTCGGGTAGGCAAGGTCAGAAATCACACGACACCAGGTTATAGTCCAACAGATTTTTTTTGAGAACATAAACTTTCAGAGCCTCACTCCTGCTTCAAGTGTCACCGAGACAGGTAGTATCAGACACAGGATTTATAAGTAAAAGATCAAAGGGTCATACCAATGATGAGGATGTATTAAACAAACCTAAGATACTGTTAAATCTTTAATCAGTTAGAAGGTTTTAATTGATTAATATGTATATGTAAATCCCCAAATTCCTTTCAAGTCATTGTTCTGAGAGAACTAAAGGTTTTATCAGTGTAAAGAAGAGGTGGCATTTTAGGTCAGACAATGCATGTTAGGTGTGAGGCTTTGTTTAGAATCTGTTTGTGTTTTGCTTTGGAATCAGGCTGGTTTTATTTCTAAAGTAAGAATTTATAAAACGCCACATTGACTGTATAAACTGTGTGCATTTTGAACAAAACACAATGTATCTGCAAATGCAAATTTACTCCATAGATTTACGTGTGTGTGTGCGTGCGTGAGAGAAAGTGATTGTGTGCTTGTGTGTAAGGGGGGGAGAGAGACTGTGTGCGTGTGTGTGGGGTGGGGGGTAAGAGAGAGTGTGTGTGTGAGGGAGAGAGGGAGAGGGAGTGTCTGTGTGTGCATTTGTTTTTATTCAATCGCGGGAGGAGGGTGTCACTGGCTAGGCAGCATTTACTGCCCATCCCTAATTGCCCAGAGGGCAGTTAAGAGTCAACAACATTGCTGTGGAGTCACATGTAGGCAGGACCAGATAAGGATGACAATTTTCTTCCCTAAAGGATATTAGAGAACCAGATGGTTTTTCCTGACTAGCAACAATGGATTCATGGTCATCATTAGACTCTTAATTCCAGATATTTATTGAATTCAAATTCCACCATCTGCCATGGCAGGATTCGAACCCGGATGTGTGTGTGTGTGTGTGTGTGTGTGTGTAGTGGGGTCACCTGTAGTGCGACATGAACCCAAGATCCCGGTTGAGGCCATCCTCATGGGTACAGAACGTGGCTATCAGCCTCTGCTCGGTGACTCTGCGTTTTTGTATACCCCAAAGTCTGCCTTAGAGGGCATTTACCCGAAGATCGGATGCTGAATGTCCATGACCCGCTGAAGTGTTCCCCCACTAGGAGGGAACATCCCTGTTTGGTGATTGTTGCTCAGTGTCCATTCATCTGTTATCATAACGTCTACATAGTTTTGCCAATATTCCATGCCTTAGGGCGTCCTTGCCTGCAGCGTATGGGATAGACAGCATTGTCCGAGTCACATGAGTATCTGCCGTGTACGTGATGGGTGGTGTTCCCACGTGTGATGGTAGTGTCCATGTCGATGATCTGACATGTCTTGCAGAGGTTACCATGGCAGGATTGTTGTAGTCGATGTTGTCTTGAAGGCCGGGTCGTTTGCTGCGAACAGTGGTTTCTCTCCCACACACACATGCACACTCTCTGTCCCCGCCCCACACACACTCTTTCTCTCTCTTTCTCCCCACTACACACACACACGTAAATCTATGGGGTGAATTCGTATTTGCAGATACATTCTATCTTGTTCAAAAAGCAATCAATTTATAGACAGTCAGGCAACGTGGTGTTTTATAAATTCCTGCTTTAGAAATAAAACCAGTCTGACTCCAGACCAAAACACAAACAGATTCTAAACAAGACCTCACACCTAACATATATTGTTTGACCTAAAATGTCACCTCTTCTTTACACTGATAAAGCCTATAGTTCTCTCAGAACAGGGACTTGAAAGGAATTCAGGGAATTATTAATCAATTAAAAACTTCCAACTGATTAAAGGTTTAACAGCATCTCAGGTTTATTTAATACATCCTCATCAGTGGTGTGACCCTTTGGTCTTTTACTTATAAAATCTGTGTCTGATACAACCTGTCTCAGTGACACCTGAAGGAGTGAGGATCCGAAAGCTTGTGTTTTCAAATAAACCTTCTGGACTATAACCTGGTGTCATGTGATTTTTGACCATTTACAAGACGCATTTCAGAAATTCATCAAAGATCCTCAAACAGCACCTTCCAAACACACAACCACTTCCATCTAAAAGGGCAAGGACAGCATATATATGGGAACACCACCACCTGCAACTTCTCCTCCAAGTCACTCACCATCCTGACTTGGAAATGTATTGCTGTTCCTTCATTGTTGCTGGGTCAAAATCTTGGAATTCCCTCCCTAAGGGCATTGTGGGTCAACCCACAGCAGGTGGTCCGCAGCGGTTCAAGAAGGCAGCTCAGCACCACCTCATGACAGGGAAAATGGAGACTGGGAATGAATGCTGGCCAACCTGTGACCCCCATGTCCTATGAGTAAATTAATAATAGGCTCTCTTGTTTTGTGGGGTTTGAAATTACTCTACTACTTGAGGTCTGTAAACTTTGATCAGAAGTCAGTTTTAAACTGTACAGTGCAGAGAACTGGTAGAAAATATAATGCTTTGCCAGAGGGAATGATTGAGGCACAAACCATTGCAAAGCAAATTTAAAGCAAAGAAAGGAGCAAAAGAAGCTACTGGGCTTTAATAGAGTTATGGGTATTGATACATCCCAGAGACTACAGAGGTTCAAGAGGGCAGCTCATTACCGTCTTGTCCCAGACAATTAGGGATGGCCATTAATGCTGATTTAGCCAGTGACGGCAACTTTCCATGAATTAATTTTTAAAAACAGCCAATTTAAAACTAATGTCTCCTTTACAGTGGGTGTGATCAACACTTGAAGTGAACTTTTGGAAGAGGAGACTAGAAGTCTTAG
>NC_063354.1:2141241-2165036 GCF_021869965.1 Rhincodon typus | reverse complement strand
ATAAGTTAAGAAGCATATAAGGGTGGGGGGGAGGTGGTGGATTTAACAGGGAGCTTTATGAAAAGTTCATCACTTTAAGGCATTAAAAGGCATTAATCTTCTAAAATAACTGCATGCTCCTACAGCACAGTTTGTGTCAGGATACAAAATGAGGAATAAGTCTAGCCATCAGATTCAAAACTGAGTTTCCAAAATACAACAAAACAAAGGGCAAAATTATAGCCATAAATACCTGTTTTGTGTATAGGCTGCATCTAGAACAACACTTTTTTTGATATAAGGGAGTAAAATTAAAGCTAAGTATTAAAAATCTTTTCCAGAATTTGAAATTTGCCATAATGTACCAGAGTTTAGTTTCCTATCATAGTTTTTAACTTCCTCAAATATCTGCCCAGCAATCTCATTTCACAAACTCATTTCATCCAGCCTATCCTGCTCTTCTTACTCCACTCCTGTGATACATTGCTGCTGCAACTTCAAGCTGAAGACTGTAAGATGTCAGATTGTACAAAGCACAATAAACTCCCTGTGCTATACTTAAGAAACTGGATAATACTTTTGGATTAAACTGCTGTGTTTGCTCCATGAAAATAATTGATGAACAATTGAATTAAAAGATCTGTTCCAAGGAAGAGTCATAGGGCTCCAAACGTTAACTTTGCTTCTCTGTCCACACATATTGCCAGATCTGCTGAGTTTCTCCAGCACTTTACCTCAGATTTTTCACATCTGAAGTAGTTTGCTTTTATTTTTATGGAAAGATCACTTTTGTTGAAAAGAATTTCTGAATAGAATATAAGTGTATAATTATGTGGTCAAACTTAATTGGAGGAATTATAAAGCGGCTAATAAATTGAAATGTGAACATTAAATTTTTAATATACTTCATCCAAAATAAAAATGGCCCATAATGAATTGAAGACAATAAAAACTATACGCCCAAATTCTCTTCTAGGTCTGTGAAACTGGTTGTGCTCTCTGGGGACAGCTCAATCTGGAATCTCACCGCGTAATGCAGCTTGTAATTCCTTAATGCACAAGGATAACACACAAATTATGTTTAGCTTAAGCAATGGGCTCCCCAGACTGGAACATAGCACAGAGTTATTAAACCTTTCTGCAAAGCACAGTGGTTTATTGCGAGAATCTTTGCTCACAGTCAAGTTTTAATTGATCTGATCTGCTGAGTTGAGGTTTCTGATCAGTATATTTCCTTGCATGTGTAATAGGTTAGGAACTGTACCACTACACATACTTATTAAAAGAGAGAGAAAATAAAAATTGCAAGTCTGGGAGATTTATTACGAACATTTTTAAAGCAAATCTCAGCAGGCTGGTGAAATTGCCAATGATAGGAAGCTTTCGGCACACTGCTGAATACTCACTTCACACTCAGCCAGTCAATTGTTTCTTAGTGTAAAACCTCCCAAGTGCAAACAGTTTGGATGGAGCATATTTTGGCAGGTGTGTCCAGGATGGATTTCTGACCCAATATGTAGATAGGCCGACTAGAGGGGAGGCCATATTGGATTTGGTACTTGGCAACGAACCAGGCCAGGTGTCAGATCTCTCGGTGGGGGAGCATTTCGGTGATGGTGATCACAACTCCCTGACCTTTACTATAGTCATGGAGAGGGATAGGAGCAGATGGTATGGGAAAGTATTTAAGTGGGGGAGGGGGAATTACAATGTTACCAGGCAGGAACTGCGGAGCATTAAGTGGGATCAGATGTTCTCAGGGAAATGCATGACAGAAATGTGGAGGTTGTTTAGGGAGCACTTGCTACAAGTACTGGATAGGTTTGTCCCACTGAGGCAAGGAAAGGATGGTAAGGTGAAGGAACCTTGGATGACAGGACGTGTGGAACATCTAGTCAAGAGGAAGAAGGAAGCTTATTTAAGGTTGAGAAAACAAGGATCGAACAGGGCTCGAGAGGACTACAACGTAGCCAGGAAGGAATTGAAGAATGAACTTAGGAGAGCTAGAAGGGGGCATGAAAAAGCCTTGGCAGGTGGGATCAAGGAAAACCCCAAGGCATTCTATACTTACGTGAGGAATGAGAGGATAGCCAGAGTGAGGGTAGGACCGATCAAGGATAGTGGAGGGAACTTGCGCGCGGAGTCAGAGGAGGTAGGGGAGGTCCTTAATGAATACTTTGCTTCAATATTCACCAGTGAAAGGGATCTTGACGTTTGTGAGGACAGTATGAAACAGGCAGATATGCTCAAACAGGTTTATGTTAGGAAGGAGGATGTGCTAAAAATTTTGAAAAACATGAGGATAGATAAGTCCCCTGGGCCAGATGGGATGTACCCAAGGTTACTACGGGAAGCAAGGGAAGAGATTGCTGCCCCTTTGGCAATGATCTTTGTGTCCTCACTGTCCACTGGAGTAGTACCAGATGATTGGAGGGTGGCAAATGTCATTCCCTTGTTCAAGAAAGGGAATAGTGATAATCCTAGGAATTACAGACCAGTCAGTCTTAATTCTGTGGTGGGCAAATTATTAGAGAGGGTTCTGAGAGATAGTATTTATGATTATTTGGAAAAGCACAGTTTGATTAGAAATAGTCAGTACGGCTTTGAGAGGGGCAGGTCATGCCTCACAAGGATGTGACAAAACACATTGATGACGATAGAGCAGTGGATGTGGTGTATATGGATTTTAGCAAGGCATTTGATTAGGTTCACCATGGCAGACTCATTCGGAAAGTAAGGAGGCAGGGGATTCAGGGAAATTTGGCTGTCTGGATACAGAATTGACTGTCCAATAGAAGACAGAGGGTGGTAGTAGATGGAAAGTCTTCAGCCTGGAGCTCGGTGACCAGTGGTGTTCTGCAGGGACCTGTTCTGGGATCTCTGCTCTTTGTGATCTTTATAAATGACTTGGATGAGGAAGTGGAAGGGTGGGTTAGTAAGTTTGCCGATGACACAAAGGTTGCTGGAGTTGTGCATAGTGTGAAGGGCTGTTGTAGATTGTAACCGGACATTGACAGGATGCAGACCTGGGCAAAGAAGTGGCAGATGGAATTCAACCCAGAAAAGTGTGAAGTGATTCATTTTGGAAGGTCGGATTTGAATACAGGGTTAATAGCAGGATTCTTCGCAGTTTGAAGGAACAGAAGGATCTTGGGGTCTATGTCCACAGATCCCTCAAAGTTGCTACCCAAGTTGATAGGGTCGTAAAGAAGGCGCATGGTGTGTTGGCTTTCATTGGCAGGGGAATTGAGTTTAAGAGCCATGAGGTTATGCTGCAGCTCTATAAAACCCTGGTTAGACCACACTTGGAATATTGTGTAGAGCTGGATGAACACAGCAGGCCAAGCAGCATCAGAGGTGCAGGAAAGCTGACGTTTCGGGCGTAGACCCTTCTGAAGAAGCTTTCCTGCTCCTCTGATGCTGCTTGGCCTGCTGTGTTCATCCAGCTCTACACCTTGTTATCTCAGATTCTCCAGCATCTGCAGTTCCTACTATCTTCCAGTTCTGGTCGCCTCATTATAGGAAGGATGTGGAAGCTTTAGAGAGCTGCAGAGATTTACCAGGATGCTGCCTGGACTGGAGGGCAGGTCTTATGAGGAAAGGTTGAGGGAGCTAGGGCTTTTCTCATTGGAGCGAAGAAGGATGAGAGGTGACTTGATAGAGGTGTACAAAATGATGACAGGCACAGGTAGAGTGGATAGCCAGAGACTTTTTTCCCAGGACGGGAATGACTATTACAAGGGGGCATAATTTTAAGGTGACTGGAGGAAGGTATAGGGGAGATGTCAGAGGTTGGTTCTTCAGACAGAGAGTGGTGGGCATGTGGAATGCGCTGCCAGCAGTGGTAGTGGAGTCAAATACTTTAGAGACTTTTAAGCGACTCTTGGATAGGCACATGGAGGATAGTAAAATGTAGGGTATGCAGGGTAGTTTGATCTTAGAGTAGGATAATAAGTTGGCTCAACATCGTAGGCTGAAGGGCCAGTACTGTGCTGAACTGTTCTATGTTCTCTGTAAGAGGTTTTGCTTCATAGTATCATGACCATGGATAATAATCCTGGATCAATAATAAACGTATTGACTTTTTTAATTACAATGTGAGCTTATTAAAAAAAAATACATTTGGCCAAAATATGACTGTGGAAGTAAATTCAGGGGAGGTCTGAGTGAGAGATAGACACAGACAGACACAGAGAGAGAGAGAGAGAGAGAGCTGGAATGTCATTCATGATGAGGTGTCAATGAAGCTTCAAAAGGATTAACTTAAAGGGAAGAACTGCAATACAAGCTGAACTGTAATCTCTTGGGAATGATCTCAGACCGAATACGAGAAAAAAGACAGCATTCTGGGTAAGAAACATGTTTTGTGTCGTCTTCCTTAAGAATATACAAGATCAGGGATTAGAAGCCATTTCAAGCTAAGTCTCAAAGTGCTTTTGGGAGATGGTGTGCTGGTAAATTGAGCTGCCTTTGTATATCAATTGCTGTGGCAGTTTGTTTATTAGCCAGGGGTCAAGTATTAGTACGCTATGAAGGGCAGAATTGAAGAACCACTCACGAGTCACCCCAGTGTTACCCGTTCAGGTATCTCTCACTCTGAGCGTCAGCGCCCAATAAGCAGAACAAAATGGAGTTCAACCAGCCTGCAAAGCCAAGAAACCTGAAATCAAATCCTCAATTATTAATGTTCCACTCTTGTATGCTTCGTTACTGACCCTTAGCGTTAACCCTATACCTTTTCACTTTTGTCTGGTTAAATTGGCTCCTTTGAAAACAACTTTATTTGTTCTGGGAGAAAGGTATCCACAAGGCAGGGGACAGTTTTTAAAATTAGGGTGGAGGGGTGGATCTGGGTGGGATGCTTTTCGGAGGGTCAGTGTGGACTTGATGGTCAAACAGCCTGCTTCCCTGCTGTTGGATCAATCATTCTATGATAACAGTACTCAATCATTTATAGGATTGTAGGATAGTCACAGCACAGGAGCAGGCCATTCAGTCCAACATGTTTGTGCTTACTGTCTGCAAGAATAATTCTTAGTCCCATTTCTCTGTCTTTTCCCTCTAGCACTGCAAATGTTCTCTATTCAGATTCAATATGATACAAGGCTGTAGAAATGTCACTAATTATTACTGTCCATGAAATGATGATTAAAGGGCACTTGGGTCCACTTTCAGGAGAAAGGAAAGGCCTATAAAGATTGGTTAGCATCTCTATTCCGAAACAGAAGATATCTTTATTTATACAAAACTTAATGTTGTCTTGGGAGTTCTACAGGCAGCCTCTGCACCTGGATAACACAAGAAAAGTTCCAAGTCTACCCAGCTACTATTCATATACTGCCCTGCTCCTGCCTGTTGATGCCAGCACAGGGACCATGTACATTCAATGACATACACTATGTCTTTAGTGGGTATAGTCATTAATACAAATATGAAGGAAGAATGGTAACTAGACAGCAGTTTCACATGGAAACTGAACTAATTACAAATAAAAATGATGTCATTTAGTTTAACTTTGCATCTATACAAACCAAGAATCATGGTTTTCATAAAAAATGCCACAATATGCTGCTAGTTACTGACATAGTTGTCATGACTGCAAATTACCATTAGAGGAGAAAGATTTTTTAAAAAATTGTAAATCCAAAAACATCAAGACCACAAGAGAAAACTAAATGAAGTCTAGTTGACAGGATTCTTCAAAACTTTTTAAACAAATGTTTTGTTCCAAAGTGTTGTGAACCCTTGGAATTCTCCATTCTAGAAGGGTGTGGATGCTCAGTCATTGAATATATCCTGAGAGTTTTTTAAATTCACTTGCAGATGTGGGCCAGCATTTATTGCTAACCTCTAGTTGCCCTTTAGAAGGTGATAGTGAGCTGCCTTCTTGAACCAGTCCATGTGCTGTGGGTTGACCCACAATGCCCTTAGGGACAGAATTCCAGGATTTTGACCCAGGATTTTGATTCCAGATTGTGGCGTCCAGACATCTGTCACCCTCCTCATTCTAGATGGAAGTGGTCATGGGTTTGGAAGGTGCTATCTGAGGATCTTTGGTGAATTTCTGCAGTGTATCTTGTAGATAGTACACACTGCTGCGACTGAGCGTTGGTGGTGGAGGGAGTGGATGCTTGTGGATGTGGTGCCAATCAAACAGGCTGCTTTGTCCTTAATGGTGTTGAGCTTCTTAAGTGTTGTTGGGGCTGCCCCATCCAGGCAAGTGGGGAGTATTCCATCACACTCCTGACTTATGCCTTGTAGATGGTGGACAGGCTTTGGGGAGTCAGGAGATGAGTTACTCGCTACAGTTTTCCTCACCTAGAGACAGAATTTAGGTACTAAGGAAATTACAGGTTATGGGGTATAGTGGGGGATGGTGGTCTTGAAGTGAAAAAGATTCACTGAGTTTATTGACTGGTGGAGCTGGTTCAAAGGGCTGTTTAATTGACTGCCACTCCTATTTCTTATGATCTTAAGTTCCAAAGATGCAATCAGTGATTGAAACAGGAACAGCAAACACAACTTTACAATCACTGATCTATGTAATCACTACAAGCACAAATATTTTGGCTTTTTAAAAAAATGTATTAAATACCCAAGTTTTTCCACTCATCTAAGCCGGGTTTTAATTATTAACAGATGAGGCCAAATCTTCTGGCCTCCAAATCATTGCATGAAACAATATTTAAAATTTTACAGGCAATTCTCCTGTTCTCTGGGACCCTGCACAAGTGTCTCCAACTTTGAGCATGAGCCATTTGGATAATTCTGATGTACTCAGCCAGGGAGTTACACAGATAAAGTTAGACACAGCAAAACCGAGCTTGTCACCTGGGTAACTCTAAAACCCTGAACCCAAACCACCTCTAATATGTTGACTTACCCTCCTGTCCACCCACCTTCTCTTCAGTTTCAACCAGCCGACATTTCCCCAACATGACTTGATTAACACCCCTGCATGTTGATCTTGCCTCGCGCACTTCCTATGCAATGTAATGTTGATCTTGCCTCGCGCACTTCCTATGCAATGTAACCTTTATGCCTCACTCTGTCAAAGCTGTTTTTCACCCTTTAGTCTGTATGTCCTTGCTTGCAATGATCTGCCTGTACTGCTCATAAACAAAGCTTTTCACTGTACTTAGGTACACGTGATAATAAATCAAATCAAATCAAATCTCTCTCTCTCTCTCTTCCCATCACCAGCTGTCTTTCCCTCTCTCACAGCACCCCCTGTACTTATCTCTTCCTTTCTTCCTGCTGTTAGATTTTGTTCACAAACTTGGACAGTAGGATGCCTTACTGCCAAATAGGGAGTCTATCAGGTAAACCCCAGAATTCAGCGTGGAGCTGGAGGAGCACAGCAGGTCAGGCAGCATCGGAGAAGCAGGAGAGTTGACGTTTCGGGTCAGGACCCTTTATCAGGACCTGACTCCAACACCTGCAGTTCTTGCTATCTCTGAAACCCCAGAACACTGTCAGGGAATTTCAGGGAGGGTCCCTTTTTCATTTTTGCACCCTTAACCAAATCTCATGTCTTTGTTTGTCCAATAGCTTGTCAATATGTGGTAAGACCAGAAGATGTAGGAGCATAAGTAAGCCATTCAACCCATCAAGTGTACTCCTCTATTCAATGAGATCATGGCTGATCTGATCATTTTCAACTCCACTTTCCTGCCCTTCTCCCATAACTGTTGATTTCTTTACTGATTAAAAATCTATCCATCTCAGCCTTGAAAATACTCAATATCCCAGCCTTTAGAGCCTTCTGTAGTAAAGAATTCCACAGGCTCACTATCATCTGAGAGAATATATTCCCCCTTATCTCTTTGCTTTCACTTTTACTCGATAGTGTACAGCTCTCCAAGGCTTTGTCCTTCACCAGAATAAAAATAAGACTGTTATTATGTTGCCTTAATCAAGGTACAGTATAAATAAGGTCACATTTAATAATTAAAAATCAGTGAACCAGGCACATGTGCTATTGAGGTGTGTTACTGTTTTTGTATCTGCTATTTAATCTCCTTGTACATCTTCTTTCTTATGTATTGTTTAAAAATGAACAATTCCATTTGCCCTAATTACTGCAATACTAATCTGCAAAATAGGTACAGGTTATGCTTCAAACATAGGAATTGGAGAAATCACTTTCAACCTGTATTAACTCAACCCACGCAGCACGACCTTTAATACAACACTAAATTTTCAGGCACCTCCTTAGTATTTGCCCTGAGGGGTTTTTGGTGACATGTTGAATTTAACTTTTCCATTACAAACGCAATACAATTTTATTCTCAAAGTTCTCAAGAAGTTGTGCTTTAAGAGCCACAACTTTATAATAATTGTAAAGTTGGAATGGCTCAAAAACTATTCAAATAGGATCAAAAGGGTCAGAATAGATATACAGTAGAGGGGGGGTCAGCGCAGAGCATGTCCAATGACAGTTGGAACACAATGTATCAAAACAATGGGTGTTTGAATATTGAAGATATATTGCAGGTCTGAGCAATACAAATAAAATTTCACACTGCAATGTAGATCAGACTGGTTCTTCAGCAGACAATTATCCCCTTTACTCAATTAGCTACCATAAGATAAAAGAGCAGAAGTAGGCCATTTGACCTATCAAGTCTACTCTGCCAATCAGTGAGATCATGGCTGATCTGATAACCCTCGACTCCACTTGTCTGCCTTTACCCATAACCCTCAAATTCCTCACTGATTAAAAGCCCTAACCTGTAAATGCATTTCATCCTGTAGGGTGGTGCCTAGTCCTCCATTTGTAACAGGTGCCAAAAAAGGCATGACTGAAATCAGCAGTGGTGGAAACAAACCCTGTCCCAAAAAATAATTGCAGCATGTTCAGTAAGAAAGTGAGATGTGTAGAGGATATGGGAGCCTAGAAGGGGATAGAGATATGTTAAGTAAGTGTGCAAAGATCTGACAAATGGAATAACATGTGGAAATATGTGAAATTATCCATTTTGCAGAAAAAATAAAAAATAATCATATTATCTAAGTGGTGAGAGGTTTCAGAGCTCTGAGATGCAAAGCGATTGGGGCCTCCCAGTGTATGAATCACAGAAGTTAGTCTGCACATTCAGCAAGTAATCAGGAAAGCTAACAGAATGTTGTGGTTTATCGGGAGGGGAATTGAATGCAAAGGCTTATGTCTCAGTTATATAGCGCACTGGCGAGACTGCATCTAGAGTGCTGAGTACAGCACTGTTAACTACTTACAGAAGGCTGTTAATGTGTTGGAAGCAATTCAGAGAAGGTTACTAATCTGATATCTGGAATGAGTGGATTTCCTTATGAGAAAAGGCTGGACTTTATCCTCCGGAGTTTAGAAGACTGAGAGGTGACAACTGAAATATACAAGGCCCTGAAGGGATTTAAACAGGTGGATGTTGAAAGGATGTTTCTTCTTGTGGGAGAATCGAGAATGAGGGGTCATAGTTCAAAAATAATGCGGCTCCCTTTTAAGACAGAGATGAGTTTTTTTTCTCTCTGAGGGTTGTAAGTCTTTGGAATACCCTTCCTCAAAATGCAGCGGATATTTTGAAGACAGAGATAGAGAGATTCTTGATTACCAAGGGGTTAAATGGTTATCAGGGATATGCAGGAACATAGAGTTGAGGCTAAAACTAGATCAGCCATGATGGATCAAAGGGCTGAGTGGCCTAATCTTGTTCCTTGATTGTATGTTTCAGCTTCACAAAAAGCAGTCATCATGCAATATTGTAAGCCCTTGTTTCTCACAATTACCCACTGCTTTTTTTTCTTTAAAATTAATTTCAAGCTTTTGTTCTCACCCTTTGATTATCTCCATCCTTGGATTTCCATCCATTTTTTATGACACATCTACAAAGAACATTAATGGAGCTATATTAACATTAAAGATGCTGTGCAAATGCCTAAAGCTATTTTGAACTACGTCTTTTCACTGTAGATGTGATGGAATCTTCACCCAATTAAATACCTCTGATAAAAAATATGAACACTTCTCTATCCCAATGCATTGTCAGTGCCATGAGTTAATGAAAGCAGTATATGTGACTTAGCAGACTGTTTATGCACAGCAGTTAAGAATGGAAACTTGGAAACTTGACAAGTCTTTGCTTTTTCATTTAAGCTCTTCAAATAAATTAGAGCTGCTCTGTTCATTTTCGATTATCAATAGCTTATAAAACATGTTTCATTGGACACTGTTGAAAGCCACCATTTACCAAATGGAATAATACTTGTCAAACCCCTGCTCCCCCTCCCAGTCCCATTTTGTATATTTATTTCCCTATTCCTTTCACGATTGTAATTGCTCTTCCTGTTGTGCCTTGGAAGTGAACTCTCAAATCTTCACTGCCCATTGAAACACTGAATTATATTTAGGGTGATGGTTATTTTTTGGGTAGTAGTGTCTTGAAAAAATCTTATGTAATAACTTATTCTTGTTGTCTTGTGCCAGTCTAAATACTGTAGTGATGAGAAAATGAACGCTTTATTTGTGCTGTTGTGGCTTTAAGTTTAATGAAAAGTTAATTATTGAGGATATTAAAGAATTTTTCTAATTCTGTTTCTGTGTGAGTCAAAGTACCCCGTATGTCAACTCAACTATAGAAAGTTTTGTTAGTGGGTGACTGAATCATCTAATAAATGAGTTGGTCCCAACATATTTTCCAGGAACCCTCAGAAATCTCAAGAAGGGCCCTTGAAAATATTATTTTGAGAAGGGGCCGGGTTGAAAAAAGAGTAGTTGGTTACATAATATAACAACCATGTTGTGTGCAATTGTCTGACAAAGTCATGTTTGTACAGCATGTAGACAGAACTTTGGACAGGTTTTATAGATGGTGGCGTACAGTACAATAGCCAAAAGGTTTTGCTAAATATATACAAAACAGTTTGACCCTACTGTGAATATACTTTCTAATTCTGGACACTGAAAGATGTGAAGACTTTGGGGACGGTTGAGAAGAGATTTTACTAACTTGGCTCCTGGGATGGGGGATTACAGAGAAGCTCGGAAGCCTGAGGGATTTGATTGAGATGTATTAAATTATGAGAGGTTTTGATCAAATAAATAAAAACTCTTACTTATGCTTGATAAACAGATGGCCCTAAATTTAAATTAATTTAACTTGATTGTCAAAAATACCAGAGGTGACATGAGGAGAAAGTGTTTAGGGTTTGAAATGCCCTCGTACTCTAATATTGAGATAGATACAAATTCAAATCAGCAGATAAAAGGAAATTAAACAAATACTTGAGAAAAAGGAAAATAAACAGTGGTATGGGACACGTGCAGTATTAGGATTGTAGGATTTCCCTTTGAAAGAACTGCTGCAGACTTGATGGCTTGAATAGCCATCATCTGTGCTGCATGATTCTATTAGAATTGACCCAAAACACAGAAAAGATTATGAGGGTTAAGAGGGGTCATGGGAGGAAGGGTGAGCTAGGGTCCCAGAAACAGGAGAAGCTGCTGAAACCATGATTACTCTCTATGGCCCTGCCAAGCCAATGTAGGTTGGCCAACACGCGGGAGTGATAGGGAATGGGACTTTCTATGAATTAAGTCAGGGGCAGCAGACCCTTCTAGATGATCTCAAGTTTACAGGAGGTAGAATGTGAAAGACCTCCCGGAGTGGGATGGAATGGTCAAGTCTAGAGATAGCAAAAACATAGAAACAGTCAGGGGGAGAGAGCTGAGCCAAAGATTGTGGAGGTGACAGCAATTGAAGGAGTACTGTTGTGAAATTGTTCCTAAATATTTGATGATACATCCCTCACCATGTGCATGATGCAGACCAGAAGAATGTGAAATCACTGTACAAGAATGTCTCTGCTCCCTCTGAGCCCAATGAGAAACAGGTTGCCACTGCCCTAATAAATTCCTTTTATAGCAAGCTGCTGTGCATTTCACCCTGGAGTCTTCCAATCCTGGCTTTCACAGAAATGAACAAGCAGCATCCCTTTGGGAACTTTATCAGAGTGGAGAAGACTTAACATGCCTCCTTTTTTCTGCCCCAGGATTTATACGGAAAGTGTATAAGTCTAGATCTTGATTGGGAAGGTGGGTGAGATGAGTAAGTCAATAAAAGTAAAGTTACCATTGTCCTACTGGACCATAGGGCTGCTCTCTCATTATAGAGAGATGAATGGTGGTAATTTAACCTGAGGGTCACCATACCTCAGGCAAGGGGAATGGTTGAGAAGGAGGTCCTTCATGGTCAATTCAGCTAGTGTAGGAATTGAACCTGCACTGTTGGCATCACTCTGCATTGCAAAGCAGTCATCTGGCCAACTGAGCTAAACTGACCTGAGCAGCTGGTTTATGTTGCAGAGTGATGTCAGCAGCATCGGTTCAGCTCCTACACTGGCTGAGGTGAGCATGAAGGACTATCTTTCTCAACCAGTGTCCTCACCTGAGGTGGATGACCCTCAGTTGAAACCTCCACCAGACTTACCTCTGTCTTGAGGTTGGTTGGCTCGCCGAGCTGGTTTGTTGTTCCGCAGACGTTTCATTACCGTGCTGGGTAACATCCTCAACGCAGCCTCTGATGAAGCGTCGGTGTGTTTTCCCGCCTGGCTTTTAAACTCTGGGGTTTGTTCCGATGGATTGCCTCACTTCCGGGTTTCCTCCGGAGTGGAATGTATATGGGATGGAGTTCAATGTGTTTATTAATAGCCTGCTTCGTGGAGTGCCATGCTTCCAGGAATTCTCATGCTTGTCTCTATACAAGTTGGCTCGAGGGATGACTTTCAATAGATCGCAGTGAGGTAGCTGCTCTGCTACTTACGAAACCCTGAGCCAGAATCAGGTCGTCTACGAATGATTTAGCACCAGGCTCCCCACGAACATGCTGTGCGTTTAAAGGAGAGAGGTGGCACCCATACAGCCGCATTACCAAGCACGGTAACGAAACGTCTGCGGAACAACAAACCAGCTCGGCGAGCCAACCCAACCTCAACACCCACAATCCGAGCTACAAGTCTACTCCAAAACCTTAGTTACCTCTGTCTAATGAGGGAACAGCCCCCATGTCTGGGTAAGTCATTAGAGAGGATGGGAAAGGCAGTTGGGACTGGGACGGTGTTGGATCAGGTTAGAGGTGCTTAGAAGAGTAGACAGGCAGGGTCAGAAGAGCAACTGAATTGGCTCAAGTGGCAGTTAATGGAGGGGTGTTGGACACCAAAATTATGTGAAGTCAGAGAGAGTTGGAGAGAGTGTGTTTGGAGGTTCACTTAACAAACTGTGCCTCTGTGTTTATACCTGCATGTGATGCACATAAGAGGCTAAAATGACTATTGCTTTCTGAAGTGATTCATTGTAATGAGCACCTCATTATTCAATCCAAGGCAGTCAAGTTGCATTTCCATTGTAAACTCTTCTTCAAAATCTAGATTGGTATCAAACCACCTCCAGTTTGTGATTCAAATTTACAGCAACCCAGCATTTTGGTTTTCAGTATTCATTATGCATCAGATTTATATCAGAACATGAAATTAGTACAACAAATGCAAAAGAAAGGAATTTTAGATTTAGACTGATTCACCACCTAAAATTCAAACGCTGAAAACAGTGGAATTTGTTTCAATTTGAAAAGTTTGTGCAGCCATTTAATTTGCTTTTAGGTGATTCTGTAAATGCCTGGAAGTAGTGACTAAACCAGAGTAAATTATATGCCTTATTAGAACAGCAATAACCTGCTCTCTGAAACTTTGGGTTCTGCCAGGGTCATACAGCTCTTGACCTCATTACAGTCATTACATTAGATTGAGTGTAGCATCAAAATCGTGTGGTGAAACTTAAATCGGTTGGAGATTAGGACCAGCAAATACCAAATGACACTAATCCCACTTACCTGCACGTGGTCCATAGCCTACCATGCCTGGCATTTTAAGTGCTTATCCAGATGCTTCCTAAATGTTGTGAGAGTACACGCCTCCAGCACCCTTTCATGCAACATGTTCCATTTATTTACTACCCCCTTCGTGAGAAAATTCTTTCTCAGATCTTATCCACCTGTGCTGATACCTTCCAGGATTTGTACACCTAGGTACTCCCTAGGGGCCTACCAATAATTGTGTATACCCTTCCCTTAGTTGACCTCCCACAATGCATCACCCCACACTCATTGTGATTAAATTCTATCTACCATTGCTCTGCTCAATTTACCAAACGATCAATATTAGACTGTAGCCTGAGATCATCCTCCTCACTATCAACAACATCACAAATTTTCATGTCATCTGCAAACTTACTTTTAATATCTTCTATATTCACATTTGAGTTGTTAATGTAAATAACAAACAGTAAAGGTCACAGTACCGAACCCAGTGGTACACTGCTGGTCAGACTTCCAATTACAAAAACAACCCTCCACCCTCAATCTTTGCTTCCTGTTTGTAAGCCCAATTTTGGATCCAGTTTGCTGACTTGCCTTGGATCCCATTGGCTCATATCTTCTGGCACATAGGAAGATGATGTGGTTGTTGGAGGTCAGTTATCTCGGCTGTAGGGCATCTCTGCAGGAGTTCTTCAGGGTAGTGTCCTAGGGCCAACCATCTTCAGCTGCTTCATCAATGACCTTCCGTCCATCATAAGGTCAGAAGGGGGGGTGTTATTTGCTGATGATTACACAACATCCAGCACCAGTCATGACACTGAAGCAATCCATGCCTAAATGCAGCAAGAGCTGCACAAAATTTAGGTTTGAGCTCATAAGCTGCAACTAACATTTGCAGCATACAAGTGCCAGATAGTGGCCATCTCCAACAAGACAGAATCTAACCATCTAACCTTGAGGTTCAATGGCATTAGCATAACTGAATGCTCCATTTTCAATATGCTGATGTTTGTCATTGACCTGAAATTGAATGAGACCAGCCACATAAACAATGTGGCAACAAGAGCAAGTCAGGAACTGGGAATTCGGTGGTAAGTAACTCATCTCCTATCTCCCCAAACCATGTCAAAGGCTGGAAGAGGTTTCAGCGATAGTGAGAGACGGCCATAAGGTATTTGAAAAGAAAGATAATCATTTTTAAAATGGGCTGTGCCAGACCCACAACCAACACTGGGAACCAATATGGATCAGAGAAATCAGAGATGGTGAGTCATTGCCAATAGGATATAAAATTACCCCTGCAGTTAATGAGGTTCCCGTTCCAAGAACTCAGCCTCTCTGACTATCATTATCCTTTTAAATTAGTGCATCCAATAGCAAATTTCTATCCTCTCTCGGCTTAAATTGTTGTATGGTATAATTGTGGTGTAGTCAGTCTAACTTACTGCATGTTTCATTAATGAGAAACAAATCAAACAATCTTTCAGTGCATGCTTTTATTAAATGCTCGTAGCATTCATTCACATTTAAGACATCTTGTCAAGCAACTGTCTTGTCTCTTTATACATTAACATCTTTCTTTATATTATTAATTACATATGTTATGCTCTCTTACAATATTTAATCTGAGGATAGTTTTTTGATCGGCAAATGACTTATAATCTAAATTACAAGACAACTGAAGATTACCATTTAGATAGGAAGCATCAGGTTTAGCTGATGCATCAGTTCCTTGTAATAATAGAAAATAAACTCAGATTCACCTTACAACAGTTATTCCATGTTGAAATCATCACAAAGTTATGACACACGGTGTACTGTAACTTTCAAAGTCAGGAGACACATCTTTGCAAAGGGAAAGAACTGCACTGCTATGGGGAATGGGACGTTTTAATAACTACTAATGGGACTAAAGAGTTTGAACAGGGTAAGGTGGGCTAAATGGCCTCTTCTTGTGTTGGAGGATTTGAGAATATTTCATTTACAGAATAATTCAAGAATCAAAATGGCTCCTTTATCTCACTGAATTTTGAGTGTCAGTGGTGCTTTAGTCAGTATCTTTTTTGTCTGAACCAGAACTGTGCAGGACTGAAAGACCCATGTCTAACGAAAGCTCCAACTGAGAGTTTCATCATCTTCCTCATGCATGTTCTGGTTTTAGGAAGATGGTGACATGGGGGAGTACATTTAAGGCGTAAATAACATAGAGCAATAAACACGAGCGATGGGATAATAGAAGCACATAGAAGGTCAATTGCGATGTGAAAGAATAAAGTGGGTTCACATTCCAGCTGACACCGCGAATCAAAATCCATGACGAAGAGCTCACCTGCAATGGTTATGTCCTTAGACTGTAAATATCTCTGTTTAATGTAAAATTAGCTCTAGAATTTAAATACTGGGACTGCTTGCCAGAGACCTGGCTTTAAGACCTAGCTTTGGCCGATCCATGCACTGGAACATTACCCTGCAGAATGATTTTCTTCCTTCACTGATCTGACATGCAGCTTAGAGATCAATCAAGGAACAATACTGACCTGTGCCTAATACAGGACACATAGAGCAATGCTGGATAAATCTTTTGTTTAATCATCTGTGACAAGTTTAATGAAGTCTCTATATGCCATTATCCATCAAGGCAGAGTAATTGAAGTAGATCCATATTATCTCTGATCTTGCTGCTTCAGAGCTATTTTATTGTATAAAATAGTCAATTATTTAAAATGAAAACCACAACTTTATTCTCCTGACCACTGATTTATTCTCATTAGACGAAAGATTATTTAACTAGATGACAGAGGAGTGTTAGTCTGCCTCAGTCACCAAAACCAATAAAGTTTTAATGTATCCAACTGTATAGCCTGTCAGGGTACAACTGGGTGTGTTGCAATGTGGACAGTCAAAAGGTTAAGACATTTATACTTAACAATCAATACCTACCTCTGAACGAGAAGGTCTGGGGTCAAGTCTTACTCCAGCTCTTTTCAATAACGAAGAGTGTTCATACCACAGTTCAATAGGTTAAGAACCAGCCTGCACCATTTCCAACATTTCCCTACTATGCCCCAAAGTGAAAATAAAGTATGTGTGAAGATACCAAACAAACTCGACTTCCTTTTTAAGAAACAACAGAATTGCTGGATGTTTTGCACCTTGACTTTCAGAAGGCACTTATCAAGTTACAGCTCAGACACTTGTGAGGTAAACAATAACCTTTGTGGTATCACAGAAATAAGGAAACTGAAAACTAGGAAACAAAAGATTTATAGTGAAGTTCTAAACAACAGTAATGGCTAGCAGAGTTTGAAAGGTATGAAGCATCTGCTATTCATAACAGTGAATGGAAGATCTTGATGAACTCATTTAAATTCGATTGTCTAACTTTGTAGATGTTGCCAATTTCTATGTAAAATGCAAAGTAATCCAAAGAGACTGAGCACCTTGCAAATGAAGGTTATTTGATCAGTGTAGTAAAAACAGCAAATATAATTAAAACAATAAATTATATTTTTATTCAGTAATCAACGCAGAAGGAATTACCTGTCATCATGTAATCAAATGCTAACAGTGTAAGAAAGACAAATAACATTTTGGTCTGCATACAAGTAAAAGTCCATGATCATGAATGCTAATGACACTACATGCACAACACTATCTCATTTGTGATCACCATATCCACATCAAAAACCGAAGAACATAGAGAAAGGCAAAAGACAGATTCGAGCCCTTATAGCTTTGAAATAGGAAGGGACTGAAGAATCTTAATCTCGTTTTATTGGAAGACACAGTAATGGGAAGAAGGACATGATTGGATTTGTTCATTTCATAAAAGAAATGGAATGTTAGCGATGGAGAAAACTTTTATACAAGTTAACAAGAACAAGTTAATTTATGTGCTTAATATAAAGAATACCTTCTCCGTGAATGAGAATTGGTCAGATGGAGCCCTGGAGACTTGAATGGCCTTTTCTCATTGCTACATTCCTAAATTCCTACTATTTGAATCTGTGATTCATTTATCTTGCACTGTACCATTTAGAAATGATTAAAGCCAGTCACCACCATGAACAGATGCAGCAATAGGCCATTCTCAAGGCATATCCAGCGACATGACAGGCACATACCATGGACAGATGGGCTTCTCTGATTTCCTTTTCCTTCGCTCTCTGTGATTGGTCTTTGTGAAAGAAGATTCTTTCCCACTGCCCTCATTTCTCTCGACAAAAATAAATACTGATGAGTGAGAAGAGGAGGTGATGATAGAACCTTACAGTACAGAAAAGGCCAATTGGCCCACCTATTCTGCACTGCCAAAAATAAACTTTCACCTACATCAGTACTTTCCCCTATTAGGCCCATAGCCTTGGACATACTGTCACCCCAAGTTCTCAATCAAGTACTTCTTAAATTTGTATGTTTTCCCTCCCTCAACCACCCTCCCAGGCAGGGCATTCCAGATTACCACTACCCTCTGGGTGAAAAAGCTTTTCCTTAAATCCCCTCTAAACCTCCTACCTTTCACTCTAAAATTTCAATGATGACCTACTTACCAATGCTGGTGGAATTTCACAGTGCAGTCGACCTGTGAACATATCGTTCCAGTAAATCCTCTGTGAAGAGAAAGTAATACGTTATTATCAACTGAATAATGTGCAAAATTCTTATCATTCCCCCCTGAAATCAAAGGACTAATTACTTCTAAAGGATTTTTTCCATGTTCTGGGCTCCAGTAAGGACCCTGAATGGATATGTTTGTTGACAGGTCAATCCTTCAATTTTATCTCAAAGATCCTTTCGAAAGAAGACAAATGAACAGTTTGTAGCAGAGGTACATGAGAAATGAGGACAAGCTGTTCCACTGCATTTGAGCTTGATTCTGCTCTGTCACTGGTTCAATTGTTTCAAATGTCTTGGGTATTTAGCAAATCTGGTTTACAGTGTGTACATGAAACAATTACAATGATCCAAGAACACCTTCATCAGTTGTTACCAACTCACCAGCATACACTCTATATTTAGAATGGTGAAAACTATTTTAAAAATCTATTTTTAGGAGGCTTCAGTCTTTCTTCTCCTCCAACCTTGAAAGTGATGGAATGGCACAATCCAAATATCAATGGGTGCTGCCATTCGCTGAGGCAATTCAATATCAAACAAACTGGAAGTCCTGCAAAACAGCAAGGCAATCTTCCTACTTGCTTCGAGTTTATTTTAGATATGCACAGATATGCACTGATAAGTTACAGAAATCTTTCATCTGCACAGAACTCCTGTCATCTAGTTTCATTACAGATGTGTCTGTTCTTACTTATAATAAAAGCTGCTTACATAAGCTAGTCACTCAGTAATTATAGTTTCCTGCAGTGCCACCACTGGGAAAGGACTATAATTATAGTGTGACAAGTTTACATAGGGAGTTACTATTATAAATTCACATCAGAATTATGACTGGAACCATAAAAATAACAACATAATGCATGACTCTAACAAATGAATATGCTCCATCAGCATGTCCCTTTCCTAGTCTTTCCCAATTCTCTAATCCTGCTTTATACTCAGTCGAAGTTTCCATGTACAACTTCACAGAATATCAGCAATTGGAATAGCAATATAGCTATATCTTGTAGATAGACAGGTGCTTTATATTGGTTATGAATGTCCATGCTCAGAGATAATAGATCACCAATTGGTGAGAAATGCCTGGTCGACGGTGTGTGGATCAGAGATATTCAATAATTAATTGTAGTTGCATTCACAAAACAACAGCACTCAGTCTTGTACATCCTCCTTTCTTGATCTCTCAAGAATTTACTGGGCTTACCTTATATACACAATTTCACCGTCTTAACACTCTGACAAATACCATGGTTCAGACTCATTACAAGCTGGTGCCACTGAAAGTCAGGGAGTGGTAGTTTTCAAGATACAGTACTGACTTTAATATCTGGTAAGATGGTAAAAGTTTCTAAAAATATTTAAAAAGAGAGAGTTAGTAAAGTAAGCATTGTTCCTATAGAAAGTGAGTTGGGGAATTAATCATGGGGGAAAAAAGTAATAACCAGAACCCTGGCAAGGTTCACACTGGATGAGAAGAAATGAACTAGTTCCTTGTACTTATTTACTGCACGCCAACCCCAACTGCCCCCATCCCCCACCCAATGGTTGGTTCCAAAAAGATGCATTTAAAAAAAGGATCCCTTGCTTATAGAGATAGTAGGAACTGCAGATGCTGGAGAATCTGAGATAACAAGGTGCAGAGCTGGATGAACACAGCAGGCCAAGCAGGATCAGAAGAGCAGGAAAGCTGACATTTCGGGTCTAGACCAGTTTAACCGGCTTTCTTGAATTATCAAAAACTAAATTTAATTGTAACAAATGTGAGAAGAAATAATAAAGCAACACACACGCAGACTACAAATAAGAAGTGAGTTAAGATAAATGAAATATGTATCAATTTCTATGGGTCATTCATGACGAATAGAGAGTGGACACTGATAATGAAGCAATAGATGTTGCAATGCTTTGCTTGGCAGGTTAGTTCAAATTCTTTTGTCCTTGATCCTTTCAATGGTGACTGACCAACAACACAGAAAGTGTCCTTTCTTTTGTCCTTTTTAAGTCTATCCTTTTGAGGTTTCCTTGACAGCTCATCAGGAGTGACATTCCAGGTTCTCACCACCTCCAGGCGGCCACTGAATTTACATCTGTAGTAATTTTTTTTGCTGTTGAATCCCCTTTTGAAAAACACAGGTTGGAATTAAAAGTTTGATATGGCCAAAGGTGATCTGGGGTTATGATATTAAGGTGTGGTGATACGATGGCTTTAAGAGGTGTAATTTGGTCTGTTATTTTTCATCAAAAGAGATTGAGATAGATGTGTATAGTGGTCTGTTCCAAGACAATAAAGTAAACAGTATGTGAGGCCTTGGGGTGTTTTTTAAAAATACATTAAAAGGATAAAGGAGGAAAGTTGTGCTTGGAGGCAGAGGATGTGGGCGAGATCCTAAATGAGTATTTTGCATCAGTATTCACCCAGGAGAAGAATGTGGAGGATAGTGAGATTTGTGTGGAGCATGCTAATATGCTAGGGGATTTTGAGATCAAGAAAGAAGTGGTTTTGGATCTCTTGAAGAGCATTAAGGTGGATACATTCCCAGGGCCTGACAGTATCTATTCCAGGTTGTTGAGAGAGGCAAAAGAGGGATTGCTGGGGCTTTGACCAAGATCATTGTATCCATTGTATCCTACCCACTGGGGACGTACTGGAGGAATGGTGAGTAGCTAATGTAGTTCCTCTGTTCAAGAAGGGAAATAGGGATAATCCAGGAAACTGTAGAGTGGTGAGCCCTTGAACTGCTCTGGTCCTTGGGGTGTAGGAAAACTCACAGTGCTGTTAGGATTGGAATTGCAGGATTCTGATCCAGGGAATTAATTGGTACAAAATAGAGAGGTTATGCTTCAGTTGTGCAGGGCTTTGATGAGGCCATATCTGGAGTACTGTATACAGAATCAATCTCTTAATTCAAGGAAACATGTCAAGACATTGGAAGTAGTTCAGACCAGGTTTACCAGACTAATACCTAGAATCAGTGGATTCTCTTAAGAGGAAAGGTTAAACAGACTAAGCTTGCATGTTCTGGTGTTTAGAAGAGTAAGGGGAGACTGGACTGAAACAAATAAAGATTCAGAGAAGTTATTGTCAGGCTGGCTGTGGAAAGAATTTTTCCTATTGTGCAAAAATCTAGAAATAGGAGTCACTGCTTAAAAGTAAGGGATAGCCCATATAAGGCAGAGGTAAGCATAATTCTTTTCTCTTAGGGAGTCATGAGTCTTTGGAGCTCTCTTCCTGACAATGCGATGGAAGCAGGATATTTTTAAGGCAGGTAGATGGATTCTTGGTAAGAAGTTGGGGGAAAGGTTCAAGGAAGAATGGGAATATGAAATTGAGGTTACAATCAAATAAGCCATGATTTAATAAATGGTGGAGCAAGCCTAAATGGCCTACTTCTAACTTGTATGTTAAGCTACTTTAGAAGGAAGATTCCTAACATTCATGGTACAGCTTTCCAAACTAGATGGTAGGGGGTCACTATTTGGGGTCATAAACTTCAAGGTAGAAATGGCTGATCTCGTCCTTCCTCTGCTGCTATAGGTCTTCTCCCCTTTCCCAACACTCACCAAACAGTGGCTTGTTTGCAAGCCTTGAAAAGAAGTCACAACAGGAAAAAGTTTGGGAAGCACTGAGAAGTCTGAGAAGTGTAGATGACACCTTTAAGTTAGTAAAACATGCCAAGAAGCATGGCAGCAGCATTACCAAAATATCAAAAAACTAACAATGAACCACATATTAGGAGTGATTTTCAAAAGTTTGTCAAAAGAAACAGTGTTTTAGGAGTATCTTAAAATTGGAAGGAGAGGTAGAGATATGGAGTACTTAAGGAGGGAATTCCAGAGCTTAGAGTTTTGGAGTAGAGGATTGGCCATGCTAAATTGCCCGTAGTGTTCAGGGATGTGTAGATTAGGTGGGTTATTGGAGGATGGGTCTGGGCGGGATGCTCTGAGGTTCGGTGTGGACTTGTTGCATCGAAGGGCCTGTTTCCACACTGTAGGGGTTCTATGAGTACTGTGTTCCGTTCTGGTCACCCTGCTATAGGAGGGTATTATTAAATTGGGGAGGGTTCAGAAAAGATGTACCAGGATGTTGCCGGGACTGGGCGGTGTGAGGTAAAAGGATAGGCTGGGACTTTCACTGGAGCATTGGAGGTTGAGGGGTGTCCTCATAGAGGTTTATAAAATCATGTGGGACACTGATAAGGTGAATACCCAAGGTCTTTTAGCTCGGGTGGGGGAGTTCAAAACTAGAGGGCATATTTTTAAGGTGAGAAGAGAAAGATTTGAAAAGGACACGGTGGTTTGTATGCACTAGAATGCATGTTTCCTTTTTTCTCCATCTTCCTCAGTGCTTTCCTTGAAGGGGTGTTTTGAGTATTTGTCCTGCCCACGTGTATAACTCCACACTTTTCCGAATTAAATGTCACTTTCCACTCATATGAAGATATATCCAAAATAATCAAATTAGCATTTTAGTATTGGATCTATAACTGGTCACAATGGAAGCCATCTGTCTGAGGTGATTATCTGGTAGTTTAAACTGCATCACTAATTTTAGCTACACCACATTACAGCTTCTATCTTGTAAGTATCAATCAGCCAGCTTAATCCCTTTTGCCTAACTCAAATCCCTCAATGTTTTACTCACTCTATCCAATTTCATATTCTGAAATGGCAATACACAATTGTATTAATATTTTTAATAGTGTCAAATCATTCCAGCTCCAGTTTGTTAACACTATTATGTACAAAGAAAGTAGTCATAATTATACATAAAGCAGTTTAGATGTCAAAACTGAAGGCTACAATACAAACTATTTAAAAAGACTTTGCACATACATGGTATGATTTAAATTAAACACCATTCCATCAATGTAAGAATTTTGCCAGGATCCACAGACAGTGAAAATATGTAATACATACATTGGGTAGAATCAACTAGCATTATACAGCTGTCATAACTAGATAGTTAATATATACTTTCTACACTGACGTCAGCTTAGTACATTAGTCCTCATGTGCTCTGTCCCTTACTTAGAAACTAACTTGGAAATATATTCCAACGTGCTACTACAATTTGCTGTGTCAATAGACCAAAAAAAGCAATATTACGAGGGATTACCAAAAGCATGACTATAATCGGCATTAATCTCATAAATGCTTAAATGAGAGGTAAAATGGTTAAGTAAGTGGGCAAAGATGTGGCAATGGAGTAGAGGAAAATGTGCAATTGTCCATTTTGGCAGGAAGAGTAATAAAGAAAAATATTTTCTAAATAAAAACCAAAAGAACTGCGGATACTGCAAATCAGGAACAAAAACAAAGTTGCTGGAAAAGCTCAGCAGGTCTGGCAGCATC
>NC_063354.1:2059064-2106241 GCF_021869965.1 Rhincodon typus | reverse complement strand
ACAGTTCTGAGGAAGGGTCACCGAACCCGAAACGTTAACTCTGTTTTCTCCTCCATAGATGCTGACAGACCTGCTGAGCTTTTCCAGCAACTTTGTTTTTGTTCCTGATTTACAGCATCCGCAGTTCTTTTGGTTTTTATGAGTTAGTTGCAGACTGGTGTTAAGTTTGGGTTCAGAAATCTGAAAGATTGTTGAAAGAGGGGCTGAGATTAGGCAGAAGCGTCAGCTCTGTCGATGTGAGGAACAGAGGTGGAAAGTATCCAACATTAACAAAGCCAATCAGCTTGCCCGCTGTCCAACCATATTCCTGAAAGAGCCAGATTGAAGGTTACTTTGGAAAATAAAAGCTTATGCACTAGGGACATTGGCTAGCTAACAGGAAACAGAGACAGAGGCATGCATAGTCCTTTTCTGCTTGACATGATATGAGTGGTATGCCACTGGGATCAGTCTGGGATCCCAACTTTTCACAATTTATATAAATAACTTTGAAGAAGGGACCAAAGGTATGGCTTCTAAATTTGCGATGGCATAAAGACAGGTAGAAAATTAAGAGATCACAAGGAAGCTAAAAAGGAATATAGATAGGTCAAGTGAGTGAGCAAAGTGCTGGTAAATGGAGTATAATGTGGGAAAACATGAAATTGTCAATTTGACGGGAAGAGTAATAAGAAATCATATAATCTAAATGGTGAAAGATTGCAGAGCTCTGAGGTGCAGAGGGATCAGGGTGTCCTGGTACGTGAATCACAGAAGGTTAGTTTACATCAAGTAATTCAGAAAGTTATTAGAATGTTCTTGTTTGCTGCAAAGAGAATTGAATTCAGAGGGAGGGATTTTATGCTAATAGCTGGAATGAGCAGGTATGCTTTTGAAGAAGTGTTGGACAGACTAGATTTGTAACTGCAGTTTAGAAGAATAAAATGTAACTTTATTGAAGTGTACAGGATCCTTAGGGTCCTGATCAGGTGGGTGTGGAAACGATGTTTCCTGTTGTGAAAAATCTAGGATTGGGGACCCTGTTTAAAATAGGCTGCACTTGCAGATACCCAGGAGCGTGCGCTATCTCCCATAAATATATCTGAACAAAGAGTTACAAATACCAAATAGTGAAAACATTTAAATGAAAGAGTATGTAGGGTAAGAAAAACGGAGTGTTAGAAAAGCAAGATTTTGATTTTTATTTTTAAAAATCGTCTTAATATTGCGCATGCAGTGTCGTAAATAATAAATGGAGGACATGTGCAGTCAGCAATCATCATTGGATTATTGGTGTCAGCAAGCATATAACTTAAAATATGGAATAGCCCATTTTGCACAGTAATGTGGCAATTTCTTCTCTCTCAGAGAATTGTGGATCTTTGGAACTCTCTTCCTCAAAAGACAATGGAAGCAAAGTCTTTGAATATTTTTAAGGTGGCGGTAGGTTGACCCTTGATAAAGAGGTGGAAGGTTAATGGGGTTAGACAAGAATGTTTGATGTTTGGTTTATTGTTGTCACATGTACAGAGATACAGTGAAATGTGGAGTTGAGGTTGTAATCAGACCAGCCATGATTTACTCCTGCTGCTAATTCATATGTTTGATTTCAAACCAAATTTGTATGTTTGTATTTACTTTGAATAACAATCAGGTGAGGCTTCTGACCCTCCAGCATCTATAGCCCTCAATCAGACAGGGAACCTTACACTATGCCATTAAGGGCTCATTCACATGAAAATCTTGAATTTAAGCGATTTCCCACCAGAAGTCTGACTCCTGTATCTTGTCTCTTTGGGGAAACTTTAGCCCTCAAGACATTTGCACAGTTTTACTGCCTTGATGATGATCTTTACAACTAACTAATGAACAAGGCAAACATACTCCTTGATAAATGCTAAAAAAAAAGTTTGTGCAGTGACAAACAGTGAAATGAATGGAAGGTCATATAAAAATATTTGACATTTATGTAATTTGTTCACATATAAATGCATATGCATGAATATATACAACCTAAGTATGAAAATCGAATTTCTAAAACATTGTCATAGCATAGTCCTGACAAAACACACATTTTTTCAATCTTGATTTTATTTTTATCTTTGAAAATGGTGCACTCTACCAGCCCATCTGTCACATTAATGGAGAGTTTCACCATTGCTAGTTAGATGAAAAGATCAAATGTGAAGAGATAGAGAACCAAGTAATCAGATACCAACCTGAAGCATCATTTATCAATTCAGGCAAATATTCAATTTAGTTTCCATCAAAACCAGTAATGGGGAAAAATGAAGACATGCTTTAATACAGATTATTGTACATTGAAGATGGCAATGCCAATATAAGGAATTCCCACTTTAAGATAATGGCTGAGCTATTGTTTATTTCAAACATTTTCTGTTTTTATTTTAGATATTTATAATTTGCACTTTTAATATTCATGTTTTAAGAATTTTAATTCTTGATTTAAAATAGAATGCATGGGACAGTGTCTCAATCTCTCACATATATTGTAGGATTAGTGCAGCAGCACAGCATTCTGGCGTCCTTAAGCCACATGGAAATAGGTTGTAGACCTTCCAAACATTAAATGACAATCAAACTCTCCCAGGGAAATGAAGGGCCGGAGAAACACTGAACGTGGTGGAATTACCTTAATCCATGTCTGCTGAGTTCTCTGCTGCAAGTCTGAGTGGCTTGTTAGGAGACATGTACCTACCAAACAAGGAGGATAAGGAGGCGATGGCCTTATGTTATTATTGTGAGACAATTAATCCAGAATCCCAGGTAATATGTTGAGGACCTGGGTTCAAATCCCACCATGGCAGATGGTGAAATCTGAATTCAACAAAAATCTGGAATTAACAGACTAATGATGACTGTGAAACTTGTCAACTGTCAGGGAAAATCCACCTGAATCACTAAGGTCCTTTAAGGAAGGAAATCTGCCCTCCTTACCTGTTCTGGCTTTGTTCTCAGAGCAATGTGGTTGGTTCCTAAATGCCCTTGGGGTAAGAATTTCTTCCCTACCTGCTGACACCCACATCTCATGACTGATTAAAAAAATTGCAGGAGGTACCAGGGGAAAACAATTGTATTGATTTAGTGTCTTGCACAATCATCAAATATCTCAAAGTGCTTTACAACAAATACTTTTACAGAGTAGGCACCATTGTAACATTGGAAATGTGGCAGTTAATTTGCACACAATGAATCCCCACAAACTGTACTGAGATAATGACCAGACATTTTGTTTATTGTGACATTAAGTGAGGGGTAAACAATGGCCATGGCACTATGGATAACACACCTGACACTCTTTGAAGTCGTGTCCTGGGCACATGTGGAGGAGATGGTTTTCAAAGCAATATCACACAGTAATTCCCCTAAAGCCTCTGCAAATCTATGGAGTGAGAAACCGAATCATACATAAAACTGAGGCCCCCCAGTCAGCTGGGGAAGGGAGACAAAGTGCTGTAAGAAGCCATAGCACTCGAGGCAGGAAAATCAAGTCTGCAAAGTGACACATGATGGAAGTGCCTATTTGCCAATCTCAGGTTCAAATGTGAAGCACCGACAGCTGAATAGCTACTGACACTTACAGTCAACATTCAGACATGAAGAGTGGCCACATGAGTAAAATAATCAGATACTGATTTACTCTGTGATCTCCACTGCTCTCGCACAATACTTCTCTGTAGTCCCACCACTGTTCACACTGAAGTGTATAACTTCATTTTAGCTACTGTCTCACGTGTAAATCCCTTTTTAATCCTTAATCAACACCACTCCGCCTTCTACCACCCTGTTATTATTTATGTGCCTACAGAAGACTTTAGGTTTTCCTTTTATGTTAGCAGCCAGTCTCTTTATTCCCTCTCTTTGCTTCTCTTATTTCCTTTGTTACCATCTCTCTGAATTTTGAATATTCAGCCTGGTTTTCAATTGAATTTTCTACCCAACATTTGTTATAAGCACACTTTATTTCTTTATTATAATTTCTATCCCGTCTGACATCCAGTTAGCTCTGGACTTGTTGTCCTACTCTTCTCTTTTGAGGAAATATACCTTAACTGCGCCCAAACTGTCCCTTCTTTGAAAGTAACCCATTGTTCAGCTAAGGTTTGTCCAACCAACCTTGCACTCACATTTACTCAATCCAGTTCTATTCTTAGAACATAGAACATAGAACATTACAGCGCAGTACAGGCCCTTCGGCCCTCGATGTTGCGCCGACCTGTGAAACCAATCTGAAGCCCATCTAACCTAAACTATTCCATTATCATCCATATGTTTATCCAATGACCGTTTAAATGCCCTTAAAGTGGGCAAGTCTACTATTTTTGCAGGCATTCTTATCCCATTAAAGTTGGCTCTTCACCAACTAATTATCCTTCCAATTGTTCACAATTGTTTTCTATAGTCATTTCGTGAGACAGTTATCACAATCCTCTAAATCTTCTCATTTCAGTAAGTGAAAATCAAACCATCTCCCCATGATATTTATTAGCATTCATCACTGGATCCCTCACTATCAGCACCTTGCAAGCTTGGGAGTTATTGCTGACCAGAATCTTGCTTCACCATTCAATAAGATTATGACTGATGTGCTTCAATTCCATTTTCCTGCTCATTCCCCATCCCTCAATTCTGAGACAGCAGATATGTGTCTAGTCAGCCTTAAATCTGTTCAATAATGCAGCATCCACAAACCTCTGGGGTACAGGGTCAGAAATCACACGACTCAGGTTATAGTCCAACAGGTTTACTCGACAGCACAAGCTTTCGGAGCCTAAATCCTTTCTCGGGTATTAGAAGGACTGAGACTCCGAAAGCTTGTGTTGTCAAATAAACCTGTTGGACTATAACCTGGTGTTGTGCGATTTCTGACCGGTCCACCCCAGTCCAACACTGACCTCCACATCATGGCTGTGGGGTACCGAATTCCATAGATTCACCATCCTATGAGTGAACTAACTTCTCCTTATCTCAGCTCTAAGCAATCAGCTGCTTAACCTAAGGTTTCGCACCCTGTGTTTCAGATTCTCAGGCCAGTGGGAAAAAAAATCTGTCAGCCTCTATAAAGCCCCTTCAAAATCTTTAATGTCTCAATGAGATCATCTCTCAATGTTCTGAACTCGAGGGAATAAGTTAAAAAAAAGCATCTAATTATGTAAAGATGTTTGCAGTCAGAAGATTGGTCAAAATATTTAAAATAAGCAAAGAATGACATGAGGATTAATTGGAGGGAAGAATTAAGACTGTGAAAGGAAACTGGTTGGAAATATACAAAACAGATACCAAGTGTTTCTACAGATATTTTAAAAAAAGATTTAATAGAAGCATTGTTCCTGTGTAGGGAGTATGGGGAATTAATACGGAAAATAAGGAGATAGCAGATGAATTGAACAGGTATAAGATGAGATAACACAGTGTGGAGCTGGAGGAACACAGCAGGCCAGGCAGCATTAGGGGAGCAGGAAAGTTGCCGTTTCGGTATTTTGCATTAGTCTTCACTGTAGCGGATGCATGTAACATCCCAGAAACAGCTTTAAATAACAAAATGGAAAAGATAAAGGAGCTCAAGAAAATAACAATCAGGGAAGTGGTACTAAGCAAATTGTTGGACTGTGAGCGGATACGTTTGGCAAGATGTAGCCAGCGTTGTGCCACAGGGATCAGTGCTGAGGTCTCAACGTTTTACAATTTCTATAAATGACTTGGATGGAAGGGCTAACAGAATAGCTGCTAAATTTGTTTGATGATTTAAAGACAGATAGGAAAGTAAGTTGTGGAGAGAACATAAGGAATCTACAAAGATTATAGATGGATTAAGTGAGTAGGCAAGGATCTGGCAAATAGAGTATATAGTGGGAAAATGTGAAGTTGTCCTTTTTGCATTAAGAATAAAAAAAAACATTTTATTTAATTGGTTAGAGACTGCAGAACCCGGAGATGCTCAGGGATCTGGGTGTCCTGGCACTTGAATCACAAAGGCCTGGTAAGTAGGTACAACAAGTAATTACAAAAGCTAGAAGAATGTTAATATTTTTTGTTAGGGGAGTTGTATACAAACGTAGGGATACAAAAAACCAGAGTAGGGAGAATCTGGAATATTCAGATCAGCCACGAATTTAATGAATGCGGTCCTGCTCCTGATTTGTATGTTCGTAGGAAACACTTTAACAAGGATCAAGCACAATCAATTTTCTTATTTGAAAATGTAGCTATTTAACTGGTTGAGCATGGGTATTTTAATGTTGTTTTATTGGAAAGATTTAATATTAAAGGATATCCTTTTCCCCTAGTTCATCATTCTGAGTTCAAAAATAATATATATGCGATATCTTATGAAAGTAAGGTTTTATATTCAAGACCGAGTGTAAGTACAGATTAAAGATATAAATCAAAACTTTAAGTGTGGATAAATATAAAATGAGCATGCTGAACTCACTCTAAGCGCAATGTGACAAACAGAATTGCCATTATCCAGCATCACTAATTGGTAAACATGATTACTAATTTAATACCACTTATTTCTGGCTTGTTGTACAGCACTTTGGAATGCATGAGTAATGTCAAAAAATTAGATTTAAATGTCACTGCAGAGCTTAAGCAACATACTTATAAACCTACAACCCATGTCTCAATTTCCCCTCAAGAAGAACACATTAAAGAGCAGAATCTGTCCATTATACCATCAACAGCATTCTCCTTTATGTCCATTAGCAACTGTGCTGTCTGCAGTACTAATGACTCACTGTTAAACACTTAGCGTTCTGAATCATTTGCTGGCATAACAGGTTTCTGCCATGGCATAAAATTGACTGTACCAAATGGCAAAGCCCCAGGCTCTACTCTGGTCCAACAACTAGCTTATGTCTTGCTGGCAGAGGTAAGGACGATTGGTATTATTGTCCAAGAGCTTGAGAAACAGGGTACTTTTGAATGACAATGGCTGGAAAATTCACAGGATTCATCAAACGGGACAGAACTGGAGTCTGCTCTGATGACCCTCTATGGCTAAATAACTGCCCTGTAGTCACTGCTCACTTGACTGAACCACCAGATCGTGGGACCATTAGGACCATGAAGAGTAGTTCCAGTTTCTTGCGTCTGTCCACTGTTCAATTGGATCCTGGCTGATCTGTGCCAGAAACTGATTTACTCAGCTTTGCTCCATATCTCTTTATACTTTTACTCTTAAATCTTAGTCTTGAAAGCTCTGATTGTCCTCCAGCAACCACAGGATTTCAGGGGAAAGAACTGCATAATCCACTATCCTTTACGTGAAAACACGATTCCTGATTTTTCATAACAGCAACCTATCTCTAATTTTGAGGTAATACTGTTTTATTCTAGATTCCATGCCAGCTTTACTGTTTACTGTTGAATAATGTCAATGTTATGGGTTTCTTTTTCAAATCAATCCCTATTTCATGATGCTTACATGGATGCAAACCAAAAGCTGAGTTACATGCACCTTAGGGGTTACAGAACGTTCACAGAATCTGCACATGGTTGATCTCGAAAGCAGACATTTAAAAATACTACGGTAACAACGCTTGTGTAGGCTCTCATTATTTACATTTTTTAACAGAAAGCTATTTTAAATGTATCACCATAGAAACTCCACCACTAAAACCAGTCCAACATCAATAATTCAATTAACCTTCCTGACATGCTTTAATAACTAGAATAGGAACAGCAATACTGATTTTAGATACACTTTGCATTTCCACTTCTTCCTTTCCAAGCCCAGTCTGGTTTCCTTTACTGAGGTTCTCTTTACAAGGACTTCTTCAGACACTTCCATCTTGATCATTTTGGGAAGAGAGTGGCTCACAGAGGAACAAGTGATGAAGACTTGAAACGACGTCAAGTGACAGCTCTATATCCCTGGATATAGAGTTTTCAGGTAGGATAGAGTGAGTGACTAAAAAGGAGGGGCAGTAGCAATATTGGTTAAGGAATCAATTACAGTTGTAGGAAAGGATGATACACTAAATGGGTTAACAAATAAGGCTTTATAGGTTGAGTTTAGGAATTAAAGAGGCGACGTCACACTGCTAGGAGTATACAACAAACCCCCAAATAGCCGGAAAGAGATAGAAGAACACAAATATGGGTAAATTTCTGCCTGTAGCAATAAGAAGACAATAATAATGGGAGATGTTACCTACCCAATATCAACTGGGTTTCAAACAATGTAAGGGATATTGAGGGTGAAAAATTCATGTACTGTGTCCGTGAAATGTTTCAAAACAAAAAGTGACAAGCCCAACAAGAGGAGATGCAATTCTGGATTTAGTGTTGGGAAATGAAGATGGGCAAGTGAGTGAAGAGACAGTGGGAAACCATTTCAGGAATAGTGACCACAATTTAGTATTATTGTGGAAAAGACAGTGAGAAATCAGGAAGAAAAGCTTTTTACTGGGGGAAGGCAAATTTTACAAAACTGGGAAGTGATTTGGCTGAGGTGGATTAGACAGGACTGCTAAAGAATAAATCAGTGGTAAACCAGTGAGAGGCACCAAATAGAGAGATCCTTAGGGCCTGAAGCATGTCCGCTCCAAAAATAAGAATGGTACTGCCAAATCTAGACCCCATGGTTGTCTAGAAAAATATAGGAGAAGATTAAATAGAAAAAGAAAGCTTATGATAGCTACAAATAAACTTAACACTGCAGATAGCCTGGATGAGTATATAAAGTACAGAGATCAAGTTAAAAAAGAAACAAGGAAATCAAAGAGAGGGCATGAAAAAATATGAGCCAGCAAGATAAAGTAAAACCTAAAGATGTCTTATGAGTAAATAAAGAGCAACAGGATTGTTAGGGAAGAACTGGGACCTATCAAAGATTAAGAAGGGAACTTATGTGAAGCTGCAGAGGATATGGGAAGAATTCTAAATGAATCTTTTGTCTCCATATTCACAAAGAAAAGGGATGATGTGGATATAATCATTCAAGAGGAGCAGTGTGAAATATTGGATAAAATAATCATAATGACTGAGTAAGTGTTAGAAGAGTTGGAATCCTTGAAAGTGGATAATTCATCAGGGCCACATGGATTGTTCCCTAGGATATTGAAGGGGGTCAGGGAGGAGATAGCAGATGCCCAGAGGATTATTTTCCAATCTTCGTGAGAGACAGGCGAGGTGCTAGAGGCCAGGAGGAAATGCAGATGTGGATCCATCGTTTAAAAAGAGAACAAAGGAAATGCCAAACAAATATAGGCCTCAATCTTACTTCAATGGTGAAGAATTGTTAGAATCAATCCTGAGAGATCAAATAAACAAAATTTAGAAAGCCATGTCCCTAGTCAGGGACAATCAGCATAGCTTTGTTAAGGGGTCATGTCTTACAAATTTGATTGAAATATTTGAGAAAGTGACAAGGAGGATCGATGAGGGTACTGCTGTGGATGTTGTCTGCATGGATTTGAGAAATGGCATTTGACAAGTTCTCACATGGCAGTCTGGTCAAAAATGTAAAATCCCGTGGGATACAGGGTAATGTGTCGAATTGGATCCAAAGTTAACTTAGTAACAGGAAACAAAGAATAATGGTCAGTGGCTGCCCTTGCAAATGGAAAGCTGTTTCAAGTGGTGCTCTGCAGGGCTCAGTGTTGGGACCCCTGCTGTTTGTTTTATACATTAATGATTTCAACTTAAACATGGGGGCACAATTGGGAAATTTGCAGAAGACACAAAAATTGACCGTGTAGTGGATAGTGCAGAGAATAGCTATAATCTCCAAAATAATACAGATGGGTTGGCAGGGTGGGCAGGAAAGTGGCTGATAGATTTCAATTCTGATAAGTGTGAGGTAATGCACTTAGGGTGAGAAATCTTGATGTGCAAGTGCACAGGTCCCTAAATGTAGCAGTACAGGTAGATAATGTTGTAAAGGAGGCATATGGAATGCTCTCCTTCATTGGTAAAGATGTAGGATACAAAAATAGGGATATAATGATGAAACTGCATAAGACACTGGTGAGGCCACATTCTAGTCACCACATTAAGAAAGGATGTAATTGCTCTGGATAGACTGCAGAGAAGATTTACTAGACTGTTGCCAGGGCTGGAGAATTGTAGCTGTGAGGAGAGATTGGAGAGGTTGGGGTGAAGGCTGAGGGGCAACATGATTGAGGTATACAAAATTGTGAGGGATAGAGATAGAGGACACAGGAGGAACCTGTTTTCCTTTGACAGATGGTTCAAAAACCAGGAATCATAGTGACAGAGGATTAGAGAGGACGTGAGGAAAATCTTTCTACGCAGATGGTGGTGGGTGTCTAGAATTCACTACCTGAATTGGTAGTGGAGACAGAGATTGTAAACTCTTTTAAAAATTACCTGGATCTACACCTTAAGTGCTGTGAGCTGCAGAGCAATGGGTCATATGCAGGAAGATAACACAATAAATATAATTATTTTGTTCCAAAATGTGATTTTTGGGGTTTTTTTCTAACTGATTCATATCTTAAACATAAGACCATAAAATGTAGGAGCAGAATTAGGCCAATCAACCCTTTGGGTCCGCTCCGTCATTTGATCATGGCTGATATGTTTATTAGCCCCATCCACCTGCCCTCTCACCATAACCATTGATCTCCTTACTAATCAAAAAACCTACCTAACTTTGACTGTATTTAAGACAACAACTTGGCCTCCACGACCCTCTGTGGCAATGAGTTCCACAGATTATCTACCCTCTGGCTGAAGAAATTCCTCCTCACCTCAGTTCCAAATGGTGATCCCTTCACTCTGAGGCTGTGCCCTCAGGTCCTGGTCTCTACTATTAGTGGAAACACCTACTTTATGTCCACTGTATCCAGGCCTCTCAATATTCTGCAAGTTTCAATGAGGTCCTGCTTTATCCTTCTAAACTCCATCAAGTACAGACCCAGATTTTCTCAACCTCTCCTCATACAACAAGCCCTTCATTCCCTGGATCAGTCTTGTAAACTTCCTCTGGACTGCTCCAAAGAAAACACATCCTTCCTTTATACTGGGCCCAAAACTGCTCACAATGTTCCAAATGCAGTCTGACCAGAGCCTTATACAGCCGCAGCAGTACATCTCTGCTCTTATATTCTTGCCCTCTTGAAATGAATGCTAACATTGCATTTGCTTTCCTAAATGCCAACTGTACCTGTACGTTAACCGTAAGAGAATCCTGAACTAGCACTCCCAAGTTTCTTTGTGCTTTAGATTTCCAAAGCCTTTCCTTGCTTTGAAAATAGCCTCTGCCTCTATTCTTCCCTGGGACTTGTTTCACTGGATGGTAAGAAGTTGAAGGATGACTTTATAGAGGTTTATAAAATCATGAGAGGCATAGATAAGGTGAAGAACAAAGGTCTTTTCCCGAGGTGGGAAAGTTCAAAACTAGGGGGCATATTTTTAAGGTAAGAGGAGAAAATTTTACAAGGGACCAATGGGTGGTTTCTATGTGGAATAAACTGCCAGAGGAAGTGGTTGATGCAGGTACAGTTACAACATTTAACATACATTTGGACAGGTATATCAATAGAAAAGGTTTAGAGGGATATGGGCAAAACACAGGCAAGTGGGTCTAGTTTAGTTTGGAAAACTTGGTTGGTGGGATGAGGTGGACCAAAGGGTCTGTTTCTGTGCTGCATGACCCTATGACTATGACTCACACTTTCCAATACTGTATTCCATCTGCCAATTCTTTGCCTATTCTCATAGCCTGTACATGTCTTTTACAGCCTCCCTGTTTCCTCAACACTACCTGTCCCTCCACCTATCTTTATGACATTTGCAAAATTACCAACAATGCCCTCAGTCCCTTCATCCAGATCATTAATGTCTCACGTGAATAGTTGTGATCCCAAGACTGAACCCTGGTTAAATCCACTAGTCACCAGCTACCATCCTGAAAAGACCTCTTTATCCCTACTCTGTCTTTTTCCAGTCAGGCAATCCTCTATCCATGCCAGTACATTGCCCCTAACACCATAGGCTCTGACCTTATTTAGCAGCTTCCTGTGCGGCACCTTGTCAAAGGCCTTCTGGAAATCCAAATCAATCATGTCCACTGGCTCACCTTTGTCTAATTTGTTTGTTATCTCCTCAAAGAATTCTAACAGATTTGTCAGACATGACCTCCCCTTGATGAAACCGTGCTGACTCTGCCCTATTTTACCATGCACTTCCGTTTACTCCACAATTTCAACCCTAATAGTAGACTCTAAAATCTTACCAACAACCAAGGTCAGGCTAGCTGGCCAATACTCAGCTATCTTCTTCAGAGCTCTGTGGTGTATTTCATCTGGTCCAGGTGATTTATCCACCTTCAGACCTTTCAGCTTCCCCAGTACCTTCTCCTTAGTGATGGCCACTTCACTCACCTCTGCCCTGGACTCTCTTGGTATTCTGGTATGTTGTTGATGTCTTCCAGAACTTAAAGAGAATGAGAACTGAAGCAAAGTACCTATTCAGTTCTTCTGCCATTTCTTTGTTCCCCATTACTACTTCTCCAGCCTCATTTCCCAGTGGCCCAATGTCCACTCTTGCCTTTCTCTTACCTTTTATATATCTAAAGACATTCTTGCAATCTTCTTTTGTATTACCAGCTAGCTTACTCTCATATTTAATCTGCTCCTACCTTATTGCTTTTTAAAAAATTATCCTCTGCTGGTTTTTAAAAGCTTTCCAATCCTCTGTCTTCCCACTAATCTTCATTATGTTGTATGCTTTTTCTTTTGCTTTCATGCTGTTTTTGATTTTTTTGTCAGCTATGGTTGCCTCGAACTCACTTTGTTATGTTTCTTCCTCCTTGGGATGAATTTTTGCTGTGTCTGCTCCACTGTCTTCCCTGCCAGACTCTTCTTCCAATCAACTCTGCCTGGCTCCTCCCTCATGTCTTTGTCATTCCCTTTACTCAACTTTAATACCATTACATTTGATTCCCTCTCAAACTGCAGGGTGAATTCCATCATATGATTTCTGCTCCCTCAGGGGTTCCTTCACCTTAAACTCCCTAATCAACTCTGCCTCATTACACATCACCAAATTTAGAATTGTCTGTTCCTTGGTGGATTCTACCACAAGCTGCTCCAAAAACATATTTCACAGACATTCCATGAATTCCTTTTCTTGAGATACACTACCAACCTGATTTTCCCAGTTGAACTGCATATTGAAGTCCCTTATGATTACTGTAATAGTGCTTTTCTTACATGCCTTTTCTATCTCCTGATTTATCTTTGGGCCCACATACCAACTACTGCTAGAAGGCCTGTACATAACTCTGGTCTTTTAGCCATCATGGGTAAAAAAAATGCATTACTTGTTACATTTTCTGGTGGCTGACAGGTTATCTTATAGAGATTTATAAAGTCATGAGGGGCAATGGATAGGGCAAATAGACAAGGTCTTTTCCCTGGGGTGGGGAGTCCAAAACTAGAGGGCATAGGTTTAAGGTGAGAGGGGAAATTGGGGAAAGTATATGAAAAAAGGTAAATGAGTTTGTAGCACGAAATGCAAATGGCAGGTATGATGTTGTCAGTATCACAGACACATAGCTGCAGGGGGATCAGAGCTGGGAACTAAATATCCAAGGATACACATCCTATCAAGAGGACAAAGTACCACAGATGCTGAAATCTGTACTGAAAATAAAAAAGTGCTGTTCTAAGTCCTTCTAAACTTTTCACACAGAGCGTAGTGCGTGTATGGAACGAGCTGCCAGAAGAAGTGGTGGAGGTTGGTATAATTACAACATTTAAAAGGCATCTGAATAGTTGTATGAATAGGAAGGGTTTAGAAAGATATGGGCCAAATGCTGACAAATGGGTCTAGAGTTATTTAGGCTATCTGGTTGGCATGGACAAGTTGGACGGAAGGGTTTGTTTCCGTGTTGTACATCTCTATGAGTCTATGACCATGTCCTCTACCCACTCCCCTTCCCTTCCAGTGGGACTGTCTGTTCTTTCCAGTTTGGCAGGTAGACACACCATCGTTCTGCCACTCTCACATTCCCATCACTTAATCTGCTCTATGAACATCCTCTCTCCCCCAGCACTCCATACCCTCCCACTATATCATAAATGCTGGCCTCTCCACATTTCACATCAGCTCTGATGTGATGTGACATCATCACCTAGACTCGAAACATTGGCTTGCTCTCTCTCCAAGGATGCTGCCTGACCTGCTGTGATTTCCAGCATTTTTTATTTTCAGTACAGATTTCAGCATCTGCAGTACTTTGTCCTTTTGATAAGATGTGTATCCTTGGATATTTAGTTCCCAGCTCTGATCCCCTTCCAGCTATGTGTCTTTGATACCAAAAACATCATACCTGCTAATTTCATTTTATGCTACAAACTCATTTACCTTTTTTCACATACTGTGTACATTTAAGTACAACACCCTCAGTTCTGAGTTGACTTCCCCCCTTCTCATTGTTGTCCCCTTATCTGCTGTGCCTTAGATTAGATTCCTGACCCTTTCCATACTCTCTGTCCTATCTTTTATTCTGGAACTTTTAATAACCTCTGATGAGCCTTCCCCTCTTTAACATTTTCCATAATTTTCCATGCAAATGAACCCAACCCAATCTATTTAATTTAAGGCCCTATGCACAGACCTCGTTATGCAATTGACTCTGGTCCCAACATGATTCAAGTGGAGTCCATCCCATCGGAACAGCTCCCTCCTTCCCCAGTAGTGGTCCGAATGTCCCATGAATTTGAATCAATTTCTCCCACACTAATCTCTGAGCCGCGCATTTACCTCTTTAATCTTGTTGATCCTGTGCTAATTTGCTCATGGCTCAGGTAGTAATCCAGAGATTATTACCTTTTTTGGTAATTTATAAATTTCAATTAGACAGCGACCAATGCATTCATTGAAGCCATCAGTTTCACAACTTAATTTACACCCATTTTACATCTTTTCCCCTTTCTTCATCATTAACAATCCCTTTATCGTTTGCCTCTGCCTCTGTCAAAAGTATTGAATTAAACCCATTTTTCAATATCTTTCAGTTCTGAAGAAGGATCACTGGACTTGAAATGTTAACTCTGTTTCTCTCTCTACCGATGTTGCCGGATTTGCTGAATTTCTCCAGCATTCTCTACATTTCTTTTCCAATATCCACAGTATTTTGCCTTTTCTTGGGGTTTTACAATGAAATGCACATCCACTTGCAAGATTATTTTATATAATTAGAGACACTTGCATTTATATAGCAGATTTCATGACTTCATGATATCCCAAGATATTTTACAACCAACACAGTACTTTTTGAAGTGTACTCACTGTTGTAATGTGAGAAACATAGTATCTAGTTTACATACAGTAAACTCATACAAACAACAATGAGATAAATGACTGAACAGTTGTGGAAAGATCAATAAATATTGGCAAGGACACTGGGGACAGCTCTCCTGGTCACCTTTGAAAGAGTGCCATGGGCCATTTTACATCCATTTGAGAGACAAGACCCAGTTTAATGTCTCACCTGAAAGACTGATCCAACAATATTATAGAACTACTCAGGAACAACGGGAGAAGATCTATGTGTAGAGACTGAAGTCATGACAGAGATATTAAAATATGCACTTTGACAATATTTTAAGTAAATGATGGCGGAGATACAAAGAACAAAAAGAATATTGCTTTGCAAAGCTTTGCAGAGCCTGAAGTGAATAAGCACCTGCTGCAGAGGAACATTGCACCCAGGGCTGTTGAAAGAAGTCAGCTAGGAGATAGCAAAGTCCTCAAATGCAATCTTGCAACCCTCCCTAGAAATGTAATTGTGGTAGGGAGTCAGAGGGTAACTAATGTTAACAACTTCACTCAAGAAAGGCAGAGGTTATTTATAAATGTACTGATCATTTTTATGTTTAATATTTCAGCTGCTTTATCTCTTTGCTATAACCTCAAATGCTATAATCTAGAGTGACTCCAAGCCTAAAACATCATCGCAGAATTCCAGACACATCAATCTTCACCTTCACAATCTCTAACATTAGCAGAACCCCTCAATATGATTCTTGCAAATGGAATATTCTCTGTCTCCTTTGCTACCAGTACTTGACTGTTAATTAGCATTTGATGTTTTGCAGAATTAGGCTATGGTATTTGGTTTTCATCATATTTGAAATATTAAGGCTACTGTTTTCCAGAATTAAGAGGAAAATATAAGTCACCTCCATCCCGTCCGCCGTTTTTCCATCCTTCATTTCTGATTGGATGAGGAGGTAGCTGTTGCAGGGGATAGGGATCAGGAAATCCTGCAAGTTAATACATCAGCTCTTCTGTAATGTATACTGGCAGCCTTAGTGGCAGCAATCTTACAAATTTCAATTGGCAAATTCTCCATGAGATGGAATTTTTATCACTTCATCTGTTAAAGACGCTGCCATCAGTAGCATTCAACCTCTTGACATGGCTGTCTTCATTGGGAAAACTGTAAGTTGACTACACTTTTGAACAAATTAATTTTTCATGGAAAGCAATCTCCACATTCAGTACTTTGGTTCTTTCATACTGCTGCAAATTTTGATTACCATCCTCCGCCCCCCATGTTATAGTAAGTTAAAGGCCACACCGCACCCTTAATTGGGGCATACAGTTGTGTGTGTGTGTCAACACCTAGAATTCTTCCCCATTGAACCTTGAATCTCTCGGCTCTTCATGCAAATTCTACGTTGCAAGGCAAGTAGACAGATGTGGCGGAGGGGGTGACAGTGTTGAGAGGGAAGTAGGGGGAGGGTGTGCCTCCCACTCTGACTCAAGAGACACAACAAATAAAAGAAAGTCTATTTTGTTGGCTTTCTTGAAGGAAGAATAGCACTATAAAGCCATTTTAGCATAAATATTCAAAACCAGTTCAACTCCGAACTGCTTCGCTGCATCTTGCGTTCCTGCTTCAGCGACTAGGGAAAAGTCAATCTAATCTAATCTCACAAATTGAGTCGAGGCTACGGTGTACATGTAATATCCACAAGTCTATGGGCTGGCATCTGTTGCCTTGAGCGATGCATTGCCTCAGCTTAACTAACTCATAAGATTGGAAGCGCTGGAGATCACATGCCAGCAAAAAGCACTGATGCAAATGACTTTAGAGGGTTCAACATAATTTGCCTGAACCACGCAGACAATTTAAATAAACACTACTGTGTAGTTAGATGATGATTAAAGAGTAGCTGTCAGCGGCACTGCAATTTTTATTGCTGCATTTATATTATAAATCTGCTCTAAGGAGAACAGGGTTTGTGTGATGCCTAAACCGCACATGCTCTGCTTCATGCTGCAGTAGCTCGGGTGATTTCAGTATCACGATTCACTTCCCTGAAGGCTCATATTAGGTCAACAGTGTGAAAAATAGCATAACTGAACTGTAGTCGGACAGACACTCGGGATTAAACTGTTCCAGGCACTGAACGACATGGGCATTGGCAAGAAAGTTGGTAAAATTGTGTAAGGTGGCCAGCAAGGAACTGTTAGACGTGAAGAGCAAAAGGTCCATGTTCCAACTAAATATTTAACGACGAGACATGATTCTCATTAGTGAGCAGTTTATACTTGTTTATGTATACTAACATGCATTGACATGGTCATTATTCCGTTAATGTGCCTCAGTGATACACAGTTTCCCATTCACTTACTTACTGTATAGAAACTAAACAGTAACAATTCCCAACGTGAAAACCGGAGCCTGGTTACTTGGTAACTCCAGCTTGCTGCTTGCTCCTGTGGGTCCTCTGCCAATCACCAACAGCTCACAGCGAGGGTACAGAGACTCCTGTCCAAGGAACACCTCCATGTTCCCATCAGCAAAGTGGAATGCCAATTACCCTCTGTACAACAGGGCCAGGACAAATAACACCCAACTGTGCAGGGCAGCTGTGGACTACAAGGTGAAGGTGTATGGCTGGCCTGTAAAGATGGTGTCAGCACAGGAATCTCAGGAGACCAGTTCCTCTGCATGTGGCGAGTGGGAGGACGAGATGAGTGGGCTGCATTAAAGGCGTGGTGTTTAAGTAATGAAGTGAGTTTGAGCGGAAAATGTGAGAAAATGTGATTGGGTTCATAGATAGAAACCCCCCGTGAAACTGGCCGAAAATGACACTTTCTGATGAGATTCAGCCCTCAGTAACTGCTAGCTAACAGTAAACTGGCCTTGTCCAATCCCTGCACTTCTGAACAATACGGAAGTAGCCCCTCCCCTGTCCTTCTCTGGAGTTCGACGCAGTAGGGAACGCTCACCCTCCACATGGGTTCCTATGGCAGACCAATCCCCTCATGTTCTCATTCAGTACACAGGCACAAACTCTTAAGACAGTGCAGTGTACAGGAAATCCTGTCCCTCTCTTGCAGCTTCACTAACCCTCTCCCTCTTTTCATCCAACACTAGAACATGACAAGTCAGTTGTTTTGGGGAAAGTCGGTGGATTTACCATTTACACAAAACCTGACTTCTGTAATCAAAATGTGAATCAGTGTTATTTGCATGAGGAGCTAGGATTTTAGAGGGTAAAAAAGGCTAATTATCCTAAAACGACATCAGCAGTTTTCCCATTCATCATCTCACAGGTTATAAATGCTACGAAAGGATACAGAATAAAGGGGGATGAGTGGAATAAACCTATGGAAGTGATCAGCGATAAATGTGATACTGTATATGCAAAAAATACAGGTGACCATCACAGTCCATTGTGAGTCTCCCATTAGCAAGAGACTGTAACAAAGTCGTAGCAAAGGCCTTAATCGTGTGGGAAAAATAAACTCAGCCTGCACCATTGTGAGTATGGCGATGAGATTTAGTAATATACTACACCAGACAGTGAGAGAGAAGTGGGATAGTGGACAAGGTAATGAAGAACTGGATGGGCCAAGACTGGAGCACTGGCTAAGTTCCTTACTGACAAGGGGAGGAATTTGCCAATGATGAATTTAGGGACATGTGTTAAAATATTAACATTGTGGTAACGAACACGCAGTTGGGGAGTCACTTTATTAATGGAGTGTGGTGAAAGAAATCACATGACAATAAATGAGCTACTTGATAAATTCCAAATGGACCAACCTCTCTGCCCAGGACTGTAAGAAACTACAGAAGATTGTGTGCACAGCCCAGACCAACACGGAAGCCAACCTTCCATCCATGGACTCCATTTACTTGGCTCGTTGTCATGGAAAGACTGCCAACATCAAAGGCCTATCCCACCCTGGTAATGCTCTCCTACAACCTCTTCCGTCAGGCAGAAGAAACAGAAGCTTGAACACATGCACCAGCTGGTTCAAGAACAGCTTCTCCCCTTCCGTTATTAGACTGATGAATGGACTCTAATTTCAAATAATGCTGATCCTGCTAATGTTGATCTTGTTTAGCACACACCCCGTGCAATGTAACCTGTATGCCCTGTCCAAGATATTTTCCACCCTATGGTCTGTATGTCCTTGCTTACTGCGATCTGCCTGTACTGCTCACAAACAAAACTTTACACAGTACTTAGGTACACGTGACAATAAACCAAATCAAATCAACCAAGTCACAAAATAACAAAAAAACAAAGAACTGTTGATACTGGAAAACTGAAACAAAAAGAGAAATTGCTGGAGAACTCAGAGGTCTGGCAGCATCTTTGGAGAGAGAAACAGAGTTAATGTTTTGGGTCCAGTTCTGAAGAACGGTCACCTTTTTTCTCCGAAAACTCAAAGTTAATGACATTCAGTTTTCAGAGAAAGAGAGAGAGAAAAGAATCAGGTAAGGATACAGCACAGCATCAAAACTGTTAGGGTGCATTTCTCACGGTAAACTGATACTGGTTACACACTTACAGAATCTTAACAAGTCATAGAAAGTGATGAGTCACCACACAGTTTGAATGCACATCTGTCCGACAATTTATGAGGACCAGGTTATGTCAGATGACAAATTGATGCAGAGATGCAAAGTGGCAGGACAAGGCTATTGGGACCACTGTAACATATATACCAAAAGAGGCCAGTGAAAGGACAATGGGCATTATGATAGAGAGCTCAGGGAAAACCACGAACAAATACAAACATTGACTTTACATGCTAGATAAGGGATAGGAGGTAAGCTCCATGGATTGGCAAAATGAGGTAAAGATGTGGAAAGTCAGAAAATACCATGAGTTCTGGAAGTGAATATGGCAAAAGATTGCTAGGAAAAGATCACAAACTTGCAAAAGGAATTTTGCTCACAGGAATGGGAGATTATATAACAGTAGCCCAGAACAAGGGTATGTGGAGGTTGTAATTTGACAAGAAAAACGAGTATTTAAGAGGCTGGGAATACCACAAAAAGTAGAAGCCCTTACTACAGATTATAATGACCACAAACTAATTAGAAAATTAGTTGATAAGGATGTCAAATAAAGAGGTGGACAGCCGGAAAGAAATTGGGGGACACACTAAGTGATCGTAGCTGCCTTCCAAGCAATTGACCTGGGTTGGATTCCTGACTGTTGCAAGGTTCCAATTTTAGGGCTGTTGTGGTGTAGCGACAATGTTCCTACCCCTGGACTGGGAGGCCCAGGTTCAAGTCCCACCTGCTCCAGAGGTGTGTTATAATATCTTTGAACAGGTTGATTTGAAAAATATTAAATATGAACAAAACAGATACAACACTTTATCTTTACATGCTTTATCATACAGATGAATATACACAGAGAAAATGCTCCCTGACGTTACATATAAAATCTAGTTGCTCATGGTTTTGCAGAAAAACCTGGTGATCAAGTTATTAAAGTGGATTACTTTAACAGTGAGAATGGAAAATGGTTTCCATTTGGTGTTCCACGGGGCTCAGTATTGGGTCCCTTGTGGTATGCTGTACACATTAATGACTTGGACTGAAATGGGGAGGGGCATGATTAAATCATTTGCAAATTTCCCAATAACTTTTGGGAAAGTGATAGCCGAGTGATATTATCACTACACTATTAATTCAGAAACAGGTAATGTTCTGACAACTTGGGGCTGAATCCCTCCATGACAGATGGTAAAAATTCATAAGTCTGAAATTAAAAGTCTAATGAAACCATTATTGGAAAAACCCATCTGCTACATTAAAGTCCTTTTAGGGAAGAAAACCATTGGCTGGCCTACGTGTGACTCCAGACCAACCCCAATGTTGTTGAATCTCAACTGTCCTCTGGGTAATTATAAATGGGCAATAAATGCTGACCTAGCCAGTGATGCCCACCTCCCATGAAAGAATTTTTAAAAATTGGCAGGTAGATGGTTGTGAAACAGATGGTGTCGAGCTTTTTGAGTGTTGTTGGGGCTGCACCCATCCAGACAAGTGGGGAGTATTCCATAACACTCCTGACTTGTGCCTTGTAGATGGTGGACAGATGGCTTTAGAGAGTCAGGAGATGGCACCAAAAAAAATGGTTATGATACAGAATGAGAACATTTCATGTTTGGGTGGCTGAGAAACAAAATAAACTAGCTGCTCATTCTAATCCCACCTTCAAGCACCTGCTCCAAGGCTTTGTAAGTTACTGCACTTTAGGTGCAGACCCAGGAAGTTTTTAGACAGTTGGGGGTTTCTGCCTCAGCAACCAAACCTGGCAATGAATTCCAGATATCTTCTGGATGACAATGTTTTCCCTTTTGTCTCTTCTAATCCTTCTAGCAATTATTTTAAATCTGTGCCCCTAGACCTGCCATCATTTGATACAGGTCAGTTAAGTCATCCCCAGCCAACTCTTTTCAAAGGCTAAGCAACTCTATCCATCCTATATAATCTTTCCTCATGTCACAACATTCTTGTTGGTCTCCTTTTCGCTGTCTCCACAGCATCATTTCCTCCTGCAATATGGTGACCAGACCTGTACATAAAACTCCATTTGTGGCCTGACTACTGTTTTATGTACTTCCAACGTTTCATTACTGCTTCTGTGTTCTACATATTGGTCAATAAAGGAAAACATTCCATATACTTTCTTTACCATTTTGTCTACATGTTGTGCCACCCTTCAAGGACCTGTGGCCATGTACTCAAAGATTGCTTACATCCTCTATCTTTCTCATCCTCTATCTTCCCAGTTATTATGCATTCCCCAGCTTTGTTTGGCCTCCTGAAATGTATGACCTCACACTTATCGAGATTGAGTTTGATTTTCCACTTTTCCATCCACTCAACCATTGACACATGCATTGGCTTCATCCTGCAATTAACATCCATCCACTACACTATCAACTACCCAGCCAATCATTGGATCATCTAGAAATTTACCAATCATTCCTCCCCATTTCAACCCAAATCATTAAATATACAACATACCAAAAGGGACACAACGCTGAGCCCCATGGAACATCAGTGGAAATTACCTTCCATTTTCAACAACATCCATCAAACAGAGATAGCAAAAACTGCAGATGTTGGAGTCTAAGATAACACAGTGTGGAGCTGGAGGAACACAGAGCAGGCCAGGCAGCATCAGAGGAGCAGGAAAGTTGATGTTTTGGGTTGGGACCCTTCTCCAGAAATGGGGAGGGGAAAGGGAGCTGGGAAATAAATAGAGAGAGGAGGGGTGGGGGCTGGGGAATGTAGGTGGGACAGTGATAGGTGAGTGCAGGTGTGTTGGGGAATGGTCAGTGGGATGGGTGGAGTGGATAGGTGGGAGAGAAGATGGACAGTTGTGTCAGGTTAGGAGGTGGGATTGAGAGGGAGGGTTGGACATGGAAATGAGGCCGGGAGGTGGAGAGATCTTAAAACTGGTGAATTCCATGTTTAGGCCATCGGGCTGTAGGCTCCTGAGGTGGAATATGGAGGTGTTGCTCCTCCAGTTTGTGGATGGTACGATTTTGACACTGGAGGAGGCCCAGAGATGGACATGTCACCCAGGGAGTGGGAGGGGGAGTTAAAATGGTTTGCAACCAGAATTTGTTGTCGTTTGTCACGTACAGAGCACAGATGCTCTACGAAACGGTCTCTGAGTTTATGCTTGGTCTCATCGTTGTAGAGGAGGTCACATTGGGAGCAGCGGATACAGTAGACCATATTGACGGATGTACAGGTGAACCCATCTGATATCAAAGGATTGTTTTGGGCCTTGGATGGAGGTGAGGGGGGAGGTGTAGGGACAGGTGTAGCACTTCCTGCGGTTGCAGAGAAAGGTGCCGTGTGTGGCGGGGTTACTGGGGAGTGTGGAGCGGATGAGGGAGTCGCAAAGAGACTGGTCCCTATGGAAGGCAGATAGGGATGGAGAGGGAAATATCTCTTTGGTTGCGGGGTTGGATTGCAGGTGGCAGAAGTGGCAGAGAATGATATGCTGAATTTGGAGGTTAGTGGGGTGATATGTGAGGACAAGCGGGATTCTGTCTTTTTTTTGTTGGAGAGAGGGGATTTGAGGGCAGAGGTGCAGGAAATGCAAGAGATGCGGTTGAGAGCATTTTTGATCACCGGAGGGAGGATGTTGCGGTCCTTGAAATAGCAGGACATCTGGGATGTTCAGGAGTGAAACGCCCCATCTTGGGAGCAGATGCAGCAGAGGTGGTGGAATTGGGAGTAGGGGATCACATTCTTGCAGGAGGGTGGGTGAGAGGAAGTGTAGTCTAGGTAGCTGTGGGAGTCGGTGGGCTTGAAATAGATGTCAGTTTCGAGGCGGTTATAAGAGATGGAGACAGAGAGGTCCAGGAAGGGGAGAGAGGTATCAGAGATGGTCCAGGTGAATTTGAGGTTGGGGTGAAAGGTGTTAGTAAAGTTGATGACCTGTTCAAGCTCCTCATGGGAGCACAAGGCAGCACCGATACAGTCATCGATGTAACGGAGAAAGAGGTGGGGGATAGTGACAGTGTAACAGCGGAAAAGGGACTGTTCCACGTATCCTATGAAGAGGCAGGCATAGCTTGGGCCCATGCCGGTTCCCATGGCCACCTCCATAGTCTGTAGGAAGTGGGAGGAGTTGAAGGAGAAGTTGTTAAGGGTAAGGACGAGTTCGGTAAAGCGGATGAGGGTGTTGGTGGAGGGGGACTGGTTGGGCCTGCGGGAGAGAAAGAAGCGGAGGGCTTTTAGGCTACCCATGTGGTGGGATACAAGTGTACAGGGATTGGACGTCCATAGTGAAGAGGAGGTATTGAGGGCCAGAGAATTGGAAGTCTTGGAGGAGCTGGAGGGTGTGGGTGGTGTCCTGGACATAGGTGGGGAGTTCCTGGACTGGGGGGAAAAAACAGAGTCGAGGTAAGCAAAGATAAGTTCGGTGGGGCAGGAGCAGGCAGAAACAATGGGTCGGCCGGGGCAGTTGGGTTTGTGGATTTTGGGAAGGAGATAGAAATGGGCGGTGGGGGTTGTGGAATGATGAGGTTGGAGGCTGTGGGTGGTAGGTCCCCTGAGGTGATGAGGTTATGAATGGTCTGAGAGATGATGGTTTGGTGGTCAGGGGTGGGGTCATAATCAAGGGGGCGGTAGGAGGAGGTGTCAGAGAGTTGGCGCCTGGCCTCGGCGATGTAAAGGTCAGTGCGCCATACCACTGCTGTGCCTCCCTTGCCTGCGGGTTTGATCGTGAGGTTAGGGTTGGAGCAGAAGGAGCGGAGGGCAGCACTTTCGGTGTGGGGGAGGTTGGAGTGAGTGAGAGAGGTAGAGGGATTGAGGCAATCGATGTTGCGACAGCAGTTGGAAACGAAGAGGTCGAGGGAGGCCGTGGGGAGATGTCCAGGAGGATGGGGTTTGCTGGAGATGGTAGAAGGGGTCTATGAAGGATGGGTTTGACTCCTGGCTAAAGAAATAGGCACGAAGGTGGTAGAAAAAGAGTTCGACATCCAGAAGCGAACGGAATTCACTGATGTGTGGGTGGAGTGGAATGAAGGTGAGTCCTTTTTTGCCATTTCTCTTTGTTTCCTCTCACTGACTTAATTTTGCATCCAACTCACCACATTCACCTGCATCCCATTGACCTTAACATTTCTGGCCAGTCTGGGATCTTGTTAAATGCTTTACTGAAATCCATATAGATGACAACATCCATGTCACTGCTCTCATCAATTCTCCTTGTACTTCCTCAAAAAATCAATTAAGTTAGTAAGTTATGGCCGCCTTTTAATAAAACAATGCTGACTATCCATGATTAATCTCTACTTTTTTAAGTGATAATTTATTCTGTCTCTGAGAATAATTCTAATAATTTGCTGATGTCAAACTGACTGGCATATAATTAGTTGGCCTATCCCTCATACCCTTCTTAATCAACAGTACAACATTCACAGATCTCCAATCCTTTGGTATCTCACCTGAGATTCTAGCTGTGGAAATCTGTGGAATTTAGTCAGAGACACCAATCTTCCAGGTGGATATTCTAGCACGGCAGAGGCTAATCGTAATAATTGTTGGCCATTGGCCCGGGAAGCCCACAAACTAAAAAAGTTAAAAGCACCCTAGCTGCTAAAATACTGCTACTAGTTGAAGTAGTAGAGATCAGGATGTACTTCTCTCATATTCTGAGGAACATTTTATACAATGGGTGGTCTGGCAAAAAAAAAAACGGCTCAGATCATGTGATAATTATCCTCTTTGGGACAATTTTCATCCAATAAAGGCATCACAGAAAAAAGCTTAAGAATTGGTGTTGCTAGGGTGGGCAAGTTGCAAAGAAAAGAGATTTCTAAAATAAAATGGGCTGACGCAAGCTACTAATTGTCATGTTTTACGAAGAGAAATGCTTGTCCTGAGAAATTATTTAATGGCCTCAAACAGGGACATCTTGTGTTTTGATAAGAACATTGAATACTACGTTATAAGAATATGGATAACAATGATTGCTTTGTAATTATTTTGCATTTTTTTTAAAGAATGGGGAATGTGGGATAGAAACATAGAAGATAGGAGCAGGAGGAGGCCATTCGGCCCTTCAAGCCTGCTCTGCCATTCTTCACAATTGTGGCTGATCATCGAACTCAACAGGGTAATCCTGCTTTCTCCCGATAACCTTTGATCCCATTCACCCCAAGTGCTATATCTAGCTGCCCAATGTTTTGGCATCAACTACTTCCTGTGGTAATTCCACAGGCTCACCATTCTTTGGGTGAAGAAATGTGTCCTCATCTCTGTCCTAAATGGTCTACCCCGAACCCTCATACTGTGACCCCTGGTGCTGGACACACCCATCTTCAGGAACATCCTCCCTGCATCTACCTGTCCAGTCCTGTTAGAATTTTATAAGTCTCTATGAGATCCCCCCTCATTCGTCTGAACTCCAGTGAAAACAATCCCAATCTAGTCAATCTCTCCTCATACATCAGACCCGCCATCCCCAGAATCAGCCTGGTAAACCTTCGCTGCATTCCCACAAGAGCAAGCGCATCCTTCCTCAGAAAAGGAGACCAAAACTGTACACAATATTCTAGGTGTGGTCTCACCAAGGCCCTGTATAACTGCAACAACACATCCCAGCTCCTGTACTCGAAACCTCTCGCAATGAGTCTGTTAATGATTGATCGTATTATAACGTTTGCTTGGAAGCAAAAATGTAGTTTATTTCTTCAATTACATTTGGAAAAATTGGGCTGAATCTTACCTTTTTGTGTCAAGTGGCAGATGAATCAAGTTTTTGGAGGGAATGTTTAACCATGAGGCCTCACTGGTTTCTCACTGTACTTTACCAAACTGCCTGATTAACCAGCTACTCTGCCCCATGATTCTAGCCTCATCATACCATGGGCTGTTCCCAGAATATCTTGACACTCCCAGGATATCCACCCCAGCACTGGTGCCATGTTTAAAAGCCTGCTGCGCAGCTGGACAAACACCATCAGTTCAGATCAGTCCTGCACCATTTGTGACATCTGCCCCAAACATGGCAGACAAGGAAAATTTGTTGACTCATTTTGTGAGGATGGACCTGGATTTCCTACAGGATAGAGTAGAGTGGAGGAGGGAAGTCCTCTTCTTCCAGGACCAGCACAGGACACCAGAATGCCAGACCATGCCAGCTCAGTTTGAGATTACCACCTGGATCACTGCAGTCTCAACGACCTGAAGGGATGCACAGTGAAGAAGGAAGCAGGTCAATGACCTTTTCTATTCTGCCAGAGTAAGTGGTACCATCTTCTCTCTCAAAATTCATGTTGAGTGTTTCTCTGCTGTTGTACCCATCACCCACCAAAGCTAGTACTCTACTATTCTCATTATTGACTGCAACATTTTCACTCACTCTCTGTCACCCACCCCAACACCCCCATGTCACTAACACTGCATGCCCTCTGCAGTATCCACTCACTCACTAGGGACACTTCCTGACCTGTACCAAAAGCAACAGCTTTGCCACACCTGCCTGTCCCTTTTGCAGGAGGAAGGGCAGAATGGTTGGTGGACTGTGCGACATTTGTCTCCTTGCCCCTAATGTGGAGAATGTCCTGACTCTGACTGCTCTGAAGTGCTGACAGATCATGTCCAAGGAACTGGAGGTTTCCCTTCACTTGCTGGGCTGGGACTCACTGAGGTTACCTCCCTTAACTTGACTGAGGCCTGCTCACAACCATGACAATTTTTCTGACTTTTTTAGTGCAAATCAGCACACCAATGTAGCCTGTGAGGCTAGTGTCCTTGGCTGACTGGGCAAAGTACAAAAAGAAAAGGAGGGAAGCAGTGAGTGTTAAGGTAGTGAGTGAAGAGCCCAGAGATACAACCTAGTGCTGTCCATGAGCTGGGTGTGTGTCCCTGAGCACACAATGTCCTTGCTGCTGCATTACAATGTGAGTTACTAGTACAGCCCAAGGTGCACCATGAAGTACAGTGTCTTGTACTCGATCAGACATCTGCCACAAGGGTTCTTGGAGGCTGAGATATTGGCAACTGGCGTTTAACATGGAGGTCCTTTGGAGCAAGCAGTGAGCTGAAGTTGCCAAGTGCCCGCTGTGACTTCCACGTACCTTCTTTAGTGAGTTTGGTAAGATAGGAAGCTCAATATTAATGAGATGAGTTGTGCCATTAATAAGGCATTTAACAAGCTATAATTCCCCCTATTGGCAACTCACCATTCCAGAGAAAATTTGTGCCACACTGCTCAGCAAATGCAAAAAAAGGTACAGCAAATTGAGATAAGCGCTGCTGAAATTCTCATACAATTCTGTCACAAAACTCACCTAGGCTCATATCAGTCTGACTCCTATGAGAATGCGCCATTGTTATCAAAAGGTTGAATTTAAAAAAGGAGAGAGAAATCTGTTAATATTTGGTTAACCATATTATTAAATTTAAAAGTGTCTTTATTTAAGGTTAAGAAGAAACAGGTGATGCTCATTAATGGTCAGAATAAAATATAAGGGTCTTCTGTAAACTAGTAAGTGGAAGGAGCTGTATGATTGAGAAGTCTATAAATGTTATCCACAAAGGAAAGTGTCTTGGTTTTCTGCCTCGCTGACTAGCTAGGATCCAGACTGACATTTCTGTGCAGTAAATCCAATGTAGTTGTTTTTTATGAGGATAGCAGTCTTGTCTTTTTACCAGGTAGTACAGGTAATGTATCAGTGGTGGTAGAAAGATATAAAGTGTGTTGGATGGAAAAATGAGGAGAGAGAATATAAAACTAAACCATACAATTCTAAAGAGAATGTGGAACAAAAGGCCTGAGGGCTGTTCTAACATAAACTGTTAAGGGTGGGATGACATGTTGGTACAAAGCATATAGGATTCTTGATTTTATAAACAAAGGCATGAAGCACAAGGCAATGAATGTACCATAAACATTTATAAAACATGTTAAAAATCAGCCAGAGTAACCAATTTGGTTTCTATACATTTTTAAAAAAAGGCCTTGGATGGGTGCATGGTACATTTGCATAAATGGTACTAGGAATGAGAGAACTCAGCAATGTGGAGAGAGACTGGAGAAGCTGAATTGTTTTCCTTGGAGTAGAAAATAGAAACACCTGAGATGGTTTGGTCGAGATGGGGGTATTGTTTTGACTTGCTAGAAGGTCAGTAACTAGAATATGCAAAATTATGGTAAGTGGCAAGAAAAAAGCAACAGGGGAAACAAGTGAGATAACAAGGTGTAGAGCTGGATGAACACAGCAGGCCAGGCAGCACCAGAGGAGCAGGAAAGCTGACGTTTTGGGTCTGGACCCTTCGTCAGGAATGGGAGAGGGGAAGGGGTCTCTGGGATAAATAAAGAGAGGGAGGGAGGTGATGATGGAAGGTGGATAAAGGAGCAGATAATGTTTTATTTTACCTCGAGTTGTGACCTGGATTGCACTGCCTGAGGTGGTTGATTTCAATTGGATAAATACTTATAGGGGAGAAAATCAGCACTACTAACAGGAAAGAGTAGTATTGTAGGAGATATAATTTGATAGCTTTTTCAAGAACTCAGAAACATAGCAAATAGGAGCAGGGACACAGGTGATTGAGTCTGTTGTGCTATTCAGCTAGATCATTGCTCATCATCTTACTCATAGCCACTTCTTGGCAGGATCTAAGATTCCTTGATATCTTTAATATATAGAAGTCCATTTATCTCTGTACAATGGTTAGAATAACATTATTCTACACTGAATGATTCTATGGATGTTTTTCTGTTGAAAAGCAAAAGGCAGGTGTTAAATGGGTGCAGTGCTAATAAGCCTATTTGAAATTTAGGCTTTAACATGCAACATTATTCCAAATGACAAATTTCTATAAATTTAGAGTCACTGATAGATATCTTCAGGCTCAACACTACTGTACACAATCTTCCAGGAGCAGTGAGTTTACAACTATTGAAGGTATGGAGTGCTCTAGCTGACTCCGTGTGGATGCTGCAGTGTGGCTCAGAGATCCAGGGAGAGAATGCAAGTTCTCAGAGGGTTCGGAAGAGATTTATCAGGATGTTGCTGAGTATAGAAGGCTTGAGTTATAAAGAAAGGCTGGATAAGCTGGGACTTTTTTCACTGGAGTGTAGGAGGTTGAGAAGTGACCTAAAAGAGACTTATAAAATCATGAGGGTATAGAAAGGGTTAATGGTAGTTGTCTTTTCCCTAGATGGGGGATTTCAAGACTAGGGGACATATTTTTAAGGTGAGAGGAGAGAGATATAAAAAAAGACATGGGATAATTTTGTTTTTACAAGGTAGTTCGTGTGTGGAATGAACGTCCTGAGGAAGTGGTCAATGTGGGCACAGTTACATTTAAAAGACACTTAGTTAAGTACGTGAATAGGAAAGGTCAGGAGATTTATGGGCCAGGAGCAGGCAGGTGGGGACTAGTTTAGTTTGGGATTATGTTTGGCATGGATTGGTTGGGTTAAAGGGTCTGTTTCTGTGCTGCATGACTCGGAAGATTGCCCTCTATCTTCAGTAGGGAGGGGGCCTACCTTGTCCTTCTGTCCCTCCCTGCTATAATTGGTGCAGCTCTATCTGGCGTCATTTCTTCCACCCTATTCTTGTGTGGATCAAGAAGGATCCTCGGCAAGATGCATGACCAAGCACTTCCTTTCTCCAGGTAACTCCTGTAAAGTGTTCAGTAAGGTACAATAGCACAGTGTGGAATTGCTTTACATGAAATCCTTAACGAATTTCCAGAAGAAATGAATTGGTCATGCTGGTATTGTAAGAGGCCACTTATTTCATTGTACTGGGGACTCTAAACTGAAATGCGAGTTGGACTGATATAACTGAAGAAAAATCTAGTGAGTCTTGCAATTTGAAAATCAAATGCCGCAATTTGCTGAAATACAATGTCACTTCTTGAAGCAGTAAGAAAGTGATTGAAATACAATCAGTTTTGAATTCTCTTTCTTCAAACCTCCAGCAGCAAGTGATCAATGAATGATGAGCAAGCCATCAAGTAATGCTCAAAATACTCAGCATTGACTTCTCTCCTTCCAGTCAGCTGGTCACTTTTAGAAGTAGGCATAAGAACAAGAGCTAGCCACAAAAATACCTCCTTAGAGAGTGCCAGCAGAAGATCCAAATTATAGTCAGCTGCTCAAAGATCCTCTGGTGACTGTTCCTAGCACAAGCTTCAAGTCGCAACCGACTTTGGTGACTTTGGAAGCTTCCTAGCATCTAAAGTACCTGGGGGAATTCCACACAGATTTATTAATCTTGAAGGAAGAGGTCAAATGATCCAGAGCTATTTCACCTGAAGTGGTCTTGAGTCAGCAGTTTGGCTGTAGCCACTCTCAACATTTGTACTGGTTCCCCTGTGAGCAGAGACTTTAGACACAATTGTTTTGAAACAGTCTCGCATGCCTTCCTGTGCTCCTGCTGAAAACTGACATGTTAGTTACTGACAGCTGCACTATACAGGACAGCGGTGGACTCCTCCAGTTTTGCCTCCTTGCACATCCCTAATCTCCATCACTTCAACATTGGCAGCTGCATGTTCTCTGGGCTCTGGAACACCCCCTTAAACTTCTCTACCTGTCTAACTCTATTCCTTTAATGCATTCTTATAACTTATCTCTTTAAGTGGTCACCTGTCTTATTATCATCTCATAGGGCTTAGTGTCGATTTTTTTGTTTGATAGAATTTCTGTAAAATGCCACAGAGACATTTCACTAAGTTAAAGGCACTATGATAGAAATGCAAGTTGTTGTTGTTGTTGAAATGGAATATTTATGGTCCTTTCAAATTATGACCATAATTGTCATCATCTTCTCCTGGGAACATCCTTGATGACTCAAGATTTGCTGGACCATAGTTCATGCTGGACAAACAAACAAAGAACTGCAGATGCTGGAAATCAGAAATAAAAATCGAGATTGCCAGAAAAACTCAGCAGGTCTGGCAGCATCTGCAGAGAAAAAGCAGAGTCCACGTTTCAGGTCCAGTGGATTCTGCCAGATCTGCTGAATTTCTCCAGCAATTTCTGTCTTTGTTTCATAGTTTATGCTATTTCATCATAGGGCAAGGAGAGGAAGTAAGCTTCATATCTAACACACAGAATGGTGACAGAAACCAAGCTATTGGCATTTTTCTGAACTTTATGCTAGTTGTTTATCCTGCTGAGCTAATCAGCTCTTCCTCTCTCAATTTGAATCCTCTGCCATCCCATGCCATCTCCATAACCTTAAATACTTACCTTTTTTTTGTTCAGTCATGAGAAGTGGGCCAGCATTTATTGCCTGTCCCAAGTTGCCCTTGAGAAGATGGTGGTGAGCTGCCTTCTTGAACCGCTGCAGTCCCTGTGCTGTGTTGACCCACAATGCCATTAGGAAGGGAATTCCAGGATTTTAACGCAACAGTGGTGAAGGAACGACAATATATTTCCAAGTCAGGATGGTGAATGGCTTGGAGGCGAACTTGAAATTGGTGGCGTTCCCATATATCCCTGCACTTGACCTTCTAGATGGAAGTGGCCATGGGTTTGGAAGGTGCTGTCTAAGGATCTTTGGTGAATTTCTGTAGTGCATCTTGTAGATAGTACATACTGCAGTGACTGGGCATGGATGGTGGAGGGAGTAGATGCTTGCGATATGGTGCCAATCAAGCAGGCTGCTTTGTCCTGGACGGTGTCAAGCTCCTTGAGTGTTGTTGGAGCCGCACCCATCCGGGCAAGTGGGGAGTATTCCATCACACTCCTGACTTGTGCCTTGTAGATGGTGGACAGGTTTTGGGGAGTCAGGAGGTGAGTTACTCGCTGCAGGATTCCCAGCCTCTGACCTGCCCTTGTAGCCACTGTGTTAATGTGGTGAGTCCAGTTGAGTTTCTGGTCAATGGTAACCCCCAGGATGTTGATAGTGGGGGATTCAGTGATGGTAACACCACTGAATGTCAAGGGACGGTGGTTAGATTGTCTCTTGTTGATGATGGTCATAGCCTGGCATTTGTGTGGCGCGAATGTCACTTGCCACGTGTCAGCCCAAACCGGGATATTATCCAGATCTTGCTGCATTTGAACACGGACTGCTTCGGTATCTGAGGAGTCGCGAAAGGTGCTGAACATTGTACAATCATCGGTGAACATCCCCACTTCTGACCTTATGGTGGAGGGAAGGTTATTGAAGAAGCAGCTGAAAATGGTTGGCCCTAGGACACTATCCTGAGGAACTCCTGCAGAGATGTGCTGGAGCTGAGATGACTGACCTCCAACAACCACAACCATCTTCCTGAGTGCCATCAACTGACAGAGATTCCCATTGATTTCAGCTTGGCTAGGGGGCCTTGATGCCATGCGCAGTTGAATGCAGCACTGATGTCAAGGGCCATCACTCTCTCCTCATCCTGTTTATTTGTGATCAAAGAGGAAATGCCAAGGACAGCAGTGATTTGAAGGAGCCTGACTATGTGGAAAAACTGAATGAAAATCTCCATTCACAGTGGGTGCATCACTGAATCATCTGCTTCATAGTACCATACATTGTGACCAATGTTAATTCAGCTCCAGCGCACTGTCACATTGAGTAACTCCTAATTTTCAGTTTTACTAATGAGATTGTCAGAAGTGGCTGCTTAAACAAAAATATTCTACAACAGGGACAACCGTTATTTAACACTGGGGCTGCTCTTCTTATTTAAATCAAATTCAAAACCAAAATATTCATCAATTACTTTTACAGATGAACACACTCACAATCTCTACAAATCTTTCCGCCACGATTGGCACTTACCAGGGTGTGAATAGAGGTGATTTAGCTGCTTAGTTCAGTTTGTCAGGTACATACGAGGCACAAAGGGGATTAAATGCCAAGGCTATAGGCCAGTGTATTTAATCAAGGTGCTGGCTGCACATTGCAGAGGCCCTGTTAGAAGTCAGCTTTATTAATATTTCTATTCTGAAACTACGCATAGACTTACATAGCACAGATTGGGCCATTTGGCCCATCATGCAGTGTCAGCCCTTTGAATGAGCAATTCAGTCAGAGATGCTCCCCTACACTTTCCAATAATGCTGTAATATTTATGTCAACACTGTTTTGAAATATTCATCTTTGATGCAATATTCCCCAAAACAATTTCACACATGAAATATCATCAAGCTCCTAGGTTTTGAAATGAAATAAAAATGGTGGTATCATTTAGAAATCTACAATTGGTTGCACCTGGCAAAATAAAACTCAGTCATGGGTGTAACCAATCACCAGTCAAGGAAGAATACTAATGAAGCTATTTTTGGTTGTCAGCCTTGGCTGGTCTGGCAGCTCAGTAGCTCATCCTGAGGTCCTGGGGAACTGATCCTTCCTCATGACATAAGCCAGTGCAGTTCCTTATGCAAGATACACAATGCAGCCAATTTAAGCTTTGTGTCTCCTTTCCATTAGTCATGGCAGAGAAGTAGTTAAAGCTTGGCAGCTTCAATAGGATTTCCAAAGATGATAATTCCTGTAAGGAGCTTGGAGATAGCTGGAGAGTCAAGTGGGGCAGCATCTAGATCAGAGGTACAAGCATGTCATGAAAAAAAATGATGTGGAGAGGCTAGAGGAGCTCAGATTGTTCTCTAAGCATCAGGAATTTTTTTTAATAGGGATGTTCAAAATGAGGGGTTTGATAGACTAGGTTAGAGGAAACCGTATCTCCTGCTGGAAAGATTGGTAGCCAGAGGACACAGATTTAAGGTACACTAATCAGTGAAAGAACATGGAAAGTGGTGATGCACTTTATGCATGAGTTGTCTTCTGGAATGCACTGTCTGAAAGGTTGGAAGGAGTGCATTGTCAAAAACTTTCAAAAAAGGAACTGGATAAATATCTGAACAGGAAGTAAAAAACCTGCAGGTTTAGGAAAAAGAGCAAAGTGAGTGGAACTAATTGGATAATGCTTTCAAAAAGAGCCAGCATGCAGCATAACGGACTGAATGACTTTCTTCTATTCTGTAGGATTCTCTGCTTCATCAATGACCTGCCCTCCATCATAAGGTCAGAAGTGGAGATGCTCGTCGATGATTGCACCATGTTCAGCACCATTCGCAACTCCTCAGATACTGAAGCAGTCCCTGTTCAAATGCAACATGATCTGGACAATTTCCAGGGTTGGGCTATAAGTGACAAGTAACATTTGCGCCACACAAATGCCAAGCTATGACCATTTTCAATAAGAGACAATCTAACCACTGCCCCTTGATATTCAATGGTGTCAACATCACTGAATGCCCCCTCTTAACATCCTGGTGTTATCCTTGACGAGAAACTCAACAGGACTCACCACGTAAACACAGTGGCTACAAGAGCAGGCAGAAGCTAGGAATACGGTGGTGAATAACTCACCTCCTGACTCCCCAGAGTCTGCCCAACATTTACAAGACACAAGTCAGGAGTGTGATGGAATACTCCCCACTTGCAGTTGATGGGTGCAGTTGCAACAACACTCAAGATGCTTGACTCCATCCAGGACAAAGCAGCCCACTTGACCGGCATCACATTCATAAGCATCCACTCCCTCCACCACCGACGCTCAGTAGCAGCAGTGTGTACTATCTACAAGATACACTGCGGAAATTCACCAAAGATCCTCAGACAACACCTTCCAAACCCACAATTACTTCCATCTAGAAGGACGGGATGGCAGCAGATACATAAGAACACCACCACCTTCAAGTTCCCCTCCAAGCCACTCACCATCATTACTTGGAAATATGTCATCATTGCTTCACCATTGCTGGGTCAAAATCCGGGAATTCTCTCCCTAAGGGCATTGTGGGTCAACCCACAAGCAGTTCAAGAAAGCAGCCCACCACCGCCTTCTCAAAGGCAACTAGAGACAGGCAATAAATGCTGGCCAGCCAGCAATGCTCACACCACATGAATGAACACATAAAGAAAGACAGACATCCAAAAAGTCTGTGATGTTCTCAGCAGGTTTAGCAGCACGTGTGGACAGAAAAACAGAGTGGGTGTTTTGAGTCCGATATGACTTCTTCAAAACTGAAACAGGTTGAAAAACTGTGGTTTTTCTATTTTTGGCAGAGGCAGAGGAGGGGAGCAAAGGTCTCAGATGTTGTGGAAGCCCAGTAGAAAAAGCAAAGTTAATTGGAGTGAGTGAGAAATAGAGATGTAAAATAGATGTAAATGAAGGTGTGGAAGGGTGAAAATGGATGTCAAGGTTATAAAAGAAATAGAAAACAAACATCACCAGGTTGGGCTCTGAAGTTATGGAATGACAGCAAGGCAGTTTACAGGCAAACAAGACAGGCAAACAACTGGAGGTTGCTAACATTTCTGGATGTTGCTTGCCACTTCAGTAAAGCTCCTTGTTCTCATGTTAATATTTATGTCCCAGGTCTACTGCACTGTTCCAATGAAGCGCAACACAAACTCAAGGAACACCTCATTATTGTGCTTAGGCACTTAACAGCCTCTAGACCTCAACACTGAATTTCACAACTTCAGAAAAAAACAAAAGAACTGCGGATGCTGTAAATCAGGAGCAAAAACAGAAGTTGCTGGAAAAGCTCAGCAGGTCTGGCAGCATCTGTGAAGAAAAAAATCAGAGTTAATGTTTCGGGTCTGGTGACCCTTCCTCAGTTCTGCCAGACCTGCTGAACTTTTCCAACAATTTCTGTTTTTGTATCAAATTATATTAATGACTAATCAGTGCCTGTCTTCTGGAGGATCTGGACCGTAACTTTATCACATGAAACAAGTAAGAGTGAACTGTTAAGAGTGAAACACCATGCTGATGTAACACTTGGTTCTGGAAAGACTGACACCAAAGACATTATTGTTCTGTAATTCTAATCTTCTCTTCATTGTTGAGCTGTCAGATTAACAACTCCAAAGCTAATTATGTTTGTATACCACGCTGTATGGTAGACAGTTCTTTCAGATGTAGTAACTGAGGAACTGTATTTTTTAAAGAAGACATCTCCAGCATCCACTCTAGATATCTCTTTAATGGGGAGAGCCAAATTAGAATCAATGATGCAGCTTCAAGGGTGTAGAAATGAAGCACGGTAAATAAGCCTGGTGACTTAACAAGATATTAAATTTAGAATTTAGTCACTGGCCAGTCTTAAGAGGGCAAGGTCTTAATCAACTTTGAGATTGGCGTAAAGAAGAGAAAACATAAAATTTAATTTGAAAATAAGATGGGATATTGCATTCTGAGCACTTTATACAGTTTGAAACAAATTTCAAGGGCAACAGAGATTGATGTCTTATCATTTTCTGAAATGAACATAGGAAAATTAACATATAAACAAGTTAATAACAGTAATAATTACATTCCGCAGGCACGCTTTTTAGAATTTCAGTGAATTCTTGCAAGTCAATTTAAATTTACAATGTCGGTCAGTTTTTTAAAATAAGATCTTTTGTGCAATATATGAGACACAACTGGAGAACTTCCATCAATAATAATTAACTGAGGTCTGTTCTAACAGTCACACAATATGGATTGTTTCTGTACAGACAGACTGTCAACAAGTAAAATTCTAAAAACAGTCTAATTGAGATTAATTTCAGTGACAACTGTTTGGGTTAATACCTTTAACTAATATCATTCATGCAGTTCACTGTTTTCATGAACCAATACATTCGTACAATCTATAAACTGTTGCTTTCTGATCAAAGATTACAGATTATTACTTAAACTTGTTCTGATTACATAATAAAGAGTGTGGACATCATGACATCTTAATTGATTGAGCTGTCATTGCTTTGATCCAGGTTACTGACAAACAAAAATACAAGGAGTTATAATTGCGGAAGGTTCTGAATTGGAATTAGCAAAATTACAAGAATATTCTGAATCCCACTGCCTTTCCAAACAAATGTATTGTCCAGTTCCCTTTTGAATTTGTTTCCATGAGCTCCACAGGCAATAAGTTTCATGTATTCCCCATTCTTCTGAAATGTTCTACTTGTCTTTTGCTGCTTAACTGGATTAGTGCCACCAATTAAAAATTCACGGTTACAGAAGAAGTAATGGGCAGAGACAATTTGTCACAATACTTCTGTAACTGTTTAGAGGACTCTGTGGCACAGTAGTGGTATCCCTACCTCAAGGCCAGAAGTTCCCAACTGCCCTGGATCTATGCTGTACCATGTCCAAACATGGTGAATTAAAATATTTCTTACTCCTGTAGCCGCTCCAGGGTTGAGAAACTTCAGTTATGAAGATAATTAGAAAAGTTGTGACTGTACAATTTACCAGGATGTTGCCAGGAATGGAAGGTTTGTGTTATAAAGAAAGGCTGGAAAGACTGGGAACAAAAACAGAAGTTGCTGAAAAAGCTCAACAGGTCTGGCAGCATCTGTGAAACTGCTCAGTTCTGAGGAAGGGTCACTAGACCCGAAACGTTAACTCTGATTTTTCTCTACAGATGTCGCCAGACCTGTTGAGCTTTTCCAGCAACTTCTGTTTTTATTCTGGATAGACTGAGAAGTTTTTCACTGGAGCATAGGAGTTTGAGCGGGGACGTTATAGAGATTTATGGAATCATGAAGGTACAGATAAGGTGAATAGCTGGTGAAATTTCCTTACAGTGGGGGATTTCAAGATTGGGTGGTATAATTTTAAGGTGAAAGGAGAAAGATTTAAAAAAGACATGAGGGGCAACATTTTCACACAGAGAGGTGGTTCATGTGTGGAATTAATTTCTAGAGGAAGTGGTGGATGTGAGTACAGTTTCAACTTTTAAAAGACATTTGCATTAGTACAACTGCTTTAGCCATCCATCACCAAGTCAAATGCCATTAAAACGCATGTTCTGTCAAAAGCATTCGTTCCTCCAGGTTTGACTGGGAGCAAGGATAACTCCTAATGTCTTTTCCCCACTACAACTGCCTTTTTAAGACCCTCTCCCCTGCTCTGTTACCTCTAAGAACTGTGTGAAGCTCATCATACATTTTTTTATCAAAGACTAACTTCAGCTGCAAAAGCTGCCCCCATGCTCCACCTCACTTCACCTTATCCATCAGGCTCAATTTCCTGTCTGGCCTTAATCCCAAATGCTCCATTCTAATAGTCATCCCTACCTAATATCTGCAATTTCATATGCATCTATTTTTGTTTATGTCTCTGAGGGACACCTTGGAGCTGTTTTTTTTTACATCAAATAAAAGTAATTGGGGTTGTAACTTTGAAGCAGTAAACCAACCTAGAATTGACAATGAATGGTTATCATCTTTACTTATCTCCTATTCTTTCCCAACACTGGTGTGTCCTGCACTTTGAATCTTATTAATTCACCTAGGTTTTGCAAACAGAGATTGAAAAATTACTTGCCCCAGCTTCAGTCTATCTGAATAATGCCACCTTCACTCATGTCTTCAGGCATACTAACACTGAGTAACACCAATGAAAGGTTAGCCAGCTTCCTGAAAAGCTGGGAGAGAATAAGAGAAATCCTCCACGCAGTTAGCCTCCTCAGCATCACCCTTGGTCTGAGACCATGATGTGTAACACATGCTTGGCCACTATGTAATGAAGTAGGGCCTCAAGCAACAAACAGCAAAAGTCGAAATATACAATTTAGAGTATGGGAATTAACTGGCAACAAATCAATTATAAAAGTTATCTTTGAAATTCTATAGAATTCAGTTCTGTAGAAGAGTCACTGGACCCGAAACTCTGATTTCCCTCCACAGAAGCTGCCAGACCTGCTGAGTTTTGCCAGCAATTTCTGTTTTTGTTTCTGATTTGCAGCATCCGCAGTTCTTTAGTTTCTTTGAAATTCTGATGGCTAAAACAACTTTAAATTATCTCATATCTTCAAGGTTAGGGTTGGAGTTAGGATTAGGGTTAGGTTCCAAGCCATTTCACAGGAATATGACAACAAGACATATAAGCAGATATCAGTTCAGATCAAAGGTAGATTTTAAGGAATGCACTAAAGGAGAGAAGAGAGAAAAGTGAAAAGCTTAGGGAGCAAATCCCAGACTTTAGTGCCTTGGCAGCTCAAAGCATAGACACCAAAAAGAATTTTAAAACAAGTCAAAAGAAGAGTGAAACTCAGTTATAAGTGTAGCAAAAGAAACACATAACACATGTGTTTCTTTTGCTAAGTGTTATGTAACTGCATATGTTGGAGACTTGGAAAATCTATTTGAAACTCTTAAAAACCATATCACAAAATCAGCTTTGCTTATTATAGGATTATCTGACTGAAAATCTTCAAATGTATTTTTTACGTACACCTTCTAGAAATGTGGATCTGCAAAGGAAGGTATTTTGTTTCTATTTGACAGAACACAATTCCCATTCTGACATTCAATTTTCATTGAAACATTTTCTGGAATGCATAAATAAATTGAAAAGTGAATGTTACCACTTGATTGCATAACAATCTTCCAGTTTGATGTTAAATTGGCAAATAAAGATTCATCTTCAGAACGGAACAGGAATTATTTTGAAATTAATAGCGAGGCAAGAAAGACAAAGGAGTTGGAGGCAAGGGTATGAGAAGGTAACAGCTGGAGTGCTAAAATTGGTATTCAGACAGATGTTACACAAATGCAAATTACATGCTGTGTATTGTGCCAAAATGCAGTTTGTGAAAAGTTAAAGTTGCTGAGCCTTGTGGTGTAAATGCAGCAAGATTAGCACAGCATTCAACCTGTAACACAAACCTGACAGCAGGTTAACAAGAAAACTAGCTGATCGCCACAGACTTCCTTAAATTGCTGCTTCCACTCTACTTCACAAAGGTTTGAACATCATGCTGGGTGCACAGCTAGAGGCTGCAAGGTCATTGTTGAGATTTAAAAATAGTCTTAAGTATTAATATGGCCTTGAGGAGATAATCAATAGAAAGCACCAAATTGCTGCAAGATAGATTCATTCTCCGAGGCACTGTTGTTTACATTCAGATTCTGAATTGAAAGCTATGCATCCATTTCCATACAATAACTCAGACGAGATGAACTGCAGTGACTTTGTCACATTTAAACTGCTGGATCGAGTGAATTCTGTTCTCCATTACAGGTTGGTTTCCCAATTATGACAATAATGACTGTACTTCTTGGCTGTGTACTCATCTTGAGGATGTTCAAGCTGCTATGCAAATGCAAGCCTTTCTTTTGCATGGATGTTAAACCACATGCCAATTCATCTGGCTGTGCGGTCAACAAGAACAAACCAAACTGTTGAAAGAAAGCCACAATGTTCTGGGGCTTATAGACTCCATTCTGGACATGAAGCAGGGAGACAAACCAGTGGCCAGGATAGATGGGCAAGGGACAAGTACATGCAGTGATGTATGTTTGGTGGAGGTCACTGAGAAAGGGTGTGAAGGAAGATTTCAAAGTAAAGGTAAGAATTTTGATGTCAACTTGCCAAATCACATGAATCAGTGAAAATTGCGTGAAAGGGATGAAGGCATGAACTGTGCAGTATGTTTTGAAATTGTTGCAACCTGTACAGCATCAATTGAGGAGTTATTAGATGAGGCAACATCTATTAAAAAGTCAGAGGTGTTAGCATTGACAGAAAATGCTGTTGAGGTACAAGAGAACTACCTTGATAATAAAGTTGTAGTGATTGTAATGAGGTCAGCCAGCTGGACCTCATAGAATATGAGTTCCCTGATTGGGGCTGTTAATCTATCCAATCAGGGAGCCCTGGCTGACAGATAAGAATAGGAGTGTCAGAGGTTCTGTTTACTCTGAGAGCTGGCTCTGTGGGAGCTGGATCAATGTCAAGGACTCACCACATGTAAATAAATGGTGGTTTGGTGACGGGATACCACCCTCTGTGGAGTGATTCCAGTAGCAATGAGAGAAAAGCACGATCCTGAAGAAACTCATTTGCAACAGTTGTCTTTGAGTTGGGGTAACCATTTCTGACATTACACCTTAATTTGGGAAGCTTGACTTGTTCAATCCTGCTGTCGAAGATTGGGCCCAGTATGTTGGAAAGGATGTGTTATTTTTTCCTTGCAAATGACATTGGGGCAGATTAAAAGCAACAAGTAATTCTCCCGACAGCTTGTGAACCCGCAGCTTATTAGGTTATTAGGAACTTAACTTTTCCTGAGAAACCAGGTACTAAAACCTTTCAATAGCTGATGGATTTAGTTAGGGAATATCATGACCCAAAGCCTCCTTTAATTCTGAGATGCTATCGGTTTTACACGGCAATTTGAGAACTAGAGGAATCCGTATCAGGATTTTTGCCTAGATTAAGATGACTGTGACTTTGAGATGCTGAGAGACCGTTTGGTATGTGGGATTAATGACATAACCATGCAAAAGCACCTAGTAGCTGAAGCCCAACTGGACTTCAAACAAGCGCTATGGCTCGTTTTATCATCTGGTTTGAAACATTTAAATTGCTTAGCAACATCCAAATCAGAACCAGTGCATATAATTAAAAATTGGAACACTGTCCAGGAGCCCAAGTAGCGAATGCGGATGCATTGAGCTGCCTCCCACTGGCAGATACACCATCGCTGGTACCACCACTGGAAGAGTCCATAACGGTTTTAAATTTTCTGTACACATTTCCAGTCACAGTTGACAATATCAGACTCTGGACGCAGCAAAGTCTGGTCCTGGCAAAACTGAAACAGCTGGTGGTAATGGGGAAACCAAAGATGCCATCACAACCAGAACTGAAACCCTTTTGGGCCTGGAGAGGCCAGAATATCGTGGAGGACGGCATATTATTTATGGGGAGCAAGAGTGATTTTTCCCAAGCAAATGATGCCACATACTGGCTAAACTCCACCAGATCCACACACAAAGTTCCCTTGAAAGATGCATGTTTTAAAGGTCTGTACACAATATCAGCAGTCAATTACATCTGTCATTTTTTACATACTGCTTTGGAGAAATGCAGACAATAATTTTGTGGAAAATGTTTGCACTTAAATTCAGTTATGGTCTCACTGATTACTGTACGTGGGTTGAGTTCAAAAATTACAAGTTAACCTCTAGGACTTGAGCTATTAAACATCCAGAAATCCAAACTTTCCACAACATCTGGCTTTGAACATTTTACACCGTTTGTTTCTGCCGCAAGAGCTTCACCTGGTCATTTCCTTCGGGAGCTAACATGTTCACTTACTAATGTGATATTTCAAACTGAGCACAGCAGATGGAGATATAGTGAAATGTCAATGAAAGTAGTCCCAATGTGTAGCCCCGATGGCAGCAGCCCATCAGTGCATGAATGCAATAACATCAAAATACTCTATACCAAATCAGAGTGTATGGTCAATACACATAGCAATGGATAAGCAGTTTAATTAGCCCAGTGTAGACTCAGGAAGTTACTGTGAAAAAAACAGTTCACTCTACCTCATCTATAATTTGGAGGCAAACAGGAAGGAAAGAAAAGGATCATGTCCATCATAATGAAAAATGTACTTGTTAAAGAAAATCAAATCTAAAACTTACAAGAATGATAATAAATGAATCAAAGCACTTCACTTTAAAGGAGAAACACCTTTGCATGTACTATCAGTTACATAGAGCTATTGGTCTCGTAACAAGTCGTGTGTGCACACACATTAGATTACTTGGTAAGATATAGGAAAAAAGCTACATTCAATTGGGTTTAAGGCTGATCCATCCACTTCAACTCCACTTTCCCACGTTTGTTCCATATCCCTAAGCATCCTCAGCCTAACCCTAACCCAACAAAATCTGTCGGTTTCAATGTTGAAAATCTCAACTGACCCAGCATCTGCTGCCTGTTTGGGAAAGAGCTTTGCAGATTTCCACTGCCCAATGTGTGAAAAAGTGTTTCCTATTTTCAGACAGATCACAAGCAACAAGGAAGGAATTATTAACTAGCTATCACATTTTGGTGCCAACAGTCTGAGTTCTGTCTATTATTTCAACACACCCCAATCCACTATAATTCTAAGATGACGAGCACATGGAATTAATATAGTAATATTTTATAACGGACCTCATTTATCATGACACAAGTTCTGAACATAGAGGTCAACTCAAGTGTTACAGAGCTTGAGAAAATAGTAAGTTCAGTCCCAGCATATAGCCAGATTAAAGCAAAATTGAGGTGTTCTTGCAAACAGTTCAAAGAGAATCAAGGGACTCATTAATGCAAAATACATACCAACCCCTTCATTCAGCAGGTCATCAGTTCAGATGGATCATAGACGTTTCTTATAAAGAATCATCATTCAGAGGCCACCTCCTGTAGCCATGTATGAAAAGTGAATGAAATTATTTAAAAGGGATGTACATAGCATTGAATAGCTTTTCTTACATCAACATGACGTGGTACATGTTGAATGGCATCAATGATACAGTCCAACTTTCAGGTTTGAGTACTAAGGACATTTGATGTACTACACTACAAAGTAGAAGATTTATTTAGTACAAAATATCTCCTCCTACGCAAAACAAAAGCCCATAAAGAGTTCATGACTATTTTGTGTAATTAATTCCCACAGCTTAGCACAATTCCTTTAACATACAGGACAAGCTAACAAATCCCAATTTGTGAAACACAAAAAAAAACTGTCTCACATTTTTAAATTTAATTTATTCATTCAAGCTCCTCAATTAATTCAGCCAGTCAAAGGCAGTGAAGAAGTAGAGTAAAGCAGATGGTCCAAGCTTAGATCAGGCAATGGCAGTCAAGGCAGGCTTTTGTGTCCTCAAGTTAGGCTGGGTGAAACAAAAACAAAGTGAATCTCAATCCAATAACATCTGCAAAACCGCACAATTGGAGGTCAGGTGAACATAAATTTGGGTTTTGTTGCATGGCACTCCCCTCTCCTACACTTCAACCTCCATGCTGGTAATCATGTAAAGGCACAGATACAACATCCTTCAGCGCAATGGATTGGAAGTTCCTGAAACAAGGCAATCTTCAGGAGAGGAGGAGAAAAAGAGACAATTTGTACAAAAGTGAAAGAACCAAAAGATATCATTTGTCCAACCTAATGGCCACAGCCTAGATATACTTCAGTGGGAGATCAGTTAGCCAATGTGGCATTAAAATACCACAACGAATTAAAACAAAGAGCTGGAGTTATTTTATCAATAGCTTTAAGCCTTAATGGAGCTTTCTGTTTTCTGCCTCCTCCTCCTGCTAAATTTGCCGACATGATCTCTGCCATGTTCGTGAACCTAAGTGATAAATCATTGCAGCATTTACAGAATGGAGTCAAGTAAAAAAACCCACTGCATTTAATTGATCGGGTGCAGGGAGCTTTGTTTCAAATATGTTCCAAGATCTATGTTGAAACTGTATAACTTCCACTTTAAACCTGCTCGTGTGAAAAACAATAAGCCAATAGTTCTAGCCCGAACACCACTCCCTTCAAAGGATAATTAATTTGATTGCACCAGTGCAAACCTACTGCTTTTTAAGAAACAAATAACCCACAAAATGTATAATATGAAATATAACCACACTGTAATGGGGTGTTAGGGTGATAAAAGAGGGAAGAAAGGGAAAACATAAGCATGCTGTGGGAGTGTCTCGTCTCACTTCCATTAGAGACACTGCAAAGTCAAGTTTCTGACAAAGGAACATGCAGGTGAGCAGCTAGGAGGGATTTTATTTGCATCAAGCAAGGCTATCCATTGATGTGGACAGATGTTGCATGTTCCTTATTTTCTATGATTGTGCACTATGAAACCAATACTAAGTATTAAAGAAATACATTAATACTGTGAAGATATCTCAACAATCTCTACCTGGCTTCATTTTACCAAATCCTTTCTCAGTGAACTTTCCAGTAGATTGGATAGGATTATGAGGACAGAGGAAAAGACACAATTAATAAGTTCTGACGTTTGCTTCAGTTGGGACTTCCCTGCACAACCATGCAGGAAAATGCAAAACATATCCATACATAGGATAAAGCTCTTGTGCCAAGATGGGCCTGCTCAATCAGAGCTAAGTGGGTGTTCCACTGTCAAAATGAAATGTCCACTTACCTGTTCTACTGAATCAGGTGAATGTAATGGATCACAGAAAATCATATTGAAGCAATGCAAGGACTCTTCATGTGTCCCTGCTATCATTCCATTTTGCAAACAATATTAATTTTCAAAAGGCAAACTCACTGTTCATCTCATCCTAATTTTCAAATCCCTCCATGGCCTCACCCTTCCATTTCTCTGTCACTTCTGTTATCCTCTAACACTTTGATTCACTGCACTTCTCCAATTCTGGCTAATTGCACATCCCTAATTCACATTGCGATAATATTGATGGCTGTTTCTTTCGGCTTCTTAGGGTTTCAGCTCTGGAATTTCCTCCTTAAACTTATGAGTCTCTTTAGGGATACAAACTGTACATTGGGCAGCTTTTGATCACCTGCCCTAATATCTCAGGTTATTGTAAAGTGTCTTTACCATGTTCAAAAGGTGATATAAACGCATGTTATAGAATCCTGACATTGTGGGAGCATGCTATTCAGCCCATCAAGTCCACAGTGACCTTCCAAATAGCATCCCTGCATTTCCCACCCTAGACATTATGGGCAATTTAGCACAGCCAATCCACCTAATCTGAGATAGTCGGAACTGCAGATGCTGGAGAATCTGAGATAACAAGGTGTAGAGCTGGATGAACACAGCAGGCCAAGCAGCATCAGAGGAGCAGGAAGGCTAACCTAATCTGCACATCTTTGGTGCTATGAGAGGATACCTGAGCAGCCAGGGGAAACCCACGCAGACACCGGGTGAACGTGCAAACTCCACACAGACAGTCACCCGAGGCTGGAATCAAATTTGGGTCCCTGGCGCTGTGAGGCAGCAGGGCTAACCACTGAGTGACTGTGATTGTAGGATCTGACTACCAAGAATGGATGTTTGATTTGGCTACAACAGTTACTGCACTGCATTGTATGTGAGTTATTTTCAGGTATTTTGAATAGAATAGAATAGAACAGAACAGCCTTTATTGTGAACATATACTCAATAAATATAGTGAAAAGTTTATATGTTGCCTATTATAGCAGTGACTTAGATATAAAAGTACCTAGGCACAGCTTCTTCAGTTACAAGATTTGTTACAGAAATAAAATGACCTGGTTCCATACCGCGCTGGTGACATGCCACACAGGGAGGCTACTGCAAGAGGATGGAAGGTCACCACAACACGCTGGGAGGCCTCTATGGGAGGAGGCTGCTACGTCAGGTCGTGGGGTCACCGTGCCACACAGGGAGAAGGCCATGGCGCCAGGCTGGGAGGTCATCGTGCCACACAGGAAGAAGGCCATGGCGCTAGGCCAGGAAGTCACCGTGCCACACAGCGAGAAGGCCATAGCGCCAGGTCGGGAGGTCACCGTGCCACACAGGGAGAAGGCTATGGAGCCAGGTCGGGAGGTCACCATGCCACACAGGGAGAAGGCTACGGCGCCAGGCCGGGAGGTCACCGTGCCACACAGGGAGAAGGC